>NW_005187417.1:1096901-1119244 GCF_000239375.1 Pundamilia nyererei
CACACACACACACACACACACACACACACACACACACACACACAGTCTCCTGCATTGGTTTCTGATGGTCTTGAAAGCTTAACATGCTTTTAGCACTCCCAACAGCAAGTGTTAGTTGTGAAAAAGTTTGCCACATTTTTTGTGTTAGTGAAAGCTTTGGGTAGCTGTTCAGAAACACTTCACTGAATCCGAGCCCAGTATCACTTTTGTTTACTGATTGTGGACCATTTTGAAACTCTTCTGGATTAGTGCAAGATATTTTTTGCTAAATAAAAGCATGAACTTAAAATTCATCTAGTAGATTTTTCTTTGTGGATAGGGCTGCTACTGACCTATATTCTACAATACAAAAACATACAAGTCCAAGCTATGTGTAGTCATAGCGAGTCACATTAAAGTCCAGAAGTTTGATGCTAATCTAAAGAAGTTTCAAGTCTGAAGTTAGAGCATCACTTAAGTCAGTTAAGTGTTTAGTCACATTTTAAAATACATCCTCCTGCTCTAAAACTGAAGGCACTTTTCTCAACAGACTCCCAACTGTTTAGTAGAGTTCGCTATCAGCCAATGAAGATATACCTTAAACCTCTTAAGATTCTTTTTAATGGCCACCAGGGGGCAATACCTGTGGTTGCAAGAAAGATTTTTGATAAGAAGTCTCCGGGAAATTGGCCTTCTAACCTGACCTCAGTAAATAGTTTCTTGATGAGTTTATGGGCTTAGTCAAATAATAGTCTCAGATTTAGGTTACTCAAGGCAATCCTACAATCATATCTGCCTCTTGCTTCTCACATTTGGCTTCAAAAGACAAAGATGGTCATTATGAAAACACTCAGATAGAGCCATCAAAGCAGGACTTTGGAACTGTGGTTGACATCATGTAGCTACATCCATCTTTTATACTATCTATGGTTACCACCAATTATCAGACCCAAATCTATTTGTGTCAAAATAGAGTTCAATGTGCCCACACAAATACAAGATACAGGGTAAGAACTCTGGTGCCAGCAAAGTGGAGGGAGGAGAGCCTTTCTTCCTGAAGATCGACTACATATCAGCTTCCAGTCCTACTGCCATCACCTTGTCTTGTTTATTTATTTTTGTCCACCTGGAACAACTCCCAGCACACTTTCACTGCACATGCTTTTGTAGTGTTCTACCTGACTGACTTTCTCTGTGTTGTCTGTTGTAGCTAAAAAAAATCTCAACAAGGCAATATATTTCCATCTTGCAGGAAGGAGATCTCTCAGTACATCGACATACCCCACAACTTCACGCTGACTCGAGACTCAGTCCGAATCGGTCAGCTGATGCATTATGACTACTCCAGCCACAAATACGTCTTCTCCATCAGCGACAACTTTCGCTCTCTCCTCCCGGAGGTCTCACCAATCCTCAACAAGCACTATAACGTATGTGCTGTGATTGGCAACAGCGGCATCCTCACTGGCTCACGCTGTGGTCCCCAGATTGAGAAATACGACTTTGTCTTCCGCTGCAATTTTGCGCCGACTGAGATCTTTAAAAAAGATGTTGGGCGTCGCACCAACATGACGACCTTTAACCCCAGTATCCTGGAGAAATACTATAACAACTTACTAACTGTGCAGGACAGAAATAACTTCTTCCTTAGCCTGAAGAAGCTAGATGGCGCCATTCTGTGGATCCCGGCGTTTTTCTTCCACACGTCGGCCACAGTGACGAGAACGTTGGTGGACTTTTTTGTGGAGCATAAAGGTCAGCTCAAGGTCCAGCTCGCCTGGCCTGGAAACATCATGAAATATGTCAACAAGTAAGAAAAAGCAGACTATTAAAGTACATTCAGGTGTTAAATCATTAATATCTAGTACGTCATCAGTCCACATCTCCACATGTGATCACTATGTCATTAGTAGCAGTAAAACATTTTATAACTCTACTCATTAAAAATAAAGATGTATACTTAATATAAATTTGGCTGATCTCCTCTTCAGTGTCTTCTCCCTGTGTACCTCTGGACCTCTTCCAGATGAGGAATTTGCACTTATATTTGTATGTCTGTGACGTACACTGTATTGTCTTCATTGTGTTATAAAAACAAAAACTCTACAACTTTAGTTTCACATTAATGAAGACTTCAAAAAGCCAAGCCGGAAGAGGAACAGAGCTGCATAAGGAGGCAACCCCAAGACTGGCCAAATTAGGACTGGCCATCATTTCTGTGTGGAGTATCCTGAAGGGAATAAATGGTTAAGAAGATAGGGGGATGGTTTTAAGTCAGGAGTCTGTGTGGACAGATTTGTTTTTGAATATAACCCCCCAGTGGCCGTTAGATGAACTGCAGTTTTGGCCTTTTATTTTCTGAGGTTGTAGCTGAGTTTTTACAAATTTTGTTCTAGGGTACATATTTGTGTTCACAGTAATGAGGAAACATGTTCTTCAGTCCAACAACGCAATTTATTGATGACTTTAACAGTTTTTGGACAACAGTAGGGTTGTTGGCTGATAGATTAATTTCTGGATTTTGGTCTTTAATTGATTTGTTTGACAAGGAAATCTCCATCATCAACGTGAACATTAGGTTTACTAGATAACTTTTTTCTAAATATGTCTTGTCATTGTCATTGGTAATTATTTACCTTTTACCTATGATGATACTCACATTTCATAAGGTTGTCAAAGTGACCTGTTGAAGTTCAAACTGAGCACCAGAATGTGGAAGAAAGGTGATTTATCTGATGCTGAACGTGGCATGGCTGTTGGTACCAGACGGGCTCTGAGATTTTGGAAACTGCTGATTTGTGATTTTTTTTCCAAACAACCATCTCTAGGGTTTCACATTATTGATAATGTTAGTAGATCAATATAGACTAAAATCTAAAGGAATGGTTCCAGTATGTTTTTGAATCTATGCCATGAAGGATTAAGGCAGTTCTGAAGGTAAAATGGGGTCCAACCCACTACTTGAATTAGTCTCTGAGTTTATTGCATAGCTCATTAAGATTAACAGCTGATCAAATTCGGTGCTTTCTGCTTGTTAAAAATGGACATGCTCACAACTGGATTTCATTTCCGCCCGGTTAGCTTGGTCGTCCCTGTCTCTTAGCATTTAAAGGCTGTAGCTATTTGTGCTTTCTCTCTGTCTGTGTTTTTAAATATCCCTCATCCACCTCAATCCTGTTTAAAGAAACTAGTAGAAACTGTCTGACACGTGGCTGTTTTGTATTGAGCTGTATTCTATATGTCAAAAGAGGAGATTTAGGCTCCAAAGCCGGATTATAAGGAAACAGCTATTTAGTGAAAGGTATGGCACACAGCTGTAACAGTGTGTGTGGAGAGAGGGGGATTTAAGTTGGGTTCTTAGTCTTGTAGTGGCAGAATAGGGCTGCCCGTACAGTAGTCTAATCTTTACCAATCCCATTAAGTCTACCTGCTCTGGAAGAATTACCACTTTTAAGCAGCTCAGACGGCTTTCAGCGCTGTAAGGACTCTTGAAGCCGCTTTTGTTTAGGCCAGTTTGGAGAGTTTCCCCCTTTGTGATTTTTCAGAGCAAAACTGCCACATTAAAGCTTCAGCAGATTATGTCCTATCAATAGAGTCCTATTTTCAGAATTTTTGGGAATGATTTCTAGAAAAAAGCAGACAAAAGTGGACAGGATGATATTCCTTTTCTCCGTTTACCAAAATTCAGGTTTTTGCCTAAACTGTTCAAAACAAGGGGGAAATAACTAGGAACAAAAGCAGGAAGTCGATGCTAAAAAGGATCAAAACACAGCAAAAACATTGCAAAAAAAGTACAAGGAACATGTCACAGATAAACTCAGTGGTTTGTTGCAAATCCTTGATTCTAATATTCTTTAATTCTAATAATCACTTTGCATTTATTTGCCACTTAGTTATTAGGTCATAGCATTTTTCAAGTGTTTAATAGTAAAAGTGATATAATTCACTTTAAGAGTGAATAAATAAAGTTGTGAGTGCCTGAATTATTAATTTAATCTGTGACCAGTCTCTTGTCATTCATACTCCACAGCTACTGGAAAACCAAGCAGCTGTCGCCGAAGCGCCTGAGCACAGGCATTCTGATGTACACGCTGGCTTCTTCCATGTGTGACCAGATCCACCTGTACGGTTTCTGGCCCTTTGGCTGGGACCCGAACACAGGCAAAGAGCTCCCCTACCACTACTACGACAAGAAGGGCACCAAATTCACCACCAAGTGGCAGGAGTCCCACCAGCTGCCAGCCGAGTTTAAACTCCTCTACAAGATGCACACAGAAGGACTGCTGAAGCTCTCCCTCTCCCACTGTGCTTAGGGATAAAACTGTGGCAGGTACTGTGCTCCTTCAGGCTCCGATCCAGCACTTCCACTGGCCAGAATTACAGAAAGGGTGAGACAAGCAAAGTTGGGACTCCTGCCGTTTAGTCAAAGGCAACAGCTTGACTGTAAGGCTGAGTTGGTGCAGTGGAGATCAGCCTGAGATACCAGAGCAAAGGCTCATAATCGTGCGCTCAAGATGAACTGTGACAGCTCAATAAACAAGCAGTGTGTTAATTTTCTACTGCTCATAAATCTACAGCTGAACAGCACTGCGTTTAGTTTCATTTTACCACAGAAAGGTGGACTGTCATGCAAAAGCTGGTCTTCAGACGAGTGTCACAGTGCTGAATCATTTAATAGCTTTTTAATTGCAGTCGTGGTCTTTCACAGAACTAATGCAGACACATGCAACATAAAACAGCTCCATCCAGAAATGACAGCATGTAGGCCAATCAGATTCAAGCACATAGATCCAGGCATGGCAAAAAACATGATTTTGTGGCTGTTTTCAAAAATTGCAAAGTGCTGTCTTACGTTCGTTATATATTATAATAAACAGCTGTGTGGCGCTGGGGTTTGGTAAACCCTCAAACTCAGAGCTCTGACATTTTGGGTTATTTTTCTTTGGTTTCTTTGCTGTTTTTGGTCTGAAAACAACAATGCTGGGATCATCCGCATGTCAGGGACCACACTGACAAAGTCTGGAGGTTGGATGTATGCAGGGTCCTGACAATATCCTAGATTTTATTTTTGCACATTAGAGTCATATTAAGAAAAGAAGATGAAGCTTGATGAAGATGATGATGAGATCAGAATACACAGTATTTTGCCTTTGACCAAGATACATTATCAGACTACATATCTTTCTGTTTTCAAAACTTCTACAGTGCCACATACAAAGGAGAACAAAAGGAGGGACCAGGTTTGGCTTTCTTTGCTCCACCTGACAGCTCCAACATCATTATCAGTCTTTCCTTTTGCCATGTCTGCTGTTGTGCTATATATATATATATAAGAACGCTCAGTCTCTATATTTAGCACAGTGAAAGGATATAGTAGATCCTACAGTAGTGCAATCGGTGCCTGGAGAAGTCTCTTTTTTGTTTATTTAAGCAGCAGGTATGATATAGTATAAACGCCCTGTGCTACAAGCACTAAAGTATGAAAAAACTTATTGCATTTGCACTTCACTCTTCAAAAACGAAGTAGTATTTTACATATATTCACTTAACTCTATCTGAGTTTGTGTCCATCTGATGAATGCAAATCAATTTTTCTTTCTCCTTTTAGTCTCATTAGCTCATTCCTTATTCCCGTTTCTACCCTGCTGTTTTTATTTGTTTGTTGCGTATGAGTGGTTTGATAACCTTTGATTTCTAAAGTGACCCTACTGCTAATGTTAGAGCTATAAACAGAGTAAACCGTGGAGTTAACGTCACTTTAAAAGATCTACTTTTAAAACAAATAACTATACGTTTCATAGAGATAGTAGGGCTGAGTGATTCTTTTGAATATCATTTAGGAAAAACAAGATAATTGGATTAAGTGTTGGAGATGGAGCCAAGACGATGAAAAGAGCTACTTTGGTCAATACAATTTCTGTAGAAGTAAATTATGACAAGGTTTAGGAAAGGCTAGAAGCTCTGAAAGGCAGGTTGGTACAAAGCAGAGTTTGCTTTGCAGTCAAAAGCAATTCAATTCTCTACAACTATTTAAAATATTTAAAATTATTTATTAATTTATTAAATTAAATAAATAATTTCTTATTCTTGATTCTTGAATCAATAATCACATTAAATAATCACAATTACAAACAATCCCAAATCCCAGCTGATCTGTAAAGTTCAATCACAGACTGTATTTAAATGATGGAAATTGTGATGTCACAGTTGATTAGTGCAGCAAGGAAGCTAATTTACCATATTAACTTATTTTTAAAAAAAAAAACATAAATTCAGTATAACCTGAAACTACCAACTGAGCCAAGTCATCAGAAAAGTGTTCACTTCACATGGCAAGAAAGCCGAACTGCTGAAGTTGCCCCCGACTGGCTTTTAGAAATAATGTAGATTTAAGGTACTTCTGTATGGACCCAGAAGCTACATCCAGCTTTTTTAAATGCAGTTTAAGAGTCCAGCCCAGCTAGAAAGAAATAAAAAGACATTAATTTAAGGTGACTAATAAAAAGTTAATTTAAGATGCATCAGCAAAGCTTCTTCTTCTGCTTTTACATCGAAAATAGTTCCTATTATATTTTATTCAAGTCCACTTTGATAGAAGTTGTGGCATTGTAGTGTAGTGCCTCCTGGATGACCACACGGGGCCTCGCCTTCTCCATTTGATGATGAAATTTACATCACTTAAACCTTTTAGCTGCTTGTCTTTAGCATCGCGTTTTGGGCCGCGTACAATTCACCACTTTATGCCAGCAACAACGAGACTTTTTACAGACAATCAGATTGAGCCACGAAGACATTCAAGAGGGAATTAGCATTGTCAGCGCCATCGACACAATGTTAAAATTCTTGTTTGCTGTTTTGTAAAATGGGCTGTGTGGTGTTTAGATTTACCTTGTTACTCAGTAAAACAGTGAACCTGCCACAAGTGAATGGAAAGAGTTTAAAAATATAGTATAAGAATAAGATGTGTTTATATTTGTGTTTATTTATTAGTTTTTTTAAATCATGTCTAAATTTTATTTTGTGTAAAGGGACAACACTGGTAAATGTACAGGTTGTTCAGTTTAGCAGGAAGACATGTGTTCCCTCTTCCATACTGTTTTTTTTTTAAAAAGAATGACGATGATGCAAGTCCAGATATTTGACTGACCACTGGTGGGTCCATTGAGACGCTGTTATTTTGAACCTTTACTGTTAGAAAATACTAGTAAGACAATGGAGAGAGCCTGAAGTGGTTTTAACCTCAACTTATGATCAAGAATCGGTAGATTAAAGGTCGTGACTGGCACGAGACTCTGTTGCTTATCTGTTGATGTAATTGTGGAGAGTTGAGACTTTAACATTGAAATAAGATAAAGTTATTATAAAGGGTTTTTTTGTGCTTACACAACAAAGTCTTTGTTTGTCGGCTTGTTCATTGGTTTTATAAAGTATAACAAGCACAAAGATAAGACAATTAAAATATCAATTTTCTTACTGTCATTAATCCCTGTTTGTAGTTGTTACAGAAATGTGCACATTTTTCACAATATATCCCAGAAGGCACTTTTCATTTCATGAGAAAAATCCACTATTGATGTAAAAGTTTTGGCACTCTTGGCTTTCCATACATATTTGCATCCACATACTCAGGTTTTTGTGAACAGGTACAGTTGGACAAACTTCTTTTATCATTACTTCCCTGAGTGTTTTGTGGTATGTTAATCTTTTTCTCTTTTTTTGCTGTTGCTTCTGTGTATGTGTGTTTACAAATCCATCAAATACTTTTTCATTTGTAGTTAATTAGAGATGATTTAAGACACCACATGCTACATGAGAGAAATTCCATCATAAGCATGTTTTGTTTTTAGGCACATCAAATATGAATTATAATTTTTTTTACATGCTTTTTATCTCCAAGTTGTGTCTTTGTGGATTTTTAATTTTTAACATTTTTTGAGTTTTGCAAAAATGAGGGAAACTGGGACAAATTTTGTAATCTGCAGCTCAATTTTTGCTGGATTTCACTTATTTTTCCTTTTGGTGTCCTAAAATTTTATTCCAGAAAGATTAAATATGATGTTTTAGGGAATTAAAGACATAGAGATTGTCGTTGTGAAGGTTATGCTATTTTCTGACTTGAGCTGAGTTTTACAAGATGTTCTCATGTTTTATTTTTGTCTTTTTTCTTCTTTCTTTTGTCATCTTTTATTTTTGTAGTGTAAAATAATAGTAAAATATCAGGTAACAGCTTTTACAGAATGTATTTTTTCGCATTGTGAATGAAACTGAGGCCGGCTCCATTCATGTCCATGTCTTCAGAGACCAATGGAGGAAGATTCGTGCAGGAATAACATAAACTAGAACCACTTTTAGATATCATAAACAATATGCTGTAGATTTAATAATAAGTTTAAGTCATCCAGTACTTGAAAGAAACTATATCTACTCTGTATTTATTTAATTATTTAGTCATTAAATGAATTAAATGATCAGTTTGACAATGTGAGTGGTGTCTTCTTCTCCTTTGTTTGTTAAAAAGATGAAAACATCTTTTTCCTTCCTTAGTCAGCACAAACTGAAATAATTCTAAAGCTGGAAGCTGCTGACTGTGGTGGGAAAAATAATCTCGGTTCAGAAAATGCTCAACGTTATCAGCAGTAAACACTGATTTGTCCACGTCGCACAGAGTAAAACCCGCTCAGTGACCTTTAATCTACACGAGGGAGGACACGGAGGTCCGTGTGCCATCACACGTCGACACGTCTAACGCTGATGTGACTGCACATCATTGCCTTCCAGTGAAATTTTTATAACTGTTATGCAAAACAGGGCAACAAATGGCGATGCAGTGGATAGCTTTGTTGCCTCCCAGCAGGAATATCCTGGGCCTGGGACTTTGGAAGTTCTTCATTCTGTCTGCTTCCCTCCACAGTTCGGAGATATCCATGCTAGGTTAATGGGTGATTCTAAATCTCTCTTTTAGCCCTGCACCAGACCGGCGACGTGTCCAGGGTCCATCGTTTGCCTTATGACAGCTTTGATAGGCGTCAGTCTCACTGCTACTTTGAATCAGATGAGTGGAAGAAAGTGAATGAGTGGATGGATACAAAACCCTGCACCAACTTACCTCTGCTTAAACAGCAAAACTGCAACTCATTCCAGCAGCCCGTGTCTCTGATCCAGAGTTATTACAATTTTATCATTTTGTTTTTGAAATTGTTTTTTTTTGTTGTCGCTGTGTATCTACACAGAGTTTATGTGTCACATGCTTTATGTTTAACATAGAAGCCAAATAGAAATATCTGATATAATGAATATTTGATTTAATGATAAAAAAGCGTATTCAGTCACTCATTGAGACATTGAGAAAGTCCACTTCACTCGGCCACTGTGAGTGCACTACCTGTCAAAGTGCAATCAAATCACTGATTAAAGCTTAATTAGACAATACTCTTTGTTTCTGGACTGTTTTCAAAGTGCACTGCGATGGTGACTGAACTGTGCACAAATCCTCGCCTTGTTCATGGGTACCTGAATAGTTTTGAAGCCTGCCGGTATCTCATACATCAGCCCAGGTCTGGAATAACTAAAAAGCCTCCTTTGACAGTCTGTCCCACGAAATGCATAAACAGTACAAGAAAACAAAAGATGCAAAAGCCTCATATTTAAGTGAATTTATGTATATATTTGAGGCTGTATGTTTACTTGTGACCCTGTGTGGATTACAGAAAAACCCAAATAAATTCCAAATTGTGCATCCAAATCTTGTTTTTTAAAGTCATTGGAGATGTATGCTGTGCAATCATTTCACTCAGGCAAAAGACATGAGATTCATACTCAAAATGAGGTTAGGTGTACTTAAAGGATGGATCAAATTATAACATAGGGATTACCATAAAACATGACAAACATAAACATAAACACAATTACAATTACTGCGGGTTATAATGGCATGTTTATAAAAAATAGTAAAAAAAAAACCAAAACAACAACAACCCTGTTAAACCTATGGAAAACTATGAAACTATTTAGGCCAAACCGTTTGGTACTAGGCTGTAAATACGCTTTTAGATGATGTAAATTTGGACATTTTAATCTGGAGGTGTGTGGAGATTCACTCACTTTTTGATCACTGGATTTTCGGCTCTGGGGTTTCCTCTCGAAGAAGCCTGAGAAAAGTAAGTGCAGGCCCCACAAAGAAACTCAACTTTCAGCACAACTGCTTAATCACTGAATTCAGTCTGGCATGGACCATAAGGATAATGTAAAAGTGACAATGATTCAACCTGTTCGGACCAAGTAAAGTCATGACATCAGTGATTTGCACTTCTGAGTCCAGAGTTTTCTAAACTGAAGCCTCGTTCTCTCTTCCTTCAGCATAAAATTTCCAACTGAATTCTTAAAAACCATTTCAACCATCATCACATAATTCCTTTATTTGTGTGTAACATGTGAGTTACAAAGCCCAACCTGAAGTCAGGCGCACAGTTTCTTGTGAAGGCTAAACAGGCCTCTTTCATCTACTAAACAGAAGGGAAGTAGTTTAATTCCTGCAATCCCCATTTTGAAGTGTCCTTGAGCAACATCCTAAACCCTAAATTGGCTTGATCATTGATTGGTGTGTTTAAAAGTGTTTAAAGACATTGAAAAATAAAGTGCTGTGTGAATGAATCAATCTCCAAAAGCAAGAGTCCACAGTAGGAGCAGAGAACTGCAGTACAGCGTATCCCTCTGTCCCTAGAAAGTCCAAGTGAAATGTCTTCTTCCAACATATCCTGTACTTCACGAGTGTCCTCATTTATAAAGATATACATTTGATGAAAGTCACTTAAAATATCATCACATTTGCAGGATCCGATGTTTTCAAAGTGGTGTCATTTTATTTGTCTAAAATGCACACAGCACTAACAGTTCAAAGGCAAACACACAATGCAAACAGAAGTGATACGAGGCTGCGACGCCCTGCAGGCCGATACTCTGTGAACAGCAGAGGTCAAAGGTTGTCGAGGGTCTTCAGAACGACTGCAAAGCTGCTGAGAGGACGCTCAGAAAACAGCTGGATTTTAAAAGCTCTGCTTCAGGAAAGATTTCTGCACATTTACAGATATGCCACAAATACTTGTGAAGATGTTTAGGACACATTTTCATCTGAGATGAATCAGGATTCAGGAAACTAATAAAACTGTGATTAATTGCACTGGAGCTTTTTCGAATATCTGCCATGGACAAAGTTTAGGTATGATGAACAATAACAGGTCCAATAAGAAAATGTATTTCTGTATGAAACAAAAACAGTCCACTCACTCAAATAGACAAAAAAATAAATACATTTTGATTCCACAAAATAAGGCAGAAAATAGATGTTAAGTAATACTTAATTAACCACTACTTTAGCAGTTATTAATTGTTGTTATTATATTGTAACTAAATCAGAATTAGGTGGAAGTGAATGTATTTAATGTTGTGGTTGATCAATGTTTGGTCTTTATTTATAACACGAACCCACTTATTGTTTTCTTTATTTTTGTAATGCTTTAAAAAACATTAAGTTATTTTATTCATTTTGTTATGTCGGTATTCATTCATTAACTCAGTTAGCTATTTGCATATCTATTGATTTTTGGTTTATCTAATTTTGTATTTGTTTGTTGAGTATCTATTTATATAAACTCTCTGCAGGAATCAATAAAGGTTTTTCCCCTAAGACCTTTTTCTTTTTAAGTTGTCTTTGACTGTTGACGCATTTTCAGAAGCAGGTCAGTAAAGTTGGATCATCTAAAATATCTGTGCTCCCAGATGACTTTTAAAGCTCGAGAGTAGATGTGAAAAAAAAGATAAGATTTCATACCAAATTAAACATTAATCACACAAACAGTTGTTTTTTAAAATTTTATTTAAAGCACCATTTGATTATTTTATGACTAAATTAATAATCCCTTTTTCACACTGACTAACGATCTACACAATGGTGTGTTAAATCCAGCTGTTGACTTCTGCAGAATTTCTTTTGTTAAGCTTTGCTCACACGGGGCAGGGAGGACTGAAAGTGTCAGAGGTCAGAGGTCAGCCACCACCGGCGCACGCCATCTGACCCGTCTCATTTACATACAAACTGACCTACTTTCAGATGGCGCTAGTTTTTGTCTTTAAAACTCCTGAAAGATTTGAAGGAAATAAAATTATTTTAGAATCAAAACTTTTTTTTTAATAAACTGAAATTTATTGGAATTTGCTTTATTTGAATGTCTGCATTTTCATGCAGTTTAGAAAAAGAATAAAAGAAAATTTGAAGGCATATTTAATAAACACTAGTTGCTGACGTTTGATGGAGGCCCAAATTTAAATTTTCATAATAAAACGAAGAAGCAACTGAGAAACATGAACTCATATTTTTACATACTGTAAAATAAAAAGTTGATCTCAGTTTCAGTAATTAAAGCACTTTGTGTATATTATAAGGTGGATTTTCATGCTGGTGTATTTTAATGTTCTATTACCACAGAGTAGGGCTGTTTTAATGTCCTCCCTCTATTCTTTTAATCTCTCACTGAGTCCGATTCAGGACGTCTTCATCAGGATAAATTTGGCACCAATCACCTTCCTTCCTAAAGAAGTAAAAGTGGCTAAAATGATTAACCAGGTCTGTCTCATTGAAGTAAAGTGAGATATATAGATCTTTTTATTTGCCCAACCAAAATAAACCCATAAAATTCAAAGTGACAGATAAAAAAATGACATCATGTGTAGAAGAACGAAAGTCAATATCGCGCAGATGAGAAAAATAAGAATAAAAAGCCAAAGATATATGTATAAATATATATATATATCTTGTAAATATATAAGAAGAGCAAAAAGAGAAAAATTAGTCTTGAAATCCTCAGATGATTTTTTTATCAGCTGTCATCTCCAATTCAAACGTGTCGATTCGTGAAATATTAAACTCGGCTCTTCTTTCCCTTATTTCTCCTCTCTTTGATCAGTGTTGTGAATACTCAGAGACGCTCAACCGTCTTCTTGACGAGTGGAAATCAATAAATCAAATGCTATGATTAAAAGAGCAACATGCCAGAGGACATTAAATAATCATGCAGGAAGGAGAGGAGGAGGAGGAGGAAGAGCCCTCCCCCTATTTCAGTCCTGTAGTTAATGGGCGAGTCTCTAACTAAACCTGATACTCTGCAGAAATCAGCTTCAGATGCTCAGATTTTGGAAAATGAGCCATTTTATTGACAAAAAAGATAAGAAGGGGGAAAATCTCTGTGAATTATTTAAAATTATTTTTGGCATTTAAAATGTGTGTGTGTGCCCTCTGTCTTTATAATGGTGTTACAGCTGGTTTATAAGGCGGGTTATTGCTTGGAAGTCCAATTTTTTACTTACTTTTGTAATGTTGCACTTCTTAGTTAGCATATATTTTGTATAAAATTATGCGTTTATGTCTATTTATTTTGGTGTCCTGTGTGTCATGTAAATACACGTGACCCTCCCACAATGGCCAGTTCAGCATCGTCGATTCCTCCTGCATTTCCGGCTACCTTTTCACTGTAGTTTTTGCAGTAATCAGTGAGAGAATAACAATCATCACCTCAGTATAAAGTACGATGATTGTAGTGTAAATAGAAGGCCTAAAAAATGTCAGCAGATTTCTGGAGGGAGATTTCAGAAACTGGCGAAATGGATGAGAATGTATGAAAAACAACGACATCAAAAAACTAACCATTATAAAGAGCAGGAGGAAAAAATCCCAGGATTTTATGAATGGATGGATTTTAATTTTAATCTCGGCTGGCATTGCATTAGAAACATGGGGACACTTACATAGGATACATCATCGGCACAAGTCTATATCAGACTTTAGTCTTAGGCTTAGTCTATATGCAAATTTGCTATAAGGTCAACAAGTACAAATAGATTTAGACAGACATCAGAATCAGAATCAGCTTTATTGACCAGGTATATGTCACATACAAGGAATTGGGCTATTTCTTTGCTCTCAGTTTAACAGAGCAAAGACAATACTGACACTAGCAACAATGGTGCTAGTGCATATAGCACAATGAAACTGTTATAAAATTGCAGTTTTCAGAAAAAAAATACTAAGGAATCAAGTTTTATCTAAGAATTTCTATTCATGATTGATGCTTATGAAGGAAACACAAAGACTTTAGACCCTCCTACTGTCCACACACAGAGGTCTGAAGGATTTTCCTGGAATGGTGATGCTGTTTTCCATAGAACTGATTTGTCAGTAGGCAGTGACAGCGTCGGTCTCTGCTATGAAGCAGGTTAGGTTTGCAGCATAATTTAACGTAGTGATGTACCCAGTGAATCCCTTACCCTTTACCAGGATAAGCCCAATTCCTGCCTCATAGTGCAGACCTCTGAAACCAAAACTCAATAATATGAAAGAAGAATCAAACACAACATAAACCCAGAATCCAGGAACAATTAAGCTTTTAGTCCTAGGATCTAATCTGGTGTCCAGTTCTGATTTATTGTTTTTGATGTAACTGTAATGACACAGACACAAATAACGATAAAATAAAATAAAATAAAATGCTGGATAAAGATAAAAGGAAAAAGACGTAAATGGAAGAAATTGAAAAATTAAGGTTCCAATTTTTTCAGAATATATTTCTTGGTTTTGACTTCTACAGTAAGTACAATATGGACAAAAAGAACATATCGGTCCAGAATCAAAAATGACAACATTTCTGTGAAACGAGCCCTGCTGCAGGAACATTCAGACCCTGCATCGCAATGGCACAAGGCTCCAAATACCAAACTTTAAAAACTTGGTCTGGCTTTGAAATTAATACACATGTGGGGGTATTCAAAAACAGGGTCTTCTAAAACACTGCACATAAAAAAAAGGTCACATTTTCTGTTTTTAAACTAAAGATTTATTAAAGCTGGTAATCAAAACATCACAGTCTTTATCACAGAAATTTGTTTAAAACCTTTTAAACAAAAGCAAATCTCAAACAGAAAATACTTACTGTGCCTGCCAAAATCGTTTTTAATTTTATTATTTCAAATAATTGAACTAATAAAACAAATAATTTTCCCCCCATTAGGCCAACACAGTAACGTGTTGTTTGTCAAACCAGAGAAAGCACAGATGAAACGCACTGCAAAACATTTTGTTTAACTTTAGGTTAAAATCAAGTTCATCTTCTCTTCAGAGTGAAAAAAGAAACGTGTAAATTATAAAATGTAAACAACACTTTACTCAACAAAAACAACCTTGATTGCAAGACTGTTTATACATTGTGTACTGCATTATACTACACACACACACACACACACACACACACACACACACACACACACACACACACACACACACACACACACACCAGGTCATGCAGTGTGAACCAAAGTGCAGAGTTGAGAAGTAAAGCTGCCCTCAGATCACCGAGAGGAAACTGAGCTCACATGGAAGTTCATCACCAATATTGATCTGAATTAGCATGAGCTGTCGCTGCCTGTGGCCATGTTCCCTCTGATGTTTGCCTAAACACACACAAATATGTGTGTGTGTGTGTGTGTGTGTGTGTGTGTGTGTGTGTGTGTGTGTGTATAAAACCTAGTTAATGAGTAGAAATGATAAGTGCATTAATAATTATGAAAAATACTATATTTCTTCCTTTTCCATGTGCATGTTAAAAAATGTAAAAATATCTACTTGCTCAATATTTAACTAAAGACAAGACGAGTTAATAATATTTCATTTTGTTTGATTTGTGCCCTCTTTGTTTCCTGTCTTATCTGAGCAGCAGCGCTATTAAAACTTTATGATTCGTACATTTTCAAATGTATGTTATGAGTTGCAGATGATAGAATAACAGCATGGAAGTTAATTATTGTAAAATGTGTGAAGACTGAGGTTATGTTATCTTTACTGTGAGTGCACATTTTTGAAAACTAATTTTAAAATTTAAATTGAAATAAGCAGAAAATATAATTTACCAACTTATCAACTTACTTCCTGATTCTACTTTACCTCGTCCCCTTGTTTAAAAATACTGAGCGCTATACTCACACAAGTAACATACATCATTTTTTTCAAGGCAGTCTGTACTATATATAAATACTAGAAAGATGGTAAATACTATAAAAAAAACATAAATTCACTTAATTTAATTCAAAAGAGTTAAAGAACTTTACAGATTCAAATATTTCACCTTTAAAATGTTTCTCTCGAGTCTTCACATTTACGGGAAAAACTAATAAACACCCTCACCCTTGTGTTTACCCCTTGAAACAACAAAATTCTGTTGTCACGCTCAGTGGGGTTTTGTCTAAACTGTAAAGTTTCGATTTTTGGGTGTGTGGTGAATTTGATCCTTGGGTATATTGTTGAATCTTCTGTAAAGGAATTTTGGTCTTAGAGTGAAGTGTGGATTCTTTGGAGTTTTGCACTCTGTGTTCTCAGGGCTTTTTTTCTGTTCAGCTTTATTGTGATTCTAAGTTCTCACTTTGTTTCTGCTCATTGTTTGAAGATTAGATTTTTATGCGCGCTGGTATTTTGAGCTTTCACTTCATGTCGTAGTGCAGGTTTAATTATTGGGTTTGTTATGTGTGGAAACGCCTCGGTCTGCTCCTCGTTCTCCCTGTGAAGATTTGTGTTTCTGTTTACCCCGTTTTGGACTTTGTAGTGGACTCATCACATGACCTGATAAAGATTCTTTGGCTTTGTGTTGGTTGAATTCCTGCATTTGTGTGCTTTACTTTCCAAGCTGTAATGTTTTCTAATATTCATTTAAGAGTGTATAGTGTAAGAGTGCTATGCACGGGTTTAATGTATATGTCTGTTAATCATTTTACCTTTAAAACATGTCGTCATATAGTGATACAAGATGAAGCTCCTTACCTTTATGCATTTTTTTTTATATCCGCATGTTTAAATAAAGAGCTGCTGTAGCTGCAAAACAAGGGCAAACAGTCCATTAAAAAAAACAAAAACAAACATTGACGACATGGAGAGGCAATCTTTTTTGTATTTTTACACTTTCTGTCCGTTACTGCACTGCTGCTGATGCATTCACACCCTCTTTAATTGTCCCTTGGGGAATATCTTGTTTACTATTGTTATATTTTATATTTCTTATACTTCATACTTTCATCTGAGTCACTGTTTTCCTTTAATGTTACACATCACGTGAGGCTGGCATAACTGCAGTTTTATTGTTCTTGTCTTTGTTTTTCATGGACAGTGGATGTTTTCATTATATTGTTGCTCCTTCACGCCTCTGCACACAATTTGATGATATTTCGGTGTCTTGTTTTGTGTTTTTCCCACTTTAATTTTTAAAGAACCTCCCGCCATTTGCCTGCAAGAGATAATTAGCTCGCTAACAGTGATACATTTATAGAAATACTTGTTTATATGCATTGCCCTTCTCCGTTAAAAAATAATGAATCCAGCATCTTTTATTTATGAAAGTTTGCTCATTTGCTTCTTTTTTTGTTTTCTAAAAACAAGGCTGACTTCATTATAACATGTTTTTTACCAGTTAAAACTGCAAGGCGCGTCGGTCCAACCCTGACCATCAGTGTCAAGTTTTTAAACGGCCGATTTGTTGCACTCGGCTGGAGTTTAGTAGCAGTTCAAGAATGCCCAACAGCTAATATAGAAATTCATAAAAGCATGAGATAAAAGGCTGTTAAGGGAGTGTTTATTTAGAGCTGGAAATGCAGCAATAATGGCGTGCGGTCACATTTGAATACAGCGGGCCGGCTCTGCACGCGGCCATTGTGTTCCCATCAAAGACTGATTTCATGGCCAACAGAGCCGCAACAAAAGAGGCAGCAGGTCCCGAAAGTTTGAAAAGGCTTGAGGAGAATAAAGGAGGAAGAGAAAAGGGATGAGGAGAAGAGAAGGGGGAAGATGGGAGAAAAAAAGAAGGAAGATATTTGAAGTTTGCTCGAATTTTTATTCCCAGAACACACACAGAAAGCTCTTTTTTTTCTTTACAGCAGAAAGTTAAAGCCTCTAAAACATTTATCAATGCTGTTATACAGGCAGCCAGGGACGGAGTCTTCTCTCCATAAAGACGCGGACTTGTGCTGCAGATCTTGCATCTATAAATCACTTCATAATGTAAACATTTAACCATAATTAAACCATCTCTTCTCTTGTCTTTATAAATGATCTTAGCAGATTACTGCAAATATCATGTTAAAAACAACAGTATTTTATAGATCTCATACAACCTTGCATGCCTACATTTCTATATATCTATAAAGAAATTAGGAAAAAAAGGATTTTTCAGAATGAATTATGTGTCCATAGATATGTTCATTATATTTATGTTAGCTTCATACATTCATATTTTCTCATTAAAATATTCTGTTTTATCATTACATGTTTGTCCATATATGATCTTTGTACATGTATAGATCTATATTATTATTATAATTATTATATATTATTGACATAACTCTAAATTAGCTGTTTGTTTCATTTTTTCAATACTAACTCAAAATATCTGCAAAAGCTGCACATCCTTCATCATGATTCCTTCTGAGTCTATTTTTACCTTGTTTAGCTTTTATATTTCATACTTGTTTTTTTAATCTTTTTTTTTTTTTACAGTTTTTCTCAAATGTTAAAACACAAAAGCCAATCCTGTAACCCAAATGACCAGTAGTCTAAACACATTTACTAAATGTAGCCACCATATTCCAGTACCATAAACACATGTCACATGAAGACACAATTCACAAAACACAACCCTCTGTACTCATAAATCTAAACACATTTTTCCTTGCTAAAACACATGTTGCAAAACAACTCTGCTCATATTCTCAAATGAAAGCCCATGTGATGCAAAATGCTTGCCACAGTCACCAATCTTTGAACACAGGGAACACACCTGGTGTCATTCACTACACACAATGACTCAAAATTGAAGACACTTGTTGCTAATGCTGTACCCACATGTAAAAGCAAGTTCAGAGTGCACAGTATGCTGAAGATGGAGGGAGAGCAAGACAACCTCGCACCATCATTACGGGCGAGATGCGAGCAACAGCTCAGCGACATGATGCCGCACAGTGATTGTGGTGTGTGTGTGGTGTGAATAACGTAAATAAAAAAACTTCACACCCTGTTCATGTTTTCAAGATTACTGTTGTGTGCAATAGATTCTGTTTTTGCATTGAGTTGTGTTACAGTAGTGTACGTACATGCAGGATTTTCTATAGATTTATACTACTCATATGAAACTCACAAATCTAAATGCCTAATCCTCTGCAGAGATCTACGACGATCCGTTACTGTATAGTTTCTAAAATATGCATTGGCAGTTATGAAACAAAGAACCTTCTCACAAATTGAGCATTGTGTTTTCAATTGTTTTGCTGTAGTGTGTAATGCTGTGTATAGTGTTTACAGTTTTGACAGCTTCGAGCTGCTCTCTTGGTGTGGGAGTTTGAGTTTTGCAGTGGGAAGGTGTGGTTGTGTTTATGTAGCTTTAGAGAAGGGTGTTGTGTTTGGACATTGGGGGACCTGGTGGTAACGTTTGTGACATGTGTTTTAGCATTTGAGAAAAACTGTAAATAATCTGATTATGCTGTAAAAATATAGAATATGTATGCATATATATATATCTTGTTTTTGCTGCTGTTCTTTTTTGTTAAAATGTGAGTACAAGTATAAATGAATGAATAAATACATATTATTTTCCGCTATCTCACAGTGTTTTGTATTTATTTCTGTAGTGTGTAATCATTGCTAAGTTGTGTTTGCACATTGGCTGGTTTTGTGTGGTTTTTGACAGTAGTGCTTGATTTTGAGTTAAGTTAAAATTGTTTTGGGTCAAATGTTTGGTTTTGCGAGACAAGTCAAAGGTTTTGCGTGTGTAGCTTGAATTTTGGAGTTTGTGTTTAGTGTTTTGAGACAAAGAGATGAGATTTTAGGAAATGTGTTTTAGCAATTCAGAAAAACTAAAAATACAATGCATGAAGCATAAAATAGGCTGTATCACTGCACTATAAATACAAATGCTGAGAGCAAGGATGCTGTGAAGTTCAACAATAGGTCTAAGCATAAAAATCTATGCATAGTCTTTTTACGTATTGATACATTTATGCAAATTGTATTGGTTTTAATGTCTATATTGTGGTTATTTTTCATTTTAAACTTGTTCATATTTCAACTTTTTGGATATAAATACTCATATAAACATCCAATTTATTGCAAAACAATTAAATAAATGTCATCAGTTACACAAATTATGGATGTATCTGTGGTGATACTATCCTGGTGTCTTTTTATGCACATTTAATTATGAATTGGACTTATGGCAGAAATTGTATTTTTATAATCATATAAATATGCAAATACTGTGTATGTTTGTCTATGCCTCTTCTATATTATGAATAGAAACCGCTATTTAAATGCAAATCACCTGACAAAATGTCATCAGCTACACAAATTGTTACATATTATATTGATTGTGTGTGCCTTTAATTTTAAATTGCATATGCTGTATATATTTCTACAAAATCTTACTTTTAAACATGTTACTACTGTTAAATGTTATACTGTGTACTGTGTAACACTTTTATGAACCAACAATTAATTCAAATCTCCTATAATCTGCTTTAATCTGTTTTATGCATATCAACCTTCACATTGTTTCAGTAAATCTCTAAACTTACATCAGAAATATCTGAGTCTTTACATTTTGCTTCAAGCTCTACAGTTCTTCCTGTGTATCTTTTCTAGACGTATTCTCTCTGTATATTTCCATTAATCCATTTATATACATGACAATCTGTAAACAGCTGAATCTTTGTGTCTTAAAAGTGCCACTTTATTGGTTTGTATACATTTAGGTTTACATTTAATAGTTTCTTATTTATCTATATGCATGTATGCACTTATGTAAATCTTTGTATGAAATCATTGCTTGTTTTAAGAGAGCATACATGAGCAAAAATCCTTTATATGCCTGTAAATAGAGAAATGTTAATTTGAAATATCCCTGTTTTTAAAATAAACACACATCTATTTATATGCAGCACATATGTACAACAGCATGTCTCTATTACCTCTGCTTCCGCTCGTCATCAGGTCTTACATGCAACACCAAAGATGGCTGCCATGAAACACCAAAACACAAGCCTACCGACTCAGGACTCACCAGCAACCAACCACTGCAGCAGGAGGAGGAGGAGGAAGAGTTTACAGCCGGACAGATGGACCCCCGTTTAAAAACTGCTGGCTCATTTAGAGGGAGATAGGGAGAGAGGGAGAGGGAGGATGACACTAGTTATACTGAGAGAAGAGAGAGAGAGAGAGAGAGAGTCAGTGGGACAGATGCGAGGCAAAGCGGAGCAGTGTTTGTCACTAACACTATAGATTAGCATGTGGTCTCCAGCACAAAGCTGCAGATCAATACTACTGCTCTGTGCACAGCAGATGGCCCGGGACACAGAGAGAGAGGAAGCGAGAGAGAGGAGGAAGCAGGAGGAAGCATCCAGATCATCCTGCAGCTTTTTTTGCTTTTTTTTCAGCTTCATTCACATTTTACAACCAGCCGTAGCTACTAAAACTCACCAGGAAACACGGCAGAGGAACCTGCTGTGTTTTCCCAGCCTTTACACAAATTGCACCGTGAATTAGTCTTTTATCAAGAAGATGCCAACTGAGTCTGTCAAGCATTTGCAATGATGTGTTAAAGCCTCTATAAATCTGTAGTGTGTTTAATTTAGTAACAGGATGAAGATCAGGTTTCTCTGATAAAACATCAGAGTGCTTTCTGATAAAAGTAATAAGAAAAAGAGTCTCGGGAACAGTGACGACCACCAGACCTAAAATTGACTGTTTTCCTTATAAAATAAATGTATGGATGTTCTGTTTTACATGCAAAGAGCATTCAGTAAGTTGCTGCTTTAGGTAGTAATTTCTCTGCCAGATAAGTTCATAATTAAATGCGTCATCACTGAGGGATTTGTGTGTGCTGATGTACAGGGACACCAAAGGCGCAACACTGGCAGGTCAGTGATCTAAAGAGCTCCTCGAGTTTGCAGAAAGATGTCTTCTTAGTGTATAGAAGCAAAAATGTGCTCCAAATGTACAAAACATTTACATGCAGTAAAACATCACAGAAAATGTATTACAGTTTTTCTCAAATGTTAAAACACAAAAGCCAATCCTGTAACCCAAATGACCAGTAGTCTAAACACATTTACTAAATGTAGCCACCATATTCCAGTACCATAAACACATGTCACATGAAGACACAATTCACAAAACACACCCCTCTGTACTCATAAATCTAAACACATTTTTCCTTGCTAAAACACATGTTGCAAAACAACTCTGCTCATATTCTCAAATGAAAGCCCATGTGATGCAAAATGCTTGCCAC
>NW_005187417.1:1119876-1139022 GCF_000239375.1 Pundamilia nyererei
AGTTTTGACAGCTTCGAGCTGCTCTCTTGGTGTGGGAGTTTGAGTTTTGCAGTGGGAAGGTGTGGTTGTGTTTATGTAGCTTTAGAGAAGGGTGTTGTGTTTGGACATTGGGGGACCTGGTGGTAACGTTTGTGACATGTGTTTTAGCATTTGAGAAAAACTGTATTATCATTGTGAAGGTAAAGTAATGTAGTTGTAATTCTATATAATGTAACATGCAACTGAATACAATCACATAACTGTTATTAAATAATGTAAGATTTAACGTTGTGGTGATGTAAAAAAAATGTAATAAATGCAAAACAAGTCAGCAGCACTGCAGTTTGTATATGAAAAAAAATTATAGTCAGTAAATTAATTGCTCAGTATTATTTATGTTAAATAATTTCATTGGAAATTACTTAATGTGCTCTCAGTCCATCATTCACTGGAATACAAAACAAGTATTAAAGAAATGACTGAAAATAAAACCGTGACTTTCCTTCTCTTGTTTTTCTCTTTAAACTTTTTTTTAAACTTTTGCAATGCTTGTTTTTCCTGAGCCTTTGAAATAATGAACTCTATATTTCTGATGATAAAATGTTGTTCTTCGGTGAGGACCAGATTCACACAGAAATGATATGCTTTTACTTTTTTCTTACTTTATTGATAATGCTTTTTAATTCAGTTCAATTCAATTCAAGTAAATTTTTATTTCTACAGCCCTAAATCACAACAGCCTCAAGGCACTTAAATTGTAAGGTAGACCCTACAATAATACATACAAAGAAAAACCCAACAATTAAATGATCCCCTGTGAGCAGGCACTTCGGTGACAGTGGGAAGGAAAAACTCCCTTTTAACAGGAAGAAACCTCCAGCAGAACCAGGCTCAGGGAGGGGCGGGGCCATCTGCTGCAACTGGTTGGGTCACTGGTGTATCTATGATTGTCCCTATTATAGTATTTGGTACATGTTTCTTTCTGTTTTTGTTATTTGTGGACTCAAATTGTAAGGAATAAAAAAATGTGTATCATTCGCCTGCACAAAATAGTTCTTTATGGTGTCGCATCATCAAACGGTGAACAACTATTATTTAAGAGTACAGTGCGCAGTTCTTTAAGGACATTACTGAGACTAATAATTAAACTTCATATCTGGGAATTGTTAAAATATCAGTCTCCAGTGGGTTGGTGTTCTAGTACAACAGAGGTGTTAAACTGTTTCTCAGAAAACAACTGACAGATTGACTGACAGCCAGAATTACACCACATGTATCTTTTAATTACTGATTTTATTAATTACTAAATATTTGTATTTATTTATTTTAGCTAATGTTTGCCAACAGTGTACCCCTCTGAGATGATTCACGTACATGTCTCATGGGAGCTGGAGCTATTGGAGGAAAATACAGGTTTACTGGTTTTAAGACAAAATGTTGGTATTTGAGTGTCAGCCAGTCATTTATAAAAGTTCATGCATGTTTCGGAAATTTTGATATGAACTTTTTCAGAAGGGGCGGAGCTTAAAGTTTTGCTGGGAAGTGATTTGTTTTGTTTACGCCCCCACATTGACTCCAAATTCGGTCACTTCCCTCCCTCCCCCTCAACCCACCATCACCACCACCTCAGCCTACAGCTGCTCCTCTCTCCTCAATCTCCTTGACCGACCCCAAACTCCCTTATTACCTCACCTCTTTCTTCCTGCTCTTCATCTTCTTCTTCGCTTGCTCATCCTGCTCGGCATTTCTCTGGCTTTCTCTGTTGTTTTTCTTCCGTGCAGTTAAAAATATCAAGTGGAGCATAAAACATAAACAGTTTGCTTCTCTTGCAGTGTTTCCTCAGCAAGGCAGCTAAAAGTTTCAAGAAGAGACAGACGGACGGACGGACAGGTTATCCCTCAGCAGACCTCCTGCAGAGTCTCTGACAACTGATCAAAAGGAGAAAATGGGTCAGGCTTCTGTTCTTCTGGCCTTAATTACACAACAGTCTTTAAACAAAGCAACATCTGCCCAACTACCCATCCTGCTCCTCCTCCTACTGCTCCTCTCGCCATTCTCTGTCTCATCCACCACCTTTTCTTCTGTGGTTCATCCTCCTTCTCATCAGTGAATTCTCAAAATCTGTATTTTACGGGCCCTCAGCTGAAAAAATATAAAACATACAGAATAATTGAGGGAGACTTTTACCCAGTCGGAGAGCTGAACCTGCAAGAAATAAACTTTGGTTTTAGGAAAGAAAATATTGTATATATATATTTGTGGGGAATAAAACTTCCAATAATACTAAATAAATGTAATTTATATAATTACCATAGTCCACTAAAGAGAACCAAAAAAAAAACCCAAAAAAGAAGAAAATAAGTAATCATGTTTTAAAAAACTGTTTAGAGCAGCTTTAACTTTTACTTTGACTTTTTTGTAAGTGGAAGCAAATCCTGGTCATTTATCCAGATACACTGAGAATAGAAACAACTAGTAATATTGTTTTAGTGCTAAATGTTTACAAAGTCATATATATAGTCATCATAAACGCTCTGAGTATAATTGTTTACGTTGAGAATATTGTTGAGTGATTATAATTCCCTACTAGAAATATCAAAAGTGTCTATTAAAGACATTTCACAGTGTGTACACAAACACTTCCTTCTTACATTTACTATTATTTATTTACTTTAAGTACGACATCTTCCTGCCGTCTCGTATAGCTGCAGTCATGAGCAAAAGTCTTGGCAGTGACACAAATTTTGTTTCCTACACTTTACCACGTCTGTTTTTATTTGGATTATTCTGCAGCTTGTTTTAGTTTATGTTTCTATTATACACAAAACTGTGCAAAAGTCTTTAGCTATCCCTTTTTAAAAATCCATTTTGCTATTTCATGAGTTTGAAAGTCAATATCTGAGATGACCACCTTTATACTTCAACAAAATCTGAACTTACTCATGGAAGCTTTCCTATAATTTTACTAAGTCGTCTTCAGGAATAATTCTCCGGACTTTCTGAAGGACATTCAGAAAGTCAGGTCTTTGCTGGATTTTTCTTATTTCTTAAAGACGTGATTTTCATCTGCTGGATATAGTTTTTTTTTTTTTAGTCCTCCCACTTCTTCTTTGGGCCTCCAGTTGTGGCTACTTTACCAACTGGACAAGTGGAGGAGGCAAAGAAGTGCCAGGCTTACAAAAAAGATAAAAGATAAAAGTCTTGCCAAATGCAGACTTTCAAGCTTACTTTAACTGAACAAACGCTACTGTTGCTTTTCTCATTTTCCTGGCAAAATGTACAGAAACTAAGGCGTGGCTCAAGACTTTTGCACAGTACTGTAATTCCTTAGCAGGCTGATTAGAACAATGCTAATGTCTTTTTTGCCCTGTGAGAAAAACGACCGGTGTTAGCACAGATTAAATGTCCGATCGTATATGTGAGAAATAAAAAGGTGGATATTTTTGTTTAGCAGCCGGTGTTAAAAATCATTCTACCTGTTCAGCTCCATCCATGACACAAGAATGAGAACAGGCTGGATATTTCTCTCTCAAAGCCAAAGTAAAGCTAAAATAGTGATTAACAATGCTCCACCAAGCAGCTATTCTCCAACAATCAGCACTCTCACCATCCAAAACCTTACTTTAGAAAATGTTGCACTGATGAGATTCATGAAGATTCATGAAGCCACAGAAATAGCCATAAAAAGCAGATCTTTTACTGACTGGATCTAAAATAACTGCATGTTTTTTTTCTTGTTATCTAACAATAGCAGTGATCAGTTGGAGAGGGCACAGAGACAGAGAGGCAGACAGAGTTATTTAGCAGTCATTTGTCCTTGGGAGTGTAATGAATTGTAAAGTGAACTGGCTACGGGCTATAATGCTCTCTCAGTGCAGCTCCCACGCTCATCACTCCACCCGGAGTCTGTCGATAACGTCCCGACACACCACCACATCATTTACGCTGCAGCAGCCAGCACTCAACACTGTGAGCTACACGGCTGCAAACATCTATCCAACCAGCATCAAACTACAGTCCAGCTGCACTAACACCCACAATATTCATCTACCAGTTAAATGAGGTACATAGGTTCATTATTACCCAACTGAATTTTGGTGGAGAGGTGGAGTTTGAGGAAAAAGTCATAAAGATCTGGTTTGGTTTGAGATAATTTTCTTTAAAGTTAGAAAATAAAGTATTGACTTTGGTGGGGATGCCTTGTCTAAGACACTGCTGGTCTCATTTAATATTAAAGCATGTAATGTTTTGTTGTAATACTTCCCCATTCTTTTTCTTTCTGTCAATTCTTTCTTCAAATCATTAGATTTCCTGTATTGAGGTAATTCAAGTGAGATTACTTGCAGATTGTTCCATATTTGTCAGCCATGCTGGACAACCACTGGTTTCTGGGGAAAGATGTGCATTGACTGACTGATTAGCAGCGGCTCCTGGAGGTTTCTGGTTCTCACTGGAAAGAACGTTGCCTGTGGTTTTTCATGGTTGTCAGCAAACAGTCCTTAATTATTAGCCACGTGGTAATAAAACTTGAAAAAGTACAACGAACACTGGAACTGGAGAAGGTTTGCCATCAAAGTAAAAGTTGTGATGACATTGTGACACATCCAAAGTGGCCAATAAGTAAATGTCATGTGGTTAGCGGTCACATGTCTGCAGAACCTCAGCGCTGAGTTGAGTTAGCTGGCTAAACTGCCCTGTTCTGCTATAACTGTGTAAAGTACATGTTTTTAGGGTGATGGGTCAAATTACTTTCACAAATGCGTTTTAGATAGTTTGAAGTTAATGAAAATCTTCTATTAGTCAGTCAGTATGTCTTTTATATCCTGCGTGGTGACTAGCTCTAGAATTGCTGAAGGTGCTGATACTGCATTTAGGGACTGATAACTTATGCTGTGTACATGTTGACATGATCTCTGTGTTGTGTCCTGGGTCAGCCTTGAGAGCTCCTCCAGGTTGGACATGCCCAAAACCCCTCAAGCTCTGGCTCCTTTTGCAGGAGTACCGGCTCCTCTCAGAGTCCATGGTCCAATGAAATGCCACTTTAGTATGGCGGAAAGGTTTGTGTGCCTGAATGATCCCAGGAGCTGTGTTGTCCTTCAGCACCAGTTTTCTCCTTGTGTGGTCTCCAAAGGTAAAATGGTCCAGGATGAGGGGAAAGAACTATGTGAGATTCAGAAGACCACTTTGAAGAGAACAACAGTAGTCCATGTTACCTTGCCCAGCCAGGGCTCTGGGTTACCAGGGGAACCTCCCTGGAGTTAAGCCTGAGGGTGGAGCTAATTGGTGAGGGCCTTTTGGCCAGGCCTTCATCTGTGTGACTCATTGGTCTCTGTGGGCCAGCCCTCCTATGGGCGTACCACCCTCAGGAGAGCCTGTAGGGATCTGCTGCAATTTGGATAAAGTAGCATTCAGAAATGGAGGCCTTCACAATCCGATTCTCGGTTGTAAAAAGTGGTAATTGGAACATGGAATATTTATATTCAGTGCATGAAATACCTAGATTTTGGACTCTTCAGAGGGGGTGCATCACCATGGCGACGGAGGAAAAGTTGGAAAAACTCATTTTAACCCAAACCATGACTTTCGTTCAAACTTAATCTATTATATTTATTGGCTAAAACTAACCTGGTAGTTTTTAATGATAATAAATATAATATACATGGTGAGTCTCAATTATAGGTATTTTTGTTTTACATTTTGTTGCAGTCCGTTCAGATATCAGCATCAAAAAGTTGCAAAAAGACTGCTGAGATTAAACAGTGTTACGATCATGTGGTATTTTGCAAAAACATCACTTGTTTAATATCAGACAAGCATAAAGGCTCACTTCCTCTGTGCTTCACGTTTTTGTCATGTGTTATTGCCTGTCCCCACACTGACGGTGAACAGTCAGAGACAGCAGGTGATGCGATGAGAGCTGAGATGAGATCAAATTTTAATGATCCCTGTGGGCAAATTGCATCTTTTGTTGCAGGAGCTGAGGAGAAAACACAGCATCCTTGGTTTGTTACAAAGGACGCACAGATTAAAGTCTTTGTTTTTTGGGTTTCACTTGCAGGAAGGCGCCAAGACGAATGTCTGCAGGATGAAGAAGTGATTTAGGGAATCTGCACACTTAATGCTGAACACTTTCAGCCAAACTGGCCTTAAAGGCTCAATTCACATTCATATCAGTGGAAATGTTTCTTAGCTGTTATGCTCACACTCAGAAATCCATATAATGATTTTACACCACATTTATGTTAGCACTTGTAATTTTGGCAAACTATGAAGCAAGCTTTCTGTATTATTTTCAACACCTCTTTATTTATTTATTTTTTTAAAGAAACTCTTTCCTTTCCTTATTTCTAGTTTATTCAGTCATGTGTATTAAATTATTTATATGTCTAATGTAAAGCCCTATATGACATAAATAATTAAACAGATTTGTTTAGAAGGAACAATTAAATCTTGTAAAGCCTTATATTTCAAATTTTGGTTGGAATAGATCTCACTATATTCTGGTTGTGTCGCCAGTAGATCAGGCTGTCAGTTAAGTTAACAATAAAAATTTAATTTGAATATGAAGGACTTTTTCATGGTGGTGTCTTTAAAACTGGACAAGATGTGCCACGGAAGGCCGTGTAACATGACAGAAAGTCCCAGAACAGACAGACTCCTTCCCAATGTCAATAATGACCTTTAAGCCTTGCACTGCACAAGTACAGCACAGTCTTTACAATTTCAGAATTAATTTATCACAGTTTGTGGGAGTAATATACAGACAGACAATACTGCAATACCATAAATTCAGGAGGAGACATGTCATACATGTTCTTGGTGACATCTTTAAAATATATTTAAAAAAATTAGATAAGAAAACAACATAAATATAATCTTTATGCCAGAAGCTGGGAAAAGCAAATAACGGTACAGCAGCCAAAACACGAAAGAAAATCTATAATTTAAAAAAAAGCTTAAATGAAGCAGGATATGACAAAACCAAAAATCTGAAGAAGGTAAATAAGTGACATGCAAAGCAAAAATGTTTATTTATTATAATAAGAGCTCAATAAGTAGTTATGAGATTAAAGAAAATAAGACAGTTGGTAAAAAAAAAAAACTCTAATTTGGCTCCATAAAGTAAAATGGCTCAACAAATTTAATCAAATATCATATAAACAGCTCAATATAGTAAAGTAAGGAGCTTAACGAGTAAAAATCAAAATAAAATATCTCAATAGGCCATGCAAAAAGATTAGTGTAATTCAATAACATTTAAAGTAAAATGCTATAAATTATCATTTAAAAAGAACTAAAGCTAAATAGAGTAAAACAGCTCATTAAATACAATTAAATATTATATAAAGAACTGAATATATAATATTAAGAAGCCCACTAGCGCGATCATTTTAAAACAATTGTATGATATACAGCAAAATGCTATGTAAAAGCTGAGTATCACAACGTAAGAAGATCAAAACGTGGAAATCAGACTAAAATACAGTAAAATGTGGTGTATAAAGTTCATTGAGTAAAATATCTCAATAACTTTAATAAAAGAAAATAAATAAATAGATAATTAAAATAAGCACAGAAAATGGCAGGGGACTGGTCTTTATTTTTTAATCAAAAATGTTAAACTAGTACATAAAAATATGTATGAAGTCTTCTTTAGACCGATATCATAACAGCGGTGATCCCGCCCACAGCTGCAATCATTAACGCTGATTGGCCTGTCTTTCAGTCAACCACGCCCCCACAGTCCTCTCCGTCCCTCTAATTGATCTCTTCCACCGTCAGTCACCCCGTATACGAGTTCGCCTCTCCCCCTCCGCCTCCTCACCCAGCAGGTTGGGTTGAGAGGTCGGCTAGGGGACCGTGGACAGCTCCCGTCCGAGGAGCAGAGCAACACAGGAGGAGGAGAGGGCTGGATATGGGGGAGCCACCGCACAGGCCCGTATGATCGAGATAAAACACTTTTTACAAAGAGAGCGAGCTGGAGAGGCCTTAAGGAGGACCGGGGGGGAAACACACCGAGGGAGTGGAGGAAACACGGGGACACGGCTACTGACCCATCCCGGCGCATCACGGGAGAAGCGGCGAGAGAAAGGAGGAGAAGAAGGAGAGATAATTCTGCTCGACCTGATGGACTGAGAGGACAGATGAATGAAGACTGCCTACACTAACGCCTATAGATGCCTGGCCAAGGACCTGGACGCTTACGCCATGAACACGGACATGACAATGGACGGCATCGGCAGCCTGCATGGCGGGGTGGCGGTGAGCTCCGTGGCCCCTGATGCGGAGCTGATGAGCGGCCACAGCCCGCACCACGGCCGCGGAGGCTCGTCGGGACCCGGAGCGGCGGCTGCGGCTGCGGCGGCGTCCACCCTGCGGATACACCAGGACCTGGCTGCCGCCGCCGCCGCGTCCTCCCGCTCGGCCATGGTGTCCGGCATGGCCACGATTCTTGACGGCAGCGGGGAGTACCGGCCGGAGCTGTCCCTGCCGCTGCACCACGCCATGAGCGTTCCCTGCGACACCTCCTCTCCCGGGATGGGGATGAGCGGCACCTACACCACGCTCACCCCGCTGCAGCCGCTGCCCCCCATCTCCACCGTGTCCGACAAGTTCCACCACCACCATCACCACCACCACCACCACCAGCGGCTCTCCGGGAACGTGAGCGGGAGCTTCACCCTGATGCGCGACGAGCGGGGACTGCCGGGGATGAACAACATTTACAGCCCCTACCACAAGGACCACATGTCCGGGATGGGTCAGAACCTCTCCCCGGTGCTGGGCAACGGCCTTGGCTCCATCCACAACACCCAACAGGGTCTCCACAATTACGGCACCACGACGCACGGGAGCCACGACAAGATGCTGAACTTCGACCACACAGCCTCTATGCTGGCCAGAGGGGACCACCACCACCAGCACCGAGGCCTCGGCGCTCCGGCTGGCGGGATGATGCCGCACCTGAACGGAATGCACCACCCGGGACACCCGGTCGTTTCCTCGGCGGGCCACCACCCCCACTCTCACCCCCACCTCCAGTCTCCATCCCACGGGCCCGTGTTGGCTTCTACCCGGGAAAGAACGCCCTCCTCCTCGGGGACGCAGGGGGGGAACAGCTCGGGACAGCTGGAAGAAATCAACACTAAGGAGGTTGCGCAGAGGATCACGGCGGAGCTCAAGAGGTACAGCATCCCCCAGGCCATCTTCGCCCAGAGGGTGCTGTGCCGCTCCCAGGGGACCCTGTCGGACCTGCTGAGGAACCCCAAACCCTGGAGTAAACTAAAGTCAGGCCGGGAGACCTTCAGGAGGATGTGGAAGTGGCTGCAGGAGCCCGAGTTTCAGAGAATGTCCGCGCTCAGACTGGCAGGTAAGAGAGGAAAACAACCTGAGCTGCTCTGCTGCTGCTGCTTTGCTTTGATTTGTTTTTGTGCCACAGCGAGAAGAAAAGGAGAAATCCTCCACATTAAAACAAAATATCCTCAAATGATTCCTCAGCATTTATCACTAGCTGACTTTTAATCTTCTTGCTGGCTTTATTTTGGTTGGTTTCTCTCTCTTTCTCACTCCTCGTGGCTCCTCACGCGCCACTCCAATTTAGGTGAATGGGATTTATTTAGACTCACCGGTGCTATGATTACCATTATTGATCAATAACACAAAAGGATCGATGGGAAATGACAAGGTCATGGGATTTCCCTCCAACAATCCTCCTCTTTCAGTTTCCAGTCCCTCCATGGCAGCGAGGAAAACGCTGCACTAACACAAAAAATCTACTAGTTATTCTGCTTTAAATAACACCCAGATTAATAATAAATATATTTAAAATTCCAAGAAAATAAAACAACAATAAAACCTACTAAACATCGCACAATATTTTTGGTATAATTTGTGGTTGTTAATGTGCATCCGCGGGTGTAAATATATATTCTCAGGGCTGAACATTCTTATAATGCTGGTGTTTTTACTGTCATTAGCTCCTTAAATGCTTATTGCATTGCGATTGCATTAGCATTTGGGTGGAGAAGTGTGATGGGGGCGTTCAGGAGGATCTGTTTTTGATTGTGTGGAGCTTGAAGCGATCAGAAAGCTGTGACATAAACACACGAAGGTCTGCAGAATCGGTGGGTCTGGTGCCCCCTCTAGTGAGGAACCTGTTCCCTGTCCCAGCCTCTATTGTCTGCAGGAGCAGCACTAAAACGGGCCAGTTCCCCCTTTTTAAAGGTCAGGTCATGGAAAGGCTTGCATTTAATTTCACACCAAGATGTGATAAACGTTTAATGTGTCTATTGGGATTTGGTCATCTATATATCACAACAGAGACATTTTCTTTGAATATGTAGTAATTTTAGAGTCTTAAATTATATCAAAGGTTCTTTATTTTCATGTTAAAATGTAAAGCGCAGCACAAGTGACAGCAGTATTTGTATTTACGTGGTTTAGAATACGACTTTAAACTACCCACTGCACGTCCACATCTTAATGCCTGCATACTTCATAGCTTGCTTGCTGGGAGTAAATTATAGCTACACATCATTTCAGCTTTTTTATTAAACTTTTTTTAGTGTCTCCCACGATACGAATATGCCTTTATATTGTTTTTACATGCAAAAACAGAAAAAAACAAAGAGAGGCCAGTTTATTTAAATCACATTAAAAATGATTTTTTTTCATGTTAATCTGAAAAAAAAATGTGTTTTTCATTAGGGCTGCATTTTTTTTTTGCTATAAACTGCATGATTTATGCACTGTGAGTGATTCAAAATTACTTTTTTTTTGCACAGTCATTCACACATATGACTTTTGCTGTTTTTATATAAGTTAAACAAGATCCCATATTGTTAAAATTGTCTTTACTTTCATTATGTCCCATTAAAAGCATAAATGATGAGTGTTTATATTTATTTGGTTTACCATAAGACTTTAAATCGTTAAAATTATTCTCTTTTTGTTTGTTTTAAAAATATATGCCAGGGTTTCTTGTGGCTTCAAAACTCATTTTGAAGTTTTAAATATGCAGATACTGTAAGTACAAATGCTTCGCATATACATAAAGGCAAAAAGTGTGTGTTACCTCACCTGATAGAAATCTTTGTATTTTCCTCTTATTTCTGACCATTGTTAAACAAACATGAATTCAAACTTCAGTAAATTATACCCTGTTAAAAACACAGATTAAAAATGTTTTTCTTTAATCATAAAACTGCTGATTTTCCTTTGGAAGGAAAGCCAAAACTCTGTGCCGAGATATTTTAGGTACAGGAAAGGTGCCTTCACATTTTCTTTATATATGCAAAATTATAACTATTCAAAAGCTGAGAAAACACAAAGACAATCCAAAATATTACAAATTATTACATTTACACTAAGCATACTTTATCGTCATGGTGTCCTGGCTTAAGCGAAACGGTATTTATAGTTACCTGATGTGTGAAGTTTGTAATTATTGCATATTTAAGCTATAACCTGCATATTTTCAGTGGTGCATTCACCCTTGTTGTGTTAAATCTATAAGCTTAATTTATATATGTAGTGTCAGTGCCTCACTCTGTGTAAATATGCTTTTACATTGTTTTTATTTATGCAAAATTCCAAAGAAAACACAAATAAACATGAGATTAAAAAGTAAGAAAGAAGAGGAAATATGAATGAAATGGATGTAAAAACTGTGTGGCAGCCCCAACAAAGATATTATTATTATTATTAGTAGTAGTAGTAGTAGTAGTATTTTACCATTAAACATCAACTTTTTATGTTTCAAGTTTAAATAATAAATAGTTTTCAAAATGCATCAATTTGTATTTTAATTCGTATTTTTAATAAAAAAAACCCCATATACCTTGTTTTTAAATTTGGGAGGCACGTGGCTTTCACTTTCAAATAAAAAGAGTGACATGTGGAGCAGCAAAGTGACAGATTTGTGAAACATTCAGTCACAGGATTTCTGACGAATAGACTTTGTAGAGTTTGGGATACTTGGGAATATTATAATCTTTAAAAGCTTAAAAAAGATTCTCAGGAACAATGTCTGCCTGTATTTTGCTATCCGCTGAAATCCACTTCAGTTTTATTGGTTGACTCAAGTTAATTAATCCCAGCTGCCTTCATAGGAGAAATAATCAGCACCGAATTAGTCTAAATAAAGAAATCTGGTAAATGCTCTGTTTTAGGGGATCACTATCTTTTTCATTTTAATTATGCTCTTGATTTCAGTAGCTCTAAACAAACAAAAGTACATACAAGATACCAGAGAACAAATGCAGATTTACATGGAAGTAGTATTAAATTAAAATCTTTGTATTAAAATGATCATGATAAGGAATTCTTACCTTTTGTATTTTATTTTTTATTCATCATTTCCGTAAATAATCACTGTAAATTGAAAATGTTCATAATAAAAGTAATAAAAACTATAACGTTTTGATAAGTTGCACATTTACATGCTTCATTATGAGTTTGTAAAATCTCCCACACAGACTAATGAACCCTCTAAAACCTGCATGATTATAAGCGCATACAGTGACACTAAGATGATAGCATACAGCATTCAAATAATCATTTTATACATTTCTTTAAGTCACAGATAAATATATTAAATCATTTTCACCGGCTTAATGTGTTTATAGATTAGTACATTTTTAAATGTTATATCTAGCTGCTTTTATAGAGTCGGTGTAATATCCAACAATAAGTCTTCAGCATGGCTGTTTTATGGGTTTTCTTTTGTTTATATACATTTCCAGGACTTTCCATGAATATAGGATATTGATATTGGATTTTGTGGGTGAAATTAAGTAAATTGAAATTGATCCCTTTCACTCCTGGATATGTGCATTTGTCACGTGTGTGCGTCTCTTCAGTTTTTCATTCATTTATTTTTTTTCCTTTTTAATAAACTCTATTTATCCAAAAATATAATAGATATGGTCTAATCTAATAAATATGTTTGTTATCATACAGCGCATATGTCTTTCAATTTATATCATTACAGCTTTCTTATAATACTCATATTATCATAATATTTTAATTAGGTTTAATTATTGTTGCTGTAATGAGATAAGAGATTAAAAAAAAAACACTTTATGTCAAGAAAAAAATCTACCAAATAAGAACACAAATCAAAATAAATGAGGCAAAAATATACAACTGATGAATGATTGGGTCAAATTTGAAATTAAAAATGTATTTATTCATCTATACAATGCAGTCATATAACAAAATATTATTAAAAGATTTATCCAAATAACAAAAACAATTGCACTTGAGAAATTCAAATGAGTACGCAGTTAATTAAAACAAACAGCTTGTTTATTAGTAATATGTCAATGTAAAGGTGTTCCTACATTTTCCTAAAACTATATATCTTCTGTTGTTTTTCCTACTAATAATAACATCGTAACAGCATTTTATGAACTTATGTCCTCTCTTATTTTATCGCTGTGATAACCCTTTTTATACCTTGTGAATGTCAGTGTTTTTGCAGGGTTTTTATTAAGAGTTTAAGAAGATTTTATCTTATTCTTAAACCTTCAGATCTGCCGTGGTTTCATCTGACACATCCTATGATGTACTTTGTAATATGATGCAACCAGTTCAGTATCCTTCTGAGTTTTGCAGAGACAGAAAAGGTCTTGACTATAACAATGCGTGACATCAGCCCAACATGGAGCGCTGATTCTTTAACATTCGATTGGAAATCAGTATTTAAGCAGGCTGGATTTGTCTGTAGATTGCTTATGTGGATGAGATTATCTCTGCAGGATTTGACTGTAATTTCATTAGGGGTTCTTTGATTTTCGATGCTGGTATTTGACGATACAGGTTAATAGAAAATGACAGGAGAGAGTGGGTGAAGGTTGGAGCTGGAAGAGAGCAGGGGAGTGTTCATGTGATCTGTGCTCCCCTGTGTGTTGTAAAATGTCACAGGACAGCCTCACAGTTATACCTCTGTCTGAGTGAGCTGCACTCATCTGCTTTCCCTAGGATTAAACTGCATATCTCACACTCTCGGTCTTTTTTAACTTCAAATCTTTGCAAAGCCTGCAGTTTATTATACCAATGCTAAAGATTCTTCTTATTTAATTCTAAACATTGAGAAATATAATATAATCCTTTTTTTATTTAGGTAGTTAACTAAGTGTACAATGTCTGATTTATAGAGTAAAAGGTAATTAAGTTTTCTGTTTATTAGTGTCTTTGTTGTCTAAAGCAGTTGTCAAAAGCTACACTGGAATTCATGTAATTTAAATGGCTGTATAATGAGAAACCTATGATAACATACTGTCATTTATCTAAACAACTGTAGTATGTGTAAGATACTGCACAACCTTTTACGCAGTATATTACCATAAAGAGTGTGGGAAAATATACAGATACTGCTGTTATTCTTCTCTACTGTAAATCCGTTTAAAGTAGGAAACTGTAGTACATTAGAACTGATGACATAATAGTACTGTAAAAGTAAAAGTGGAAAAGTGTTTTTTTCTCTCTCTTTTGCTAAGCCAGTAGTTTCCTCCTCTGGCAATAGGCTTACTATAAATATTATGTAATAGCTATGAAGCTGGTTCACAGAATCAAATGTACGAGACAACAACAAAGGCTATAAAATTCTTTTGGCCTCGGCCCACACTGGACTTTCACTCAGGAAACTGGGGTTTGTGGCTCATCCAGCGCCATCATTTTTTAAATTGCTGTTATCTATTGACCTTGTTTTGTTTCCAGCTCCTGTTTTGTTTCTTACATTTCTTGTGCACACGAAAGCAATGGTAGTTTTACACAAAGTCTAAACATCATGGTTTGACTTGGCTGCGACGTCTGCTCTTTGGGCTAAGCTAGGCTATAGAAAAGCGCTCTCCGTATAATGTAAATCAGCTTTGGAGATGTTACATGTTGATGCCTTGATTTTAAATATTAATTCTGTTTGATTCTTGATGTGTAATTGGCATCCTGTGGTTTCTCAGAGAATGGGTCAATATTTTGTTTCTTTATTTGAGTGTTGGCCAGGTGTTGCTCTTTTGCTCTTTCCATTGTTCTCTCTCGCCTCTACGGTGATTTTAAAATTACCGCAGAAACAGGGAGGTGCAATCCTTAGATCAGCAACGCTACAAGCAACCAATAGAGGTGGGGTCAAAGGTCAGAGCTGCAACACTCAGACAATAGATGGAGCAAATATTCCCTTGACCCTGAGATGAGCAGAGAGGAGAGGGAGGAGCAGCATGCACGGGGAAAAGAAAAGAATTGAGAGCTTGGAGACAGGTTTATCTGGTAGCTAAATTCTCCATCATAATGGTCTTTACAGTCACAGCAATGAAGGACAATAATAATTATGTGGTTATTTTAAGCATATATTTCAATTTCTTTACTCTCCCTATCATCTCAGACTCTGTCTTGAAATGTCTTAGTAATGCCTTTGTCCGTAAATTCTGAATATGATCCATATTATATTTCTGGGGGAAAAATACGCAGGTCGGAAGAAACTGTAGGAAAACTACAGAAGGAAGTTGATACACTTTCATCTCATTCAGTCCACTTATTTGCTTATTTTTTGTATTTATTTCTCGACAACCAACCATCAGCTAAAGTTTGGAAACTAAAGTTTTCAGTAATAAATGAGGGTTGAATGCTTTTCAGTCTATAAACATATTTTTGTTCAGGGTCTTTTGCAGGAAATTATTGTGAGACTGTGGGCATGGAAAAACAAAGCATTATCATTTTTTTCTAATTTTAAAAAGCATGTCCCAACCACTAGTCTTGGCAGCTGGGGCTCTGTCCGCCAGGGTCTCCGTGTCTGGCCGCCACCCGGCACTCAGTTGTAGGAGGAGTTCGGAGAGGCCAGTTGGAGAGACTTTTGGACTGCCTCGAGGAGATTCTGACAAACCATCAAGCAACTTCTCTACATCTTAAAATAGAGGAAGCAGAATCTGGGGATGAAGGGGATGAATCGTCCATCACCAGGGGTGAGGTCACTGAGGCAGTTAAACAACTCCTTGGTGGAAGGGCCATGGGAGTGGATGAGGTTCATCCTCAGTGTTGTGTGGAGATAAGGTGGGGTACCTCTGGATTGGAAGACCGCGGTGTTGGTTCCCCATCTTTAAGAAGGGGAACCAGACGGTGTGCTCCAGGAGGATCACACTCTTCAGTCTCCTGGGGAAAGTGTATGCCGCTGCAAGAGCCTGGTCCGCATAGCCAGCAATAAGTCAGGCTCATTCCCGGGGGGGGGGGGGTTGGACTCCACCAGGGCTGCCTTTTTTCACCGATTCTGTTCAGAATTTTTATGGACAGAATTTCTAGGCATAGCCAAGTAGTGGATGGCTTCCACTTGGGCGGTCTCGCTTTTCAGAGATGATGTGGTTCTCTTGTCTTCATCAGGTGGTGGCCTCCAGCTTGCACTGGAGTGGTTTGTGAAGTGAGGGGGAATGAAAATCAGCACCTCCAAGTCTGAGGGCGAGGTCCTCAGTCGGAAAAGAGCGGATTACCCAGTCTGGGTCACGGATGAGTTAGTGCTCCAAGTGGAGGTGTTTAAGTATCCCTGGCCCTGGATAAGTGGAAGCAAATGGATGGATAGATGGATGGATATAGAAAGCAGAATTTCAGTAATGCTTTATATATATTTGATGTTAGACAAGTATTACATGCTGCATAGAAGTAGGTAGAGAAATTCAAATGATGACGGTTAATGTTCAGCACATACACTTAGGTCAGTTTGGAAAAGTCGGTGACAAGGAAGTCAATGATACAGACTTCACAGATCCAGTGCCCACAAAGTTTTTCCTTGTGCTATGTCTATGGATACATTTGCACTGGAAAGCTCTAAGTACTTGTCCCTAATCGCTAATGTGATGAGGAAGAGAATAACCAGTAGCATGAATCAGCCTACAATTCTGCAAATGTGAACCCAACTCAGTGATCATACGCTTGTCCTGCATTGCAAATTATTGGAGAAAGTTTTTTCAGAACCTAGTGTGAAGCAAATTTTTTGCCAAAATGTAAACATTTTAAGTCCAGCAAACATGAATAACTCTCTGTACGTATCACTCTTATTGTTCCGAGTTTGTCTATAATTTTTAGCTTTGCGTTTTGTGTGATCTGTCTTTGTATTATTTACCTTACAGTAATAAGTGCCTTGAACTGTTTGTGATTTGCCACTATGTAAATAAAATTCAAATGAATTGAAAATTGAATTGATTGCACTATTAAAGCTTTCTTCACACACAACGAAAGGAACTGAGATACTGAGCTGTAAATGGGCTCCGGATGGGTTTCTGTGTACAGCAGGAGAGAGCTAAGGTCTGGTGTTGGCTGTGGTTCAGGATGTAGAGTGGCTCAATAACCAATAGAAATAGAAAGAAAAGAGCCTAGTTTCTCTGGCCTGCATTTTGAAGTGTTCTTGTGTAAGATGCTGAAACCCCAAATTCCTCCCAGTGTCTGGTAGGATAAGTGCCAGAATAAGTGACTGTGGCTTTGTGTAAAGAATTTTGAGTGGTCAAAAATATTAGACAAAATAATAAAAGCAGTGAGTTTGCTGTTTTGGACTAAGATTAAGTATTCTTGAGACACTTAAGTAGCTTGTATGAATCATTGTACGTCACAATTTCTCCTTACTTTTTCAAAATAATATTAACTAAAATTCTAACCATTGTTACACTGACATGACTGTCAGTGTAACAATGTAACTGGACGCCCCAGTTCCTGTACTTGTACATGTTCATATAAGAAAACAGTTCCTGCCTTTAAAGAGGCCTGTGTGGGTTGGATTAAGGCAAAGAGTCTGTGCATTTCCCTGTTCTCAGTCATGTAATAAACAAGTATTTATTTCACGCTGGTGTAAATTGAACCCAGAACCCACAAAAAAATATTTAAAAATCACAGGTTTGGATTTTTGGGTGGTGCCAAAAATCGTTATATTCACGAAAAACCCTTAGCAGGTTTTGTTTCAATTGGTGGATGGAAAATCAACCACCAGGACCTTTTTTTGGTTGGAATAATAAATAAATCTTAATAACCAAGTCATGTGTTCCTATTAACCTCTGTCTCCACTTGAAAAGTAATTGTCAGGACAGATGAATCAGTCACTTTTGTCTGGCAGAACAAAAAAAAGGCAATTTCCAACATTTTAGAGCCTTTGGATTTGCTCTTCATCAGATGTGCTAGTATCTTTGTGTCCACATACTATAAAGGCAAGTACATTTTGCAATGGCAGTTTAAAGAGAAGTCACATACAAATCCTAATTCTGAAATTTAAAGAAACAATATAAACTTGCACACTCACAATATATTAAAAGAAAATAAATGTGCTTGTTTAAATATTTTTCTTCGTTTCTTTCGACGCCTCCTCCTCATCCTCTCCCTCATTTTGAATCTGTTTCTTTCACCATTTTCTCGTCCCCTGGACCTCTTTCTCGCTCCATCCTCTTCTCTCTCTTTTGGGGGTGGAGGTATTATGTGATCGTCAGGGGAATTGAACACAAGAGCAGAGGCAGCAGCGGCCCGATGAATTATTGATGGGAATCTCAGCGTGACCCGCCTCGGTCTGCTCACTTCACTTCTTCTTCACCTCACAGCCGGGTTAACCAGGCAAAATGGAGGGAGGGAGGAAGAGGGAGAGAGGGAGAGAGGGAGAGAGGAGGAGGAGGAGTCCATTGTTTGGATGGAGGACAGAGTCCGCCCGTGACTGCGACTGAATTATGGATGACAGGAAAATGATGGGCAAATTGGTGTTGAATCAACGAACCGCTATTCACATGGTTTATTCCGAGTAATGTGCATGTAATGATACAACAATGATCCCTCTTTTCTCCTTTTACATACCACAAATTCAACATGTATTCATATTGCATCTCTTTTGCACTGTGAAGTTGTTTCCTATGGAGTTTTTCACATTAAAAGCATCTCAGAAAACAGGAAATTAGGTAGAAAGGGAAACTAATTTCTAGATAGCACAGTCTATTTATCAATAGGATACAGTCATTGTTGGCTTGGTTGTTTTAGCGGAAAATAAAATACAGAATATGATCACCAGGGATTACCTTAATGTTTCCAGAAGAGAATGAATCCACTCAGAGTCAAATTGTGCTGAAAATCTGAGTGACTGAACCTAAATATTTTCCATTTTATGCATCCTGCTGCGAGCAGACAGGGTGCATTATTAATGAGTCGGACTCTGCTTTA
>NW_005187417.1:1139042-1157089 GCF_000239375.1 Pundamilia nyererei
TGTGTGTGTGTGTGTGTGTGTGTGTGTGTGTGTGTGTGTGTGTGTGTGTGTGTGTGTGTGCGTAGTCTTACAATTTCAGACTGTGGGAATACAGCTTGTGTCCGTTTTCGGGGTTTTTGTTCTGACCTCCTGCATATTCACAGACTGCCATCGATCTGTAATAATGGATTTCAGGCTGCTAAGAGGAGACTTGTGATGTTTGTTTGTGTGTCGGTGTGAGAAGCTTTGACAGATGCTGTTATCTCTGTCTCGTGCTGTCGATAGCAGTTTTCGGTGGCTGGAAAGTGAGACGTGACAAAGTCTGTCTTCAGGTTTTGGGAAGTGAATGCAGACTTCTGTGTCTCCAGCAGGTCTGATGGGTCTTTCCGTAATAGATGGCTGTACCTTCTGGGTCTGAAAAGTGAAGTTCATGCAGATGTGTCTTAAACCTACATTTGTTTTAATGGTCAACTCTTCTGGTTTTAAAGAAGATTGTGGAAAAACCCTCAGCTCCTCTATGAGCTGAGCAAACACTGTCCTGATGAGGGTATGGGTTCAGTCACTGGTTTATAGATGTACTGAGTACAACTTGTTACTTATTGATTACTGTGTAACTGACAAGCTGCTAGCCTTCGAGCAATCCCTTGATTTCTTAGTCTTATCGCTCATCACGTTTGGTTTCAAAACATCAAGTTGGTGATGGCAAAAACCACGAGATTGAGGTTTCACAACATCACAGTGGCTACATCAAACTCTCATATATGGTCGATGATGATTCTGAACACTACAAGACTGAAAATATATACATTTTCAGGTTGTGAAGGTAGAAAGAAGGAGCTCTTTATCTCTACGACACAAAAAGCTGGTGATGACATTATGCTGATAATGCACACTATTTTCATGGTGGGCAGTGTAGATGCTGTGTTTTGGATGAAGCAGTCTAAATCAATGCTTAATAAAGCCTGTTACTGTAGGCTCTTTATGTTACAATGTAAGGCACTTTGAGGTGACTGTTGTTGTGATTTAAGGCTATAAAACTAAAACTAAATTGAATTAAATTGATTCATATCAGTTGATTCTCTTTATGCACAGAGTTGACAAGTCTCATGTAAGGCATGATATCTAAGATGCTTTAAGCCACCTGGCTGCTGTTGCTCCACATCTGCAAGCCACTTTACAACCCACCTTCACTTGAGCTCCTCCTTTTTTTTTTTCTTTTTTTTTTTTATATTTTTATTGAGAGACAAGTGTACAGTAGTTTACAATGACAACACAATCTGTTCCCATCACATATTTTTTAGTTTTTCTTACATGAACAGACACAATAACACACACACAGGCACACCCACACACACGCTTAAGTAAACAAACAAAACAAAACCTAATAAGAAACCCAAAGAGCTCCTCCTTTTTGTGTCTAAACCAACCTGGTCCCATGTCAGAGATATCCAAAAGGTGATCTTTGACTTTGGTGTCTTAATACACCAACTGCAGCGACATTCAATGCAGAGGCCAAACACTAACTGTGTTTGTAAGTATGACAAAGTCTGCATTTGTTGGTCACTCCTGATTTTCAATGTTTTTTTGGTTGTGCCTGTGCATTTTTGTAATAATTAGCTTGCTTTTGTGTCTAAAATTATGAAAACTCACAGCTCGTTTGTATGTTTTGTAAGGTTCAGATAATCAAAAAATTATGACTCTAGAGGCTCTGGCTGCACTATATTCATTTAGCAGAGCAGCGATCTCCTTTTACAGACTCTTTCCAACCTTCACCGTTCCCAATAAGAATATCAGAAGAGTGGTGTAGAGATTTTTCGTTAAGACTGTCCACACCAATTATGGTGCATTGGTGTTGCTGGGGCAGTAGAAGCATTGCTGGGGCTGCTTGAGTGGCTCGGGTTCAGGGGAGAAAATGGTCCTGTCGCCTCTTTATTAGGACGGTCAAATCAAATGTGACACCTGGACCATGAACTCACTGAGGCCGAGTGCTCAGAGAATGCACAGTGGACAGTCGGAGCTGCAGCAAGGACGAGAAAACAATCCTGAATCATGCTCAAAAGGCCAAATTAGCTTTCTTTTCATAAAGATTAGCCTAGCTATGAAAATTTGCTATTTATCGGTGATAATATCTTATATTTCAGTATAGTTAAAAACTACTCTACTCTGACATTAGGTGCAATGAAATGTATTATTGAGATACATTATGGAAAAAGTAGTATGCAATGTCTTTGGCCCTATAGTATTAATTTATAGCATGCCAGTCTTAATTTCTTACCATTCATTTGGAAATTTGCCTCTTTCAACCTTATGAATAAGACTTACTCCGTTAACAGGTCTGCTTTAAGCTCAAAAACCTCATAAAGAGCTCAGTAGTGTGTAATAGTATAGAGCTGCTGTAGTCTGGGAGAAAATAACTCAGGAACTAGCATGAGCGAACTCTGGCTTCTGCCAGTGGATTACAATTACAGGATTTTATTTGATCCCCTCTGCAGGTTCTAAGCACCAACAGTTAAGTTAGCTTATCTATGCACTGTTCCAGTTACTTGGGTTTCCATATAAAAAAGCTTCACAACACTGTAAAATGAACAAAAAACAGTCAGACATTGCATAAAGCCATTTTTCCAGTTTAAATGATACCTGTCTACATAGGAAACAAGTCACCCCCTGCATGTTTCCTACAGCTATATTCAAAAGAAGCCAATTAGTTATCTTCCAATTCATGTGGTAACCTAGAACCTATTTCAAGAGAATAATAATAACAATAGTAAATCTATTAAATCTATCATGAAGTATGTTTTCATGGCCAAAGGTCCTCATCATGGATATTTCTGGAGCAATGGAAAGGCTACAGTTAAAAGGAGGTCAATATTTTAGTGACTGGTATGTAAAAGCCTGCAATTTGGTCGTGATGTGTAAAGACAATGCAGTAGATTCTATTAATCCTTGAAGTTACAATTAAACAAAATGTTTATACACGTATAATTGGGAATGAACTGCTTCCAGTAACAGACTAAAAATATGGGAAACATCTAATGATTGTGACACGTAGAACAGCATTTGTGATTAATTTCAACTATTTTTGTCCTTGTTGGCTGCTGTTGGATTTATTTTTTAACCACATTATATATCTCAAGGGGTTTTTCAGGAGATTGCAGAATGTGTTTGCTGACGTTATCCAATCAATAGTGAGGCCCCGCAGCAGTTTAGGTCAGAAGTAGACTGGAGGAGGTGCAGGATGTGAGGCCTTATTTGGTTTGTGCTATTTTAGTGGTTGTTAGGATTCATTTATTGATCCACACATGAAGCAGCACCTTTGAATAGACCGATCCCATTGATGACATTTTCTGTTACTTTACTGTAGTTATCTTTGTGGGGTTTGTATGTTTTCTTCCTAATTTTCTTTTTCTCTTTGTTTCCTCCATCCTGTTCACCCTTCCTCCCTCAGCTTCATTAGTATTGGTGTCACTGCCTGGCTGAAATAAGTCTGTCCAGAGGCGTAATGAGCAACGACAGGCAGGACAAACCTGTCAGGCTGCAGGCAGGGTTTACTGTGAAAACACAGTGTTTAAGGAAAAAAGGAACATAAACGCACAACAAAAACCTTTAGATGTCTATTTTATTATCACCTAACTCAGTCATTCCCTTACTCCAGACTGCATTTGGAAATCTGAAAATTTATCTTTAATAACAACTGTGCTCATCACATGAGCCTGAGTTGAAGTGTTTTCATTGCTTCACATTGATCTTCTGGTGATTTGCTCGTTCTCTATTAACAGTTTTACTTTCATACTCTGGTAGCCACTGAGCCCTTTTCTTTATTATTATTATGCAGTTTTAAATTTTACATGCTTTACTTTGCCAAGAAAAAACACAGCATCAAAATATGTATAGATAATTTATAGATTATTTGCTGAATAGAATTAATTATAATTATTATAATTTAACTTGAATTTCTTGGTAATGGTTTCTATGCTTAATGTTTATATCAAGATGAGAAGAAGTAGAAGAAGAATCCTGGTGCACAAGAACATCTGATGACAGGCTGATTAATTTAGCTTAGAGTAAAAACATTAATTTATTACAGGAAAAACTGTGTCAGTGTGTAAACATGGATTTTTTTAAACACCAAAATAGGCATGAGACACAGGACTATTAAGCTTAAATTCAGATTTTTAATATCTTTCAGTTTTTAAATAGTCACAGTTTGAAACATTTTCAACTCATTTTACTTCCACCCACTTACTGCTCAAGCACAATTTATACATCAGAATGCACCAAACTCATTTTAAAGTTTTCATTTTTCTTGTCAGTCTGTGATATTTCAGTTTGCTGCTTCAGCTGACAGTTATGCAAATGTGCTGATGTGTATCTATAACCGATCAATGCTCTGATGGTCAGATACTGAGATCGGACACAAACAAGGAAGCTGAGGCACATTCTTGTTTGTTGTCCTTCCTGCTCCAGCCTCTGCTCATGCTGTTGTTTTCTCCTCTGCTGTTTTCCTCTGAAATGTGTGTGTGTGTGTGTTGTTGTGTGTAAAGCAGCTGCAGTTCGGGCTTGGCCGTGTGCGTGGATGGATGACGTGGATCGATGGCTGTAATCCCGAGCAGATTAAAAGAGCATTAATACTGGCAACGATAACGTAAACGGTGTGGACCGAGATCTCCATTGATCTGCAGGAACCTGATCCAGACCGGTTCCTGGAAGAGATGGGGGAGGGGGTTGTAGGCCGAGAGAGCTGACAGCATACAATAGAGAGAGAGAGAGAGAGAGAGAGAGAGAGAGAGAGAGAGAGAGGGAGAGGCTGTATCTGAATGTCTCCTGCTGCAAAACAATAACAATAACCTGGACACTTTAATGTGCAATAGTAGACGCAGCAAACTACTTATGTGAAAGGCATACATGCAACTCAGCAAAGAGCCTTCTGGAGCCAATGGCTCACTACATAACGATCACAATAAGAATCTGAATCACAGTACAGGAATTACTTTATTTGTGTGCTGGTTCGTGCTGGAGAATGTGGCTAAAATGGTTTTGCACTTGGTTTTGCTGAAACCAGTTTCTTTTTCTGGTGTTTGGAGACATTTACATTGACTGTTTTCTTTAGTCTTCTGTGAATATTTGATATGAGAACAGCATGTTTCACTTTCATTGCTTTAGTGACATTCACTGACTTTGGACCAAATATTGATATGACTATATATTGTTTCGATTTCCCTTGCAATATGTTATTGATACGCTGAAGCCAAATATATCAATATCTCTGTACGTAAGGATGTAGCTGCTCTAAACCGATTCCCTCACCAGTTAGACTCACCAGTGACATTAGTTTTTGGTTTCAAGGTTGTGTTTTAGTAAATGCTTTCCCTGTTTAATGCTCCACATGGACTGTTTACCTTCATGCATCCAGAGCCTGTTTGAATGTCAGTACTCTTCTGCATGTTCATGTGCAGGAAATTTGCTATTGAAATTCCACATGGCGGCACTTATAACATGAATGAAGGGAAAGCAAATGAAATATGTGACAGGAAGAAACTCACAGGGGAAAATGTGACAATTAAAATAGTGAGCTAGTCAGTTTTACTGACATATTCTTGGTTTTTGCCTCGTTTTGGCCAGATTAGTCAATGAATATTCTAGAGATGGGCCCAGGGGTCCACCCCACTTGGAGGACTGTTTTAGGTCAAATTTTAGATCTTAATATTTTTATTACATAACAGTATGATTTATTAGGGAGAATGGAGTAGTTCCCCTTGTGGAAGGAGGAAAAGGAAGAGAGGACCAGACTTGCATTAAACAACGTTATAATCAGCATCATAACATATGAAAAGCATTTTCCAGTCAATATCAGATACTTTAAGGCTGAAAATGCATTTTGATGTTTACTTGTATCATAGAATCGCTGTGACATGATACGGGTGTTATTGTAGGCAACATATCATGTTGTAAAACACAATATGAAAGCTGTTGTCCATATTCCCACCTATGGAAGCATGCTAGGGATGTTTAGCAAAAAAATGCTCCTACAGCTGGTATTGACTGGCATAATAAACAAGTGTAGAGTTGTCACTCTGATAAAACACCAGTTGTGAGGCACTGAGGGAATAGGGAATAACTGAGGTGTACACATGCAAAAGACAGAGAAACCAGGGAGTTTGATGGCCTATACCTGTGACCAAGCACATGGGAATTCCAAGTTCAGGGCAAGCAAAGAGGCAGTGCTTGCCCAGTGAAATCTAAAAATAGGCATCAGTTAAAACCAGCGAAGTGCAAGCGATTGTTCTGCTTATATTATATTATATTGGCTGCTTGCATTTTTTCTATAAATTACCAATGTCTTAGGGCCACAGTTCATTATTGTCTCTGGGCTTGATTCAAAACCATTGGACTCTATGTCATTTTCAAAACACGACTTTTATTTTTAAATATTTAAACCCCCTTTTAGATATTGAGAGTTAACCATGTCATACAGTGCTCAAGTCTTATATATTTCAGCTGTGATTTTTATTGTTATATTAATATTTTAATACTCTTTAAAAGAGAGAGAGGGATGTGATCCTCACTGGCAACCACTCTGGTTTTATTTTATGTTATATGCTTGTCTTTATGCAAAGGTCACTGCACATCAATAGCATAAAATTATCTAGTCTTTTGGAAATAATGGTTTTAAATGGAATCAGGTTTTACATTTAAAGTTCAAACATTTAACTCTTTTTTCCCCTTTAAAGAAAAAACTCCTTATATTTTAAGTTGTTTTTCGTGGAAAACTGTTAGCAACAATAGTTTTTTTTTTGTATTTAAAGCCACGTGGACTACCATTCTACCAGTTTAATACACCAGTGAAAAATGTTGTGTTGTTTAGGGGATGATTTTTGCAGTATTGATTCTCATCTCATAACCATTTGCAAACCACTATGCATGTCTTGATAGCACAGCTTTTACATTAGAAATTGTACAGCATGTGGTACAGTAATCCCTTTACAGGTCAAAAACAAGGACATAAACACAGAAAAAATATATAGATAACATGTATATAATTGTACATACACACACGCGCAGGCAAGACAGTTTTCATGATCACAGAAAATAAGCACAAGCAGTTGAACAGGGCAGTAACAGCAAAACACAAGAGAACCTGTTTACAAAGCGTTATTGGGAAATGAGACACAGGTGGGAACAATTACTCACCTTAACTGTTCAGGAAATAAAGATGAGGATTTAAAAACCACAATTCAACACAGGAGAAAACCTGTGAAAAGGGAAAACTACAGACATTTAAAAATAAACATGGGCCATGACTGCCTAATTTCTCTTTGTTCTAATGTATGCATGAAGCCAAATTTCCTCTTTTGTTGAATCTTGTTGTTTTCTACTTCATGGTTTCTTCTTGCAGTAATGGCCTTTTCTTTATCTCACCTACAGAGCTTGTACTTTTTGTTTTGCTGACCTTTTATTCTTATCATTTGTGGTGACAAAGTCCAAATCAAAGCCAAATTTACAGAGAAAAGAAAGCCAGTGTTGAAGGTCAGATTGTTCTTATTTTTCTTCTGTGCTCACCTTCGCTCAGTTTGGTGGTAAAAGCATTAAAAGCACCCAGATTGATGTGTATCAGACAGATGGGTTTGAAGGGAATCCTCCTCTATTTGATTGGGCCACATAACTGGATTCATTTAGCTGAATCTGTCTGTTATTGGATTATGTTTCATATTGGATGGATGGGATCCAATTGTAGATATTACAACCTTTAATGGAGACAGGTTTAGCAGGAGAGAGCGGGCAGGAGCTTGTCAGAGAAAAAAGCCAAAGATAAACACGGGAAATAAAGGTACAAATAAGTAAGGAAGCAGATTACTGATTGATTTGATTTGGTTAATAAATATTAAACTTTTTGATCAAGATTAAGCCATATTAGATCAGATATTTAAATACAATTTTAAAAATACATTTTCAGACTAAATGTAAGTGAGCTGCATCTGCATCTCTCAAAGCAGGAAACCTGATCAACTCAAATCGCTCGCCACTGATCGTTTGGAGACAAACATAGCGGTGAGCGGTTTGCCAGGATGTATGTTTATAGTTGACCAACCTTCTTTTGATCAATCAGCGATTACAATACAATCTATTGATCAGAGACTATTATCTTTCTGCTCGTGTTTGCTCTCTGTTGGACCGTTGTGCTGTGAGACAGAGCGGCGATGACTTCAGGCCTCCAAAAACATTGCTGATAAGAAAGAGGTACTGAGAGATTAGTTAACTCATCACCTATTACTGTGTGTGTGTATGTAATGTCCAAACAGAGCTTCCCTCTGACTTATCCTCAGTGTCAATATTCAGCAGGTTAAAGGTTAGTGGATGTTTTCTCTCAACATTTTCATTCTTTCTCTTGGAAGGATGTTTTAATGTAATTTTTTTCTTGCTCTTATTAACTTTTATTTACTTTGTTATATTTAAACCCTTTGAATGCATGGGTTTTTAATCATTTATACAGGGATATAATTTATTATGTGTGTATTGTAAATCTTGGTGGAAAAAAGCGAATGTCCTTGGTTTATGTTGTTTTTAACTTTGGATGAATGTGAGTTTTGCCACTACAATTCTCATAATATTTGATGTAAACGGGAAGGATGCTAACATGGAGTCATTGGTTTAAAATTGCCTGGTTTCTTAGCATTACAAGTAATCTATTAATAAAGATGCTATGCTATGTTAGGTCCGTGAATATGAGGATATTGGTTTTATTTTTATGGCTGGTCTGAGTGAATCCACAATGTATAAAATATTGTTCAGGATATAAGAGAACAATTTGTCAAACAGATCAGAACCTGAAGACTTAACAGCAGTGATATCAGGTTGTACATTTTAGGCAGTTTGAGCCGAATCGTGTACAGACTGGAGGTCTAGCAATAGTTCATCTGTGCTTTATTATCGATCTCTTAGGTGTCGGTATTCACCAATATTTTCTCCCTTGGTCTGTGTTAAGTTCTCTGTGGATAATGCCCAGTGTCTGAGTCAGCAGATAAAGATGTCGTTCACGTGCGCCTTATTATCCCTCCTTGGTTCTGGATATTTATATTGCGTTCAGCCTTTGTCAGGTTGTCCTCTGTAGTCCCTTCAGTCTCCCTTTTTCTGGTAGACTTTCTATATTTTTTCTTTTTTCATACTATATTTTTCCTCTTTATAGTATTTTTTGCATCCTCCTGCCTCATAGAGCTGCAAGGCTCTGCAGTTGGGTTCACCCTGTTCATTGCAAACATACCAAGTGATTGGAAACATATCTATAAAAACACAGATTTGTAATGTACTCAGACGATTGTCATCATGTTTATTTAAGCATGAATTTGAACAAAGTTTCCTTAGCTCCTGCACGGATGGAACTAGAGAGGATGGGAAGCAAGTGAATGAGAGAAAATGAAAAAATAGAGAAGGCGGCACAAAGCAAGACAGAGGGTGAGTGATGAAGGTGGATGACATCAAACTCCTCTGAGGCCATTTCCTCATCAGCTCAATGACATCACTGAGTCACCAGTTTCTGTGATTGGGCAGCCCGTTTGTCCTGGTAAACAAGTAGAGATACATTAATGTGTGTGTGTGTGCGTTTATGTGTGTGCGGGCGGGCGGGCAGAGAGACCTTTGTCCGGTGATGTCACCACAGACTGTGTGGACATACAGATTACACACTGATAAACCATCTTTGCACACACACTGATTCAGTGATTACGTACTCTGAATACTCTTTCTCTCTCTCTCTCTCAGACTCTCTTTGTTCCTCGGTACATCACTCATGAAACAGATCAGTCTGTACATGTGGAAACCCTTCTGACACACCAAGACTGAACACGGATGGAATAATTAACTTTAAAGAACTTGATCATATCACAGGCCAAAGTAAAGCCTCAGTAAAGTAAAGCCTGAACCCAATGCATTACATCCTGTGGCATAATTTCATGCTGTTTTGTCTGATGATGCTTGCGTCTCCAGGTGGTTTGCAGGCTTGTTAGAACACTGTAGTATTTGGAGATTAACAGTTTCATAAACACAGCCGAGTCTTAGGATTCACTTCAGGCATTTCAGTATAACGAGACTGGTTCAACTGCATCAGCAGGAAGAGTACGGGCAGCTGACAATAATTATAGGAGGTCCTCCTATTCTGATTTATAGCTTCTTTGGGATTAATGTTTCTCTGAGTTTTGGACTTTGGGTCACAACATAAGCAATGTGGGAACCCATCGCCTGTCATATGATGAATTAGCCTCTGTGGGTGATAGCCAGTGTTTCAGCTAAAAGGCACAGAGGCAGCAGATATACAGATAACACATCTCCCAGCCAAGATTTCCTGTTGTGTTTCCCAGTTATTTCTTACAGTCCATATATGAAGGCAAATGCTTTTTGTAAAAAGCTAAGGAGTTGTCAGGTGATTGCAGTTTGGCTATGGCATTTCTTTTTTTATTTGCCAAAAGCGATTGGTCAGGGAAACCTGTTCCTTGTCAACATGTTCTGTGTATTTTAGACAGACACATCTACATGCCTTTATAGACACAATACAAAAAAAGATATAGTTTAAGATCAAAGGAGATGAAGGTAACAAGGATTTGTCTGGTTTAGAGTCTAACAGAGTGAGTGCTCTTTATTTCTCAGCTGACTTACTGACATACACTGTATTTTTAAAGGAGACATCAGAGGATAAACTGTTACAGTCTCACTCATGCTCTCGAGTGTGTGTCTGTGTGAGAAAGAAGCACAAAGAGGCTTTAGTCTGTGTCTCCATTTCCGGTTATTTTCTTAAAACGGAAGCAGGAAAGCACCATGGTGCATTAAGCATGACCACACACACACACACACACACACACACACACACACACACACACACACACACACACACACACAGTGTTATACAGTAGTAGAGTACTCATTGCTAAGTGCTACAGTCCTGTTTCTGAGTGCTGAGATATGATGCATCAAGTATGATTGCCAGGCTGACATGCTGTGCTTTAGCTTCTGTCTTACACATTACACACACATATGGCTGCCGGAGACCTGGTTCTACATTATTATATCAGTCTCTGTGTGTGTGTGTGTGTGTGTGTGTGTGTGTGTGTGTGTGTGTGTGTGTGTGTGTGTGTGTGTGTGTGTAGTTCTTTTTAGGTTTTTCCGAGGTCTTTTCATTCAGCAGCCCACCACTGTAAATAAGGACGTGTTTGTAATGATTGAATGTAACTACCAATATCAGCCATCGATTTGTGAAGTTCTGTTTTGAGGTCTTGAGATGAACATTTAAGCTGTGTTTACAGAACTCAGAGCTGAGGGCTGGTTTGCTGTAGATGTCTGTAGGAGCAGAGGTCATTTTGTGTCTGTATTTGTATTAAAAAGACAAATGACATACAACAAGTACCTTTTAAAGGTTCAGTTAGAAGTGTTTGTTTTTGTTAGTTTTTTAAAATGAAGTAAGATTTAGTCAACTGGATTTTGTCACCGGACGTTTTAGCAGAAAAGTAATAAAATAAAGACATAAACCTTGAGCACATAGCAGCAGATTACAGTTATAGTACTGAGATAAGCAGACAGCACTAAATGACAGTTAGCAGTCACGGTTATTGCAGTGTAGGGGCGTGTGACACCGCGCCAGGTTCGCCCACATTAACAGCATCACAGCTGATTAACGACTGAACCCAAACAACACTCGGCCTGGTCGGCCCATGACGGAGTGTCGAAGCGTCCAAAACATGGCGCCACACACAAGCCTGGAAGTGTGTGTTGAAGGGCGACTTTACTACTTACCCTGCACTTATATGCCCTTTGTGTAATGGATATCAGAGCTTAAGTGGTAATGGTGCAATAAAAAAAAAAGAATAAAGAATCACAGAGAGAGGGAGAGCGAGAAGGAAGATGTGGAGAAGGAGGAGAGAGAAACAGTAAGGTAGGAGGAGGAGAAGGTGCGGGGAAATAACAGAGAGGCAGCGGTGAGGAGACAGGAAGGAAGAGGAGAGATGGAGAAGAAGAAAGGAGGACAAGGGAGAAGATAGTTAAAAAGATAATGGAGACAAAAGAGGGGGGAAATGATGGATCGGACTGAAAGAGGACAAAAGATGAAATAACGATGAACAGAAAACAGAAGATGGCACAAAATCTACACACACAGATGCAAAGAAAGGCAGGGAAAGAAAGAGAGAGAGAGGAACTTCCTTTTGTGCAAGAAATCCTTTTTGTTTCTTGCTGAATGAAGCCTGTCTGTCTGCAAAGGCCCGACAGACATCTGTGGCTTTATATTCAGCTGTATTGATCCTCAAACTCTCTCCGTCTGCGTCTCGGTTTCTTTTTTTCTCAGTCTTCCTCTTTTTCCTTCCATCTGCCTCCGTCTCAGACAGAGGAGAAGTAAAATGGCAGCTGCAGTTTAGTCAGAATCATTGATTTTAATACAGAGGTGGTTTCACACAGGAAACAATGGCCTGTGATCAATATGCTTTGGTGATCAGTGTGACCTGTGTTTACTGTGAAACTATGTAAGTAATACGTACTGAACCCTGACACAGAGTGATTTGAGGGCCTCTCACTCATATCAATTGTCTGACATGTGTTAACTGTGAAGTTTATAAGCATACAAACATTTTTGCACATTCCAGTAAATATCTGGTGGTGACATGACCCTCGCTTCATTTCTGTGTTAAAGCCATTGTTTGAGCTTCTGTGCTTTGTGTGTTTTTTTATTCATGGCGTCCAGCTTATTAACTAATCGGCCCTCTACCCAGGCGTAGCGTCATTGCCATCGTGCTGTTGGTTTGTTAGGAGGACTGAATTCAAGTTTATCTCTGTAGCCTGTGTGTGGGGTCAATTCCCACAATTCATCTCTCTGCACCATGCAAGCAGACACCACTGTGGTACCTGGAAAAACTTCTGCATTAAGTTAGCAAAAAGCCTCCAATCATGTTGCAGTGTGCTTTGATCTTAGGGCTGCTAACTACCTTTTATCACTGGAATTCACCGTGAAATGTTTGCTAGCCAGGTGTGGCAAGTGAAAGTGAGAGATTGAGTCTTTAAATTTGCCAGTTCCAAATGTTAAATATACATAAGCTACCCTGACTTCTTACATTACTCTTACTCCCAAAAGTTTAAGAGCATTGCAGGTTTAATGACAGCTGCTTGACTGAATGCTGAAGGATTGATTTGAGTTGTCTGTGTCAACATTTTGACCATTTTGGCCCATGTTGTTTTATTTTTTTCTTCTTGGAGGCAGCAGTGACCATCTTTGGACGAGAGGGCACAGTTCTACATTGACAGTTTGACTGGATGATAGCTGTAGGCTGTATAAAAAGATGGATTTAGCTTCCAGGTTTTGTGCCAGAAAGTAATTTTCAGTGTTTCTTTATGTTTTTATGTGTGATATTTTTGGTTATATTGGTAAACAGACTTTAATCAACATTATTTATGAAGGGGTTATGTATTAAATAACTAACTTGTTTTACAAGTATCTTTATGACTCTGCATTTTTGTACCCACATTATAATAAATCCAGTCCTTTTTGGTCACTTAAGATTTCTTTACATAACTGTAATGTTATATTTGCTGCAATTTCTGCTTTCCTCGAGACCATATCTCTAAAGTCACTGTGCCAAAAGCTGATTGCAACTTCTATCTTTTGATAGGAATTTTCTTTCTGGCTGAAAATGAATCGATATAATTCATGACTGACACGTTTGGCAGATTATAGGCCAACAAATCATGAAAAACAGTTTAAATAACCCAAATCACCTTTTGGCATTCTGTCTTCTGTCTTCCTTTAGACTATAGAAGTTTCTGGGAAGAACAGCCATTAGGTCTGATCCCAGTAAACACCTTCCTTCTGAGTTTATGTCCTCAGTTAAATCTGAGTCTGTGTTTGTGACATCCCGTTTCAAAACACCAAGATGCAAGTGATGAAGATGTTCATCTTGAGGCTATGTCCATCTTTTATGGTGTTTACAGCACAGGAACAGATACTTGCTCATTAGTTCAAAGTAAGTAGTAGCACATTAGTAAAATATAACAATTTCACAAAAACTGAAGCCTTAATGTCAGTTCCAAAAGAGTTCAACCTTCAGATGGTTATTATGACAGGGTAAACTGTCCATGAAGACCAAATCGGATGTTTGTAGCAGTCTCTAAACATGTTTATTTATGATGTAAATTTGAACATTTTAACACTGGAGTCTGTGAGGACTGATTGTAGCCAGTATAAAAGATCACTTTGGTTTCTAAAGTCCTGCTTTATGTTTCCATCGTCACCGTCTTGGTTGCAAAAAACAAGATGGTGATGATGAAGTTTCTGTTCGGGGTCTGACTGTGAAGCCCACGCAGTCAGTAGTTGTTGACTTGTGATTGAAGGGTTTTTAGCCAGTAAGCATGTGGTTTCATGTCACAGGTAATCTGTATCCTTTATTTATGTTGAACACATGTATTAGTGCTTTTTATTATTCTGGCTTATAGTTTTCCTATTTTTTGTTTTTACGAGTAGAAGAAAGGGATTGTGCATTCATCTCTAAGCACTTCTAATACTGGTGATCTAAAACTCAGCCCTGTCCCTGAACTGTGCCCCGTTTTATCCACTGTCATTCAGACCACTATATTTCTGAGCCGTCACACCGTCCGACAGGAATTTGTCACTATTTTGTGAGCGACTCGTCCATTCCCTTTATGTATTGCAAAGTGGGAATTGGCGTCCATCAGCAGCTGGACTCCTGCATGGCACTGTGGAGACCGAGGCTGTCACGGAGGAGCTGCCAGGCTGTGATCTATCTCTGTGGTGGAGATGAAAACAGTCTGTAATGACTCTGCTGAGCTCCCCTCTCCCCGTCTGTAAGATGAAACCAATGCTCGCTGGCTCGCTCACTTCCTCCCTTCAAACTTTTACTCTTTATAATAAGCTTCATTCCTATAGCATCGTACAACGCAGGAGGGAAAATGAAGGGAAAGTTAAACTTGGTTTTAGAGCTAGACCGTGTTTTTTAATTCTTAAAGATGTGAAAGAAAAATCTGGGCTTTAGAAGGTTTAATGTATTTCCACTTCAACCTGTAAGTTCTCACCACATGTGAAGCAACTGTCTTGAAACTGCACACATTTTCAGATGTTCATTTTTAAAAAACATTTCCATAACGTATTTGAACTCAGAAAAAGGGTGAATGTGCATGCATGATTTAACTTTTCCTGCACAACATAGTAATAATATATTCACACTAACAATTTTGGTTTGGTCCCTGGTTTGTGGATGTTCACGCATTGGAAACAATTCTTTCCCCCTTAGTTCATTTACTTTTGAGTTTATGTTATTGTATTATTATTATGTAGTAGCAGTAGTAATAATAATATTACTAATAATAATAATGATGATCATGAAAAAAAGTTACAAAAACTAAACAATATGCATCTATAACAAATGCAAAACTAAAGTCCTTAAAATTACAATTTAAAAACTTGCAAAGAGCAATACACAGAACACAAAATTGTCATGAAGTGCAGGTTTAGGACCCAAATGCAGGACTCAATGTTAGGATGCCTGGGTCGTTGACCCAGGGTTTTGAGTTTTTATATTACTTATCATTTCTATGCTTTGGTTTCTTTGTTAGAGTTATGTCTTATGGGTTGTCTCTGTGTAATCCTTAGTTGCTGTCTCCCCTGTCCGCTATATGCCCGTGTCCAGTCAGTGTCTGTGTCTGCCCTGGTCCCACGTCTCTGTTCCCTCTGTTGTAGTGCCTGCATGTGAGTCTGTGTCTTTGGTTCAGTCTGTGTTATGTGTTTCCTGTTTTACTTTGAAAGTCCATGTCTGATGTTAATGTATCTGGTTTCACTTCCCCTTGTCTCGTTAGGCCTGATTTGCCCCAGCTGTGTTTCCCTCCTGTTACTCATTCCCTGATTGCTCCCTCTGTGTATTTAAGCCCTGTGTTTCTCTGTGTCTGTGTCGCGATCTACCGTTTACCTAGTTGTGTGTTCTGTCAGTCCACTGGTTTAAGTTTATTTTGATTTTTTTTTCCCCAGTTATGTTATATTTTGAGTTTTACATTAAAGCTGTTTTGAGTTCACGACTGTCTCCGGAGTCTGCACCTTGGGTCCTATTCCTGTCTCCACACAGCCACTCATAACAGAAGATCGCGACCATACTATGGACCCAGCAGACATTGAACTTCAGGAGCGACGCCGAGCAGCCTTTGCCCAGCTGGAGGAGGAACTCCGCTGGAAGCCATGGCTTACCTCTGACGTTGGGCGCATTTTCCATGGCACTCGGCTGGCTCTCGGCGGTCCCCGGAGCTGCCAGAAGTCTCCACCTGTTGCTCCGCTGGCACTCAAGATGCGGCCGCTTCAGTTGGGAGTCCTCCGTGTAGCTTCAGGCGCTCACGCTCCGGCCTCAGCGTCACCGTTCTGTGCACCAGAGGCTCAGTTGCTCACACCGCCAGCTACCTCTGCCCAAAGGAGACGGCGCTCACGTCGCCGTCATAAGGACACTTCGGAGCAACCTCCGGTGGTGAGTCAAAAGGACTACACTTTCCAAACTCCACCAGAGCCGTTAAACAGTAAAGACTATGAACTCACCTCAGACACTTTTGGGATTTCTTTTCTCGACGAGGATTTGGATTGGGAGGCCAGTTTTGGTTTGAATCTTCCCGCGCTAGTTCATCACAATAAGCATTCGTCTGAGATTTTTAGTTCAAGGTCTGCTCGTTGGGGTGGGAACAAATTAAAACCTGAGTTTGCCGAGTCTGGTTTTTCTGAGACTGTGAACACTGCTAAACCTAGGGCTGTACAGACTGTTAAACGTGGTGGGAAAGGGTCGTCACCTATTTTTGATGAGCCAGTTTTCAGTGAGCCTGCTCCTTTGCCTTCCGGTGCTCCTCCGCCCAGGGCAGCTGCGGTCCAGCCATCTCCTGCACCTGTATCAGTTCCTCGGGTGAGGGGGGGCTAGGGCCCAGTTTGTCCCTACTCCAGTTTCCAGGCCAGCTGAGGCTCCGCAAGTCTCTGCGCCCGTGCCTATTCCGCGGGTGGGAGCGGCTACTGCCCAGCAGGCCCCTGCACCGGTTTCTGTCCTTGCTGGAGGCTCAGGTGAGCCCGTCCAGCATTTTTCCGTAGGCTCGGAAGACATAGCTCAGCTTGGTGCTCATCCACCACCTCACCCACCATTACTACCATCGTTACAACAGTCAATACAACTTAAGCTTCTATCCATAGCTCAAACATTAGCTCACCTATTTGTTCAGCCTCCTGTCTCCGCCGGAGGGTCCGAGGGGCCCGTCCAGCCTCCTGTCTCCGCCGGAGGGTCCGAGGGGCCTGTCCAGCAGCCTGCCTCGCCTGCAGCGCCACCATCTGCGGCTCCCACGCCCTCGCCTGGTCCAGCCTCAGCCTCTGCAGCTCCGCCTGGTCCAGCCTCCGAGTGTTCAGCTTCGTCTGCGCCTGAGGTTCCCATGCCGTCTCGTCCTGTCCGGCCTGCTCGTCCTGCACGTCCTGTTCGGCCGCTTTCCAGGCTGATGACCGGACGTCGTTGCTGTCATGGACGGCCCCCTGGACTATGCCGCCGTCATGGAAGGCCCCCTGAGCTACGTCGCCGCCGGTGCCTCCCGCCCGGCCGGCCTCCTGACCTGCTCGGTCGCCGCCGGTGCCTCCCGTCCGGCAGGCCCCCTGAACGCTTTTCTGGGCTCTTGGGTCGTCAGCCTCCGGGCCGGCCCCCTGAACTTTGTGTGACCTGTTTTTCCTGGCCGCCTGCGCCTGTCGTGAGCCTGTGTTTTGTTATGTTGCTTTCCGGGCTCCGGTGTTTGCACTTTTTTTTTTTTTGGTTTCTGACTCCTTGTTTGGTTTGTTTCGAGCCCTTCATCCTGTTTCCACCGCTGCCCACCCTGGTTGGGTTGTTTTTTTTGTTTTGGTGTTTCGGTTTGGGCTGTCTGGGAGCCAGCCCTTTAGGGGAGGGTACTGTTAGGATGCCTGGGTCGTTGACCCAGGGTTTTGAGTTTATATATTATTTATCATTTCTATGCTTTGGTTTCTTTGTTAGAGTTATGTCTTATGGGTTGTCTCTGTGTAATCCTTAGTTGCTGTCTCCCCTGTCCGCTATATG
>NW_005187417.1:1159009-1185586 GCF_000239375.1 Pundamilia nyererei
TACCTCTGGTGCAAATTACTGACCTCTGTCATCATTTTAAGTGGGGGAACTTGCACAATCGGTGGCTGACTAAATACTTTTTTGCCCCACTGTATGAACACAACTGGGGAAAAATGAGCGACAGGTGAACAGAATATAGGGAAGGAATGTAAAGCTAAATGCAAGACATGGGAGACAGGAGGCTCACAAAAACAGCAAGTAGAGACCCAGTACACAGACTAACCTAGACTAACAGATGTTGTTTGAAAATGAAGCCCTCCTGTTTTTGGTTATTATGTCACGTTCTCCTCATCTTAGGAAACACAGAAAGGAGGAATGGATTATCAAACTTTTTCTTGCACCCCTCTTTTTCCACTCAGTTTCCACTTATAATCACGGGTGTATCTGAGCTCCATATCTGTGTTTTCACTTCGAATCGCTGCTTCAATAAAACATCAACTTGATGTTTCTATTGACATTTATTGGCCCTTGACTCTTAAAGCGTCTGTATGATACACTGATGAGTTTGCTGTGAGTGTTACCAGCTCTTGAGGCTCTGTACTTGACTCAACCCCCCCCCCCCCATTCAAAAATGAAAAGAGAAAGGGCTTTAAGGTGGAGTAGTGCCTCTCAGCTGCCATATTGGAAGACTTGACCTCATGAGCTGAGGTGGGAGAGAGAAGCTGATTGTGTTTTTAAACAGTTCAGCACAGATGTGCACAACATCTGTGTTTGACCTGCGATTCAGATACATAAGATCAGTTTTTATATCAGCCTTCTTCAGAATTGGTTAATAATTAACTTCAGTGAAGTGCTCTTAAATGTGTGTTAAAGTGAGGGACTGTCAGCTGGATTGTGGCCCTTTCTTCTGCAACAGCGGTGCTCCATCCTTTCTTTTGTGCAGATTCTCATCATGTATTATTAGTGAATGTAGTGCGGTTTCGATCTGGCATTGCACGGTCAAAGTCTTCACTTATCCAAGCAATTAATGAGCATCTCAGAGCCCATGCTAGGTAAAGCTGGTGGTTTTTAGCTCTTCACTGACTCAGGTTGTGCACCTTGATATGTTATTCCCAACAGCTCGCTGGTTCTGTTGGTTTTTGTTACTAATGATTCAAAGAAGCAAAGTAACTGTAGCCATGTCTACTACCTGACCTTCCATGTCTCTTCGTACAAAGAGCTCTTTGTAGTTCCCACTAGAAAGGTGGTAACATATGCATTTTAATGTATATGTACAATAATTCAGCATTTTTTTTTTATAGTCTATTATAATATTGGGTGTTTAATATTACTAATTATACTGTTCTTTAATGTTAGTCACACTCGGAAAAACAATGAGAGCAGACTGCAGCCTGAGACCACTCGCAGTCAGGTGTCGCCTGCAAAGTGACTTTGGTGCATCAAGATGGCTACAAGATGACAATAAGCCTGTGTCGGCCTGCCATCAGTGGTGGGTGAATTGGGCCAAGTGAGCAATTACATGCGATCTGTTTGCAATAAAACTGTGTGAAATTAGAAAATTACAAATCTGTTGCCTTCTACATGCAAAGAAATTCTGTTTAACTACATCCAGCCAGAGAGTCCAGCCAGAACCTGATAGATCTGAAACAGAAGTTCATCCACAAATACTGACATAATTGCAGCAGTATAGCGATTTAACAACAAAATGGCATAGGTGGTAGAGTTAAGTCTCCTATTGCAGAGACTTGTCGGAAGTCGTGCTCATTACTGCAGACTGATTCAGACTGATTTGTTGGCGTGTTGGCAATTTGTCTCCATTTAGCAATTAGATGGCAACTATTTGTAAAACCTTCATTAGTCTGTCTGAGAATGACAGTGGTCACTCTGAATGTAACCACAATTGTTGGAGACAGATTGCCTTTCAGAGGTGAAGGTGTGGCACGCGACTAGTTGATCCTTTTACCCACTTGGTCTAAAAATTTAGACCAATCGACCACCAACATGAAGTACTTGTGCAAACTCCAAATAGCAATAAAGTCTGTTTATCGAGATAAAAGCCATTTCTGTAGCAGTCTGTAAAGATGTTTATCACTGCTGTAAAGAGTTTGTGGAAACTGACACACTTTTGGAGTGAGCCTCAACTGCTCACTAGAGAAACTGCACCCAGAGTTTGCAGCTTAGCAAAAAAAATATTCTCTGTTCCTTTACTCTGAAACATGTTTTTGATTTCACATAAAATGGATCATAGTAACTGGCCAACCCTTAATGACCTATGTCTGCTTTAATAGAACTGAGTTAGCTGTGAAACACAGTCCTGTTCAGTTCGCCAAATTACTTTTAATAACCATACTGAAGTATTGAAGATGTATCACCCATCTCAGAAACTAGAAAAAGTTCATCCCCAGGTAGACTGAAGTTTTCCATTAGAATCAGGATTATAACGTCTCTGGTGTGCTCTCTAGCAACAATTCAACAACAGAAGTAAACTGTTATTGGATGACTTAATCATTTTTTATAAATGTTGCAATTTAGTATAAAAGTGGAAAATTTGCAGTGCAGATCAAAGACTTTAGATAATGGTTAGACAATAAAAGCCTTAGCTCTATTTAAGGCTAACTTGTGACTACATAGATGACTATGAGAGTAAATATTGTGCTGGAAATGCTTTAATTGAGATTTCAGTGATGATTACTCAGATGATGTAAAAATAACATGACAGCTGATTCAGAGAGAAAAAAACAGGAGTGATTCTCAGTACTTTCTGCTGATCTCGTGTGCAGTTAGAGACACATTTAGCAACACTCTGATGTCTAGAGTGGCTGAGAAAGCTAATGAAAGGCAGAGGGACCCTGCCTTATTGATCCCATTGATTCAGTCCTTACCTTTAAAGAACACCCACCCCCTCACCCCACCTTTACTCTCACCCCTCCTCAAACCGGTAAACCCCTTTTGAATAATGTAATTGTGTGTTTGATCCTTACTGTAACCTCGAACAGAAGAGGGCGCGGGTAGAAAAAAAAAGGCTGAATGAACCACCCAAGCGTGCTTCCATTGAATGTCGTGTGTTCGTGTGTGTGTGGGTGTGTGTGGGGAACGGGAGGGAAGAGGGGTGGTTGTGTTTGATTGCTCCCTTTTTTTAAACGTAGATGTGTCTGCACTTTTTTTAAGTTTAAAAAAAAAACTTGTGTGGGGTGAACTGCTGCTGATCTGCTTTTAATTGAGCTACAGTAAGCAGGAAGCGAGAAAGTCAGAGAGAGCACATTTAAAATCTATTTACAGCATGGCAAACTACTTTAAATGGAGCATCTTTAACAAAGCCTGGCAGATAAAAAATATTAGACCACACCTCTATAGGTGTATAAAAGCGAGTACCTAGCCATGCATACTGCCTTTACAAACATACAGTTTCATTGAGTTCAAGTGGATGCCACAGTTGCAACAAGTCATTCCAGCCTAGATATTCCACGATCAGCTGTGAGCGGGATTATTGTAATGTGTTTAGGAACCCCAAGAAGTGGCAGAGCACATAAAGTTACAGAGCAGGATCACCGACTGCTGAACGACATAGATGAGAAACGCTCTAAGATTAACATCTGCATAAAAAACGTGCACCATGTTGGGGTTTTTCCATGGCCAAACAGCTCAGTGAATTATCAGAACACAGATCTAACCATCCAGGGTACCAATGGGTATTACTGTTCCTCTACATCACAGATGTGAAACATAAGGCTTATGGGACAAAATCGACCCAGCAAAGACTCCGACCTGGCCCACTGGACAGGTTTGGAAAATGTGGAGGGGACTTTTAAGTGGATTTTCCAAAGGTTTTGTATCTTTTCCTATTAATAAAAACCTGCCCTGTGACTGAAAAGTAATTAAGCAATATATAAACAATTAAATGACAAGTAAGTTCCTATTTTTTTAATATTTTAAATTTCTCTGTTTTACATTGAGTTCTGTGAATTAACAAAACTTGGTTTTATAATTACATAAGTTTAGGCAATGACATAATAGAGCTTTCCTATAATTTTATACATTTATTTCTTACAATTTAAGCCTAAATAGTCATTCTGACAGATTTGTTTCATTTACTACAGCAGCATTTATTCATCACGCAGAAAAACTGAGACTTATTGTTGAATTTGTGATTCTTTTGCATACATTAAGGAATATCAGGATTTAAATTGTAGATAAACTGACAGAAAGGGTCGTTTCACTGTTGAGTGAACTTAATATAAAATGAGTCCCATAATATAAAAAGAATTTGTTCTGTGTCACAGATGTTAACACTGAAATGCAAAAAAATTCCTTTTAGAAACTGGAGTTTATACAAAGAAAAAAAAAGAAATTTAATTTTAACATTTTAAAATACATTTTTATAATTTGTATGATTTTTGCTACATCCATAGATTATTTAACACTGATGATATAGAGGTCTCAAAGCTCACAAAAACACTTGCATCAAACATGCCACACTTTGCTTCACTGGGCTGAACTGGTGCAGCTTTCCCAATGATGATGCTACGATATCTTTAGGCTGCGGCACTTGAAGTGGTGTAAAATTGATTTGGTTGCAGCTCTGAAAATTTCACGCGGATCATCTAAATTTTTTTCAAGAGTATGTGTACAGCCTACTAAAAGGCTTTCCATCTGGGAGTGTATGATGCTGAAACTTCAGTCTGTGGTGGCTTTGACCGCTGCAGGACTCTGAATGCCTCGGACTTGAATTTAAATGTTTTAGTAAATATTTCTTTTGTGACATTTTATTCTGAAATCAACTTTAGAAACACATAAAAACAACAGTTACAGGGATTATGTGCTGAGCAGGGGTCACATATTCCTGATAAAAAGCTGACTCTAACCATTTCATATCGCTTAAGATTTCATTTTTCCGTCTTCTCAGCCTTTCAGTAGAACTGAAGCTGTGCATGCTTTCAAATTCACACACAAAATATGAAATATTATTTCTCAAAGTCGAGAACATTGTTTCACGCCTATTAAAGCGAGTGTAAAGCCGGGGGTAAACTACAGCAGCAGTATTAGAAACAAGTAGCAATGAAAGCTGTTAATAAGAAGTATGAAGAGTGGTGTACCTCCCTCAGTCTGTTAGCTCACAGTTAAATATTTTATCACAAAGATCATCCAGTAAATAGTCGTGTCCAAAGTCCAACATTTGCCTCTAGTTTAAACTTTGAATTAACAAACCTGTGGCAGATTTTAAGCCCTCTAATTACCTTCATATTAATAACCAACAATCTTTAAAATCTAATTTGAAAATATAAAAGGAGTCCTAAGAAAACATAGGAAATAAATGCACTGTTAAAAAAAAAAAGTTAAATAATTAGGAATATATAGGAAACAGGTTAAAAGGCTCAACATGCAGAGCAGGTACAGAATAAAGTCATTAGTTGTGATTTAAAATATAATTATTGATATTTGTTGTACATATCTCTTCTCTACAGTCATGATGATTCTGAGATGACTCTCTGACTCTCCCCTTTCTATCTCTGAGGATGAATATATTTTCTCAATGCCGGTTTTTTGGGTTTTTTTTGGTAACAGCTGCCTTCATTTTCAGAGATCAACAGTGCCACCTGTCAGTGATAAACTTTAACTACAACCACAAGACTCCTGACAGCGAGAACAAAGGAAGAGGAATCTCTCCCCACATGATTAACAGCACAGACACAAAGACATTCACACTTATCTCCAGACGCCTTTTTGAAAGGCACCTCCTGAAATTCAACTCAAAGGGGGAACATATTTCAAAGTTAAGGCAGTTTTTCCTAGAAAAGTCCAAAAAAGTGTTTCCAAAAATACCAGAACCTGTATAAATGCTCCGCAACGAGGTTTTAGCCAGCAAAAATCACCAATTCCTTTCTTAGTCAGATTCTTTAATTGGTGTTTGTTTTACTCATGTACAATATTTCAGGGTCATGAATGGTCAGAACCAACAGAAAAATGTCTCTCAGACCAAGTAAAAAAAACAAAGTTGTCGTTATGGTACAAGGACTGATTGCGTTTATAGGACTAGTCACTCCTTAAAGGCCAGTTCTGAGCTTAAAAGGTAATATCTGGGGGAACGGTGCATTTTTAAATCCATCTGTTCCTGTAATGAGACAGGGAAACAAATAAAGGTGCTGTCCTTAATTAATTTAATCTGTTGTCAGGTCGCTAAATGCTGAGATACAAAGCTGGGAGAGGGATGTCACTCTGTGTGTGTGTTTACAGAGAGGATAGTTTCCCCTTACATAATAGTTTTGTGACTGAATTGAGTCCTTAACCTGATTCGTATTGATCAGCTCTGACTCGTGCATACTTAATTCAGGGAGGTAATCAAATCAAACACACAGACCTCCTCATCCTCCTCCTCTGCCCTCTCTGGCTGCTATACAGCAGCAGACACATTTCAGGTGTTAATCAGTGACAGGAAAACTACAGTTACTTCATGATGGAAAATGGTGATCCCTCGGCACTCTGATCTAGTCAGAGAGGGTCAATGCAAGTATCGGGCTAAAATGCAGCTCTACACCAAGATAAAGGAGACAGCTCCAGCCCACAATAATCCAAATCTTTGATTCAGGCTGAGGTTGTACACGTAGAGGCAGTCAGCGAAAACAAACACTTACAGGAAAGGAGCAGGCATCAGGTTAAAAACAAACAGCTTTAAAGGTCATACACGAATAAAAAAAACAACAAAACCAGAAAATCACAAAGAGCTGCTGAACTGCAACAAGAACAAAAAGTGGCAAGAAAGTCGAGCGAGCAGGAGGAGAAAGACTGGAGGGCTGCGTATGTATTAGAAGGGCTGATTGGCTAATTGGGGACAGGTGTGGTAGACTTAGCACAGGTCAGCCTACCTTCAACTTGCTGGAAAAACATCACATAGAAGCTTGTTTCTTCCACTGAAAATAACATTTTTTGGCAACCAGAAGTCACCATTTGGGGTTATTATCTCAAAAGTTCAACTTAATAACTCAAAATTTCAAGTTATTTTCTTGATTTTGAGTTAATTTTTGAGTTATTACATTAGAGTTACTCAAATGTAATAACTCAACTGTTTGTTTTTTCAGTGGCAGAAACAAGTTTACGCAATGACAATCAGATAGTGCTTCCTTTTGAATTATGGAAAATAAATGTCTGCTTTCCTCTCATTAAGGATGCTCCAGTGTATCTTCTGCTAAAGGAAGTAAAAAAGAAAAGAAAGCACTGGAGTAACTTTCCTTACTATTTAGAGAATCCTACTAGCTGTTACTGTGACTGTAAGAAGATATTGCCAGGCCACTTCACTAAGTTAGGATCCTTAAAGTTTAAAGCAGACATGAGAATAAGAATGAGTGACTTCAAATATTAAAGGTCACTTTTTGAGCATTACATGATGTGCTTTAGGCAGGCAGATGCAAAACTAAAGTTTTTTTTTTCTTTTTGGAAAAAGGTGCACAGAAAAAACAAGTACACCATCTTAACATAATCAGAGGTTGGAAGAAACACTCACAGCAAGGTGGCAAGTAAAGCAAACACAGTACACAGTCCTGATGGTTTTAAACAAAATCACACATAAGAGTATATCTGTCATAATTCAACAGATGAGAATTCAAAGTTCAGTGCAGTCTTACTCTGGTTGTTCACTTTACACAAATAAAGCTTGATTGCCAGATTTTACCACAGTCTATACAACCAAATCCATCAGGAAATGAACCAAGTAGGCTAGAGGTTAAAGCACACTTAGATACCAAACGATCATGCAACTCATGTGTTTTCTAATCAGTGAAACATCACAGCATGAGCCAAGTAAGTAAAGTTCAGCCTGGTGGCACAATGGAAAACATGGCGAGACAGAAAGTACACAGATCAGATCAACACAGGAACATGAGCGTCTGTAAACAAGACCTTCTGTTTGTGTTTCGTGTGAGGGACACTGCAAGATCCCCCTCCAATATTTAACTGTTGTTCAAATGCAAACAATAACACTTTTCTATTTTTCCCCTCTTATTTTTTCTTTCCCCCACCCTCTCACACTTGCTTTGCAGCGTGCAAGAGAAAGGAGCAGGACACGTCGAAGGACCGCAACAATACGCCAAAGAAGTCGCGGCTGGTCTTTACCGACTTGCAGCGGCGCACCCTGCTGGCCATCTTCAAGGAGAACAAGCGGCCGTCCAAAGAGATGCAGCTCACTATCTCGCAGCAGCTGGGCCTCGAACTCACCACCGTTAGCAACTTCTTCATGAACGCCCGCCGCCGGAGCCTGGACAAATGGACAGACGACGGAGCCAGCCCTGGCGGCCAATCTTCAGCGTCAAGCACTTGTACCAAAGCGTGATAATAGAGAGCGAGGAGGGGAATGGGGAGTCAGGGAGGGGGTGGGAGTTTTGGGGAGGGATGGAGGGCGCGGGTTGAGGTTTCGTCCAGCGTGGAGGAAAACCAAACTTTTTACTCTTTTTGTTTGTCTGGTTTTGTTTTGGGTTTTTTTTTTGCTTTTGTCAAGAGTGACAAACTGAGAGAGGGGCTGCTCACTGCCACGACTTGTTTTAGCCAAACCGCCTTTTGCAAATTCATCATACATCCATTAAGAAGCTGAAGGGTAAATTAATCTTTAGTGCATTCAAACCTCACTGACGTTCACTGCTGATGTCTCCTTTTGGACAATAAGCTGACACGCTAGCCCAAATACCAAAGACGAGAAGACGATGCGTGTTTTCTATTATGCAATATAAGCTAGAAACCAACCAAACAGGAATGCAAGGAAAGCTTTAAGACCACAGAATGTGATAGAAGCTCGGGGATAAGCAGGAGTTGTGTGGAAATTTTGTGGTATTTCTAATCTCAAATGTCCAAAGCCGACACATCAGTTCTCGATAGAATCCTAATTTAGAAGCTGGGTTTCAGAAACTGCACAATCAAAGTTTGTTATTTATCTTGAAAACAGAAGGTAGTTTTTTTTCTTCACAGGATATCTGGACAGTTTTATTCAAAATAACATTAATAGTTACTCCAGCTCAGTATTCTGCTGATAAAAATGTATCAGTTTATCTGATATACAACAGCATTTTCAGGAGAAAAAAAAAGTCTAAAAAATTTACAATAAAAATCTCACAATTTTAGCTGTAGGTTATGACTTCAATCTTTAAAAAAGTTTAGAGTTTTTCCTCATTCATTTCAGGATTTCTTATTTGTTATACAATTCTTGATGTTCTTTTCTTCCTTAAAGATTTTGAGGGGTTTTTTTTGGTAAATTTCCTGTAAATTTCACACTAAAAATCTAGTTAATTTAGCCTTTTTTCTTGTAAATTTCCAAATCGTACCCCTCAAAATTCAGATTCAGCCTTTAATAGCTCAAAGAGTCTTTTATATATTATTCAGGAAGATTTTTTGGCTGTGCAGTCTCTGTTTTTATCACAACTGAGGAGTTGATTTCTAACATGTTCTATACAAATTTTAATGTGAAAATAGGAAGCCGATCCCTTAAATGCATGTGATCAATAACCAACTCTTGTTTATAAAATGACAAAATTTCCATAGCTTTTTGGATAAAACATGTAAAGATTTGGCTCTTTAAAGGGGAACGTGAGGATTTTTTTTTCTTTTTAAGTTAGGAAATGGCAAAATATGCAAGCACAAACACACACACACACACACACAAATACTCACCAAGGCACATGCAACTTCTTCATAATTTGAGCCAACTACAAGCTTTCTCAGCATATTTAGCGTTTGATGGAGTATTACTGTATAATATATGAATATATATGATGTACGTGAGCACAATCTTGAAGCACATTTTCTTTGCAATAGAACCGGGGCTCTCTGCCAAGCCGAGTGGTCATCACATCTTAGAAAACTCAGGATGCCATTTTTTTTAAACAGTGGCTGAAATCCATTCAGCGTCTGTTGTCACATAATGTACTGTACGAATGTACAAACAAACATGCAGACACACAAACTGATTACAGACACACACACAACTTTAAAGAGTCATTTCCCAATCACTTCCCTGAATTCACAGCCAAACCAAAGCTAAGCTCCAGTTTACCCTTGCTTCACCTACCCATCACTTCTGTTACCATAAACGCATATCCATTAGGGCAGCACACTCCACAAAGCATCTTAGCATTAATACCACCTTGGTTTGCAAAGAAAAATGAGGTTTTCAAACCAATGAAAGTCAGACTAGAGCTGAAATTTATAACCATGTGACCAAAATCTGTGATCCTCAAGGTGGTGAACTAAAAGTAGGATGGGGATAATAGTTCAATATTATTAACATTAAATCTAAGACAATAAAAAATGTCAAGAAGTTCTGGGCTTTAAATTAGTCATCCGCAAGAACCCTGCAAACATCTTGGCATTAAATAAGCATCGGCCGGCCAGCCGCCTTTTCTCACCATCTAGTTGCATCTATTCTGTTGCACTAGAGTTAATTTCTTATTGAACAAACACTAAGCAGGTGACATTTAGGTTTATAATCTTGACATTATCCCCAGTTTAGATCGGAAAGATGCCACAAAAATGCTCCTACATTGGTTTCTTTGGACCCTTAAGTCAAAATTTGTGAAAAAAAAAGCACAATTATTGGGAAAACAAGGCTACGTTATGTTGAGAGTGATTTCTACCGCTCTTTTATAGCCAACCACAAAAAATATTGAAACCAAAACTTTAACTTTTTTTAAGAATAAAGAATGTTCTGGATTGAAAATCTTTTGGTATAAATCCAGTTTTAAGCCAAGATGCTTTTTGGAAAGCTTTGATCTGCCCTCACTGCTACCACAGGTAAGCAAACCAAAACCTCCCACTGCATCAACACATCCACAGAACCAGTTAACCATCTGAGCCCAAGAAGGACAAACTGTCCAGGCGAATCAGGGCCTTTGTAATAGTTAAAGAGGACAATCTAAAGACGATGCCTGGTTAGTCTGTCTCTTCCAGAGGGTTAGTGGGTTGGAAAAGAGCATTTGCTGCAAACAAATGATCTTTGATAAATGTGTACATCAAACTGTGCTGATTTATTAAGATAAAGCAAATGTCAACTTGAAAAGATCAGCTCTAATGCAATGCAAGTTTGAGGACAACACTCAAAAATGTAGTTTGTTTGCAGTGTAGGAAAGTTGGATGCTTGGTAAAAGGGATGGACAGTCAACAGACAGATGGGCTGTGACACAAAAACTAGACTCTTCTGCCCATATTTGTGACTGTCCTTGTGTCCAAGCATCCATAGCTACCAAATCCTCCAATACCCATTGATTTGAAGGTTTTACTGTCACACTTTACAGCCTTTACGCATGATGTAAATACTAACAAACCCACAAAACCTCAAGCACCATCACCTCCAGCTCAGTTTTGGCAGCCTTTACCATTTGCAGTCACTTCATCAATCAGCTTTCACTCAAGCTATCAAACCAAAAAAAGAAAGGAAACCAAACCAAAGGAAACGCGCCAGTCAGCAGCCCCTGCTCCTTAGAAACCCCAGGCTGAGTCTTGGCCTGGTTAGAGGCAAGCCAAAGGCTTTAAGAACGATTTAACATTAAAAAAAAAGAAAAAAAAGGACACTTAAGACTTTTTCTATTTATTGACAAATCGAAACCAAAGAAAACTTTTTTTCTGCACCTAACTGTTCCAACAAATGGGAAAAACTGATGATGGAAGAGAATTATTACCAAAAAAAAGAAAAAAACAAAAAGAAAAAAAGAGTGGCGCCGACAACGTCGAGGATGGAGGACAACGATGACAAGGGAGGACATGAGGAAGGATGACACCACGAGAATGGAGAAGTAGCTTTGTTCTGCCTGATATTAAGTCAGGCAATCTTTAAGGGGAAGCAAGTTGGGGACTGAAAAAGGGTAAAACCACATGAGAAGGAGGGAAGGAACGAACGGAGGACACCGTTGACCATTTTCTTCCCTTCGATCCACCCAAAAAAAGGCAGAACATTAATGTGTTTCTCACGGTTGAAGAGTGTCTTTAACGTGTGCCTATGCAGTTTTTCAAAGTAAAAAAAAAGGTTAAAAGAACAACAGAAACCTCATCAGCTAACAAACCAAAGATTCACCGTTAACTCCAGTAGCAGTTCTCCCCCCCCAAATAAAATACCCATTTTTGTTAACCAGCATGAACATACCTGCAGCATATGTACTGTTGATAGTGGTGTGTTGTTGTTTTTTATTATTATTGTTGATCACCTGTTATACATTAAACATTAAAGGTTAGCTTAAAGGCTAATTCAACTTGTTCATTGGTTGACTTTAAAGCAAGTAGTATTACCTTCAGTCTAATTTTATTAAAACCAACAAATTCAGTCAACGTGTTTCATTCAAAGAACTCACTTTGATTACGAGTTAGCTAGCTGGCTTATACACTATTCTGGAATCTTATATTAGCTGATCTAGCTTGTATTTTAAAACAATTTGGATTTTCAGCAGTCATTTAGCTTTATTAAAACCAACAACCTTAGCCAACATTTTTGTTTTGAAAACTTTACTTGGATTGCAAGCTATCTAGCTAGCTTATCAGATAGTTTTAAGCTGTTCTGGAAGTTAGCATAAAGGCCATACCAAAGCCTTGTTTATCATTTAATTTTAAAACTAGTAGCATTTCCTTTACGCAGTTAGCTAACAAACTTACCCAACATGTCTCTTTCAATTAACCTAGTTTGATTGTAAGCTAGCTAGCTAGCTACTTCCAAGCTTTTAAGGTCATGCGCTTGCAAAAAGCTAATTTTATTTTTCTGTGGATCATTTACCCCAAACTTACAGCTTTTACTTTTATTGGTTGTTCCTTCAGCATGGCATCAATGTAGCCATCATTACCTGCAAACTTTACCACCAGACCACACCACACATAAAAACAATCCTCTGCTGCACACCGAGGGAGAACTACTTGAGTATTTGGAAAATTCAAAAGTTTCTCCCTTTTAGCTTTTCACACAGGTCAATGTCTACCTCCAACTCCAATAGGACAACATATTTGAGCTTGGTGAATTAGCATTAAGAAACAACATCAGCTAGTTGTGATGCTTGCACCCAGTTTAAATATTCTAGCTAGTTGCTGTTGTCTAGCACACTTCCTGCTATGGAAAGAATGACAGCGGTAGTGCTATTTGAACTGTACAGTGCATACCAAAGATTTTTTGCTGTACTAACAGTAGCACACTGTCACTTTTCAATCAGTTTATTTTATGCCAAGTCTGACTTTGTGCTTTTCAACCCAAACCCAGCTAAAAATCTGTTAAAGAAGAAAAAGCTGCATGCTGTTTAAGATCAGATTTGGACCACTTACAAACCTGTACAATAATCTATTCTATCATACAGTATATAACAATAATTACTGTAACCCTGAAGTGAATTTCAGCTGACGGACTAAAGCACGGCTGGCTAGGGTTAAAAAGTTTTTAAAGTTGGATAGAAGGTTTCTGTAAAAATTGTAGCCCAACTTGCCATGCTGTAGGAGAAACCTAAAAATCCCCTTTCTGTAGCAAAGAAAGCTCATGTTAGCTTGTTCCTTGGGGGGAAGAACTATGCTGCTGCTCCGTGAATACAACAACAATAAATAAAACCAAACCAAAAAAGACCAAGTCGACATCTGCTGAGAGAAACTGCTAAAATATCGGTCAAATAGCTTTATCCTTAGTTTTCTCTCTGTCTTTCTGTATGTAAAGCTTCTAGTCCAAAGAAATCCTCCACCCACCTGGCTGTCCCGTCCTGCTAACAGCGCCCAAGGAGGGGGCGTGACTTACAGTTCAGGGGGTGGTGGCCATTTTCCATTCCTAGTTGCAGTTCGTCTGGATTTAATACAGGCTAAACCTGCCAAACTAACAAAAGATAAATGAAAATGAAATAGGAAGGGTATGAAACCAAAAACAGTCCCAAAGAGGTTTTCATTGCTTGTTTTTAAGTACTTAAAAATTATTTGCCAAATTTACTACCACTGTATTCCTTCTTAGGGTTTTTTTTTGTGTGTTTTTGCAATATGCGATTTTTTTATTTAATGTAATTTATATTTTTAATTGTGAATTAATTTAAGCGAATACATTTTTGTTGCCAAATCTCCCTCTTAACCCTTTTACCCTTGATGATTAGCTTTGCCAAAGTTTACACTGTATTTTTCTTTTCCTTTCTGTTCGATGCTGTATTTATTTATGAGGTGTTTTAGAACACGCTAGTTTTGTACTTATTAATAATTTTATGTTATTTAATTAGATGTAATTGTTTTTTGATGAATATTTATGAGTATTTAAGAATGTTAGGTGCATCAAAGATGCAGTGCATTTGCCAGGCCTGTTAATTTATTCTTAGCTAGCTTTACTTTAAAGCAAATGAGATGTTGTGTTATGAATGTTTAGACTTAATGACAGAACAATGTAGAAATGTCAGATTAGACTTGCGTACTTCTGAATGTGAACACTTGCTCTCACTCTTTAGCTAATTTATTTTTTGTTTGTTTGTTTGTTTTGTTTTTGTCCTGGTAATTATTCTTTAATTTTTTGTAATGAAAACAATCTCTTTATGACAAATATTAGACTACCGAATGATGAGCACTGCATCTGTTTCCCTTTTCTTCCCTGTGATTTTTGTGCTTAATTTTGTTAATTTGTTTGCATCCTGCTGACCATTGTTGAACAAGCAATGAATTTGAGACTGATGTTCTAGTGACACTTGATCAGGTGAAGTGAAGGGCCACATGTTGATATGAACTGACTCGCCAAAGATAACTGGAGTCCTTGAGAGGCCAATAAACTGTGTGTGTTTACATCCACGCAGCTCACACCCTGGTAAAGCTCGTATTCATATAACCACATGTACACTTCAAAAGCATATTTGAGGTAGTGACTTTTTTAAGGTATATTTGTCACATTTTTAATTCAGCAAAACAAAATTAATTTATAAGAAATGGACTAAATAAAGAAAATTTTTAATTTACTTTTACAGCTGTAGGACATAATGTCAGATGTTTACAAGATATTTGTTTTATAGGGCACCTGTATATTGTATATAAAACATGGGTGTAACCACATTTTAAAGCCACACTTTTTGGTTGTTACCATCTTGTTTTTATGAAGCAAAACATCACATGTGAAAAGTAGGTCAGTCTCTTGTCTCTTTTGCTTTAAATGCGACCATAATTTATAAAAAGTAACATTGTTATATCTTTAAGAAGACTTAAACTAAGACCATAAACTTATCAGAAAGGTTTGGGGCTTCTTTTTTTTTTACCATGGTTGCAAATACTGTGAGAAATGGGGTCCTTTTCTTATGGACGTAAATGTAACTTGACTTCTTTTTGCAACCAGAGCAGCAACCTCTGCTGACTATTATAAAGAAAGTATGTTTAAGACAGTTATACACTGGCTTCACTTTCCAGGCTAAGATCAAAGGTTACATCCATCTTTTATACACAGTATATAAGTATTTTGCTGCCAAAAATTGATTTTTTTTTCTCAAGAAATCAAACCATATTCTCAAGCATGTCCTCTACAAACTTAAACCGTGTCCTTGCCCAGGCACTATAAACAGGATGTGAAATAACTGCTGGTATCAGGATTTCAATGTGTATGACTGCGTGAATGCCAACACACCAACTTGTTTCACTTATTACAAAGGAAAAATGAGGAGTCCCTTAAAGCTAGCTGCTTCCTGACTTTGTCTGTTGTGTGTAAAAAGAAAAAAAAAACTTTCTATTTCAATAGTGAGAACCAGAGAGGCTACCTCACTGACTTTCCATTTGTCCTTTTAATCGTGTTGATGAAACCAAAGAAACCAAAGATTTGTTTCCTCTTCGGTACGGTCTGCGCTCAGCTCCATGCTTTTGTACTTTCTGTTCTGTTTAATAATCCCACAGATTCTACATTTTCTTGTCTCTCTTATTCTTACTTTCTCTTTCTCACATTTACATGTTTCTCTTTTAGCTCCACTTGGCCTCTTATCTTCAAAAAGTGCAAAGAAGGTGAAAAGGCAGACTTTGTGTAGGCTCGGGCTGTATGCAGAATATCAGGGCTTTCAGTTGTAGGGGTATTAATGTTCAAATGACTTCAACTAAGTCATTTGAACATTTCATGTGATGAGCTTCGGAGTTTGGATTCCAAATTCAGAAATACACTCAACTGAAGATCAAAAACAGCCCCATGATTTAATGTAAAAAAAAATTAGCATCTGTTATAAATATTTTACAGCTGAATGTAGTTGGTAAATTAACTGCTGGTAAATAAAAGGGCCTCAATGTCACTTAAACTATGAGTAACGTCTTAAAAAATGTAAAAATTCAATGTGATGTGATAATATAAAAAAAGTCTGATTTTGTACAGTTCCTCTACTCATATTCTGGTTAATTGGCCTAAAAATAAGGAAAAAATAATAAACGAAGCTAAAACTTAACTGATAGTGTTTGTCTTTTCTAATTAATCTACTGCAACATTAATATTAAGAGTCACTGAGCTAAAATTGGACTTTGCTAAGGCCCGTTTCAACTAAACTTGACTGTATGCCATATGAAGTAAGGCCTTTACTTTGAGACACAAAAGTAAAAATTACCAAAAATTATACAAGAGTGAAAAAAATAGCCCTTTAAACAAGTCCCAACACCTTGTGTATGAGATGTTTTCTGTTCAGACACCCACGTCATGTTTATTCATCATCAGTACTGTGTTTGAGCAGGAAGAAGCCAAATGAACTACTTCCAGGATGTGTCAAAATGACTCAATCATGTCCATTATGATGGTGATAAAAGCCAGTTAGACTAATTTTACTTAAACAAAAAAATACTTGGTAATTAGCATTGAAAACTAGGCTGAGTTGGAACTTGTGATGGCTCTACATTTATAGTCTTAATGGGACCTTTTATATTTATCGCAGCAAAAATTTCTGGCACAACTTCACCTACTTCCAAGGTGCATGTAGAGGATGAAAGAATTCACAATGCAGGAACTCCAGCAACACTTGAGGGAAGATGAACAACTTTAATAATTGACCGATGCGTTTCGGCTTTTGGCCTTCATCAGGGTCATAGTAAAACATTGTAGAAAATTGCTTAAATACTATTTAAATACTAAATAAAATACACTTTGCTTTTCCAAACCAGGATGCTTTGAAAACAAAGAGAGCGCTTTTGTTGCAAAGTATGAGATAACTTTGGATGAGTGCCTTTTTTTGAACCAAAGCAAAGTCTAGATCTGTTGATGTGCTTTAAATGTCCTGTTCCCATGAAATAAGAAAAACCTCAGTGTGGATGCCACCACACTGAGGTGGTGGCATCCACACCTCACTGCTCTGTGGTGCTTTGCAGTGTAATGAAAGCGAAGAAATACATTAAATACCAAAGGTTTCCTCTTCTACGTACTATTCCTTCCCTGTTCTTTGTCTTTTCCCAGCTGGGCTTTCACAGGATGATCTGGTTGATGTTGTGCCTGTATTTACTGACTGAAAGATGTTAATGTCATATTTGCTAGAATTAACAGAGACATTAATGAAAAGTTTGACCTCTTGTCCTTTTGTATATGTGGAAAGCCAAAGAGACATAAAAACTTTTTTTCTGCCATTTTTCCTTGTTTTTGTTAAAAGAAAAAACAAAATACTTAATGCTATAATCATCTACTGTAAGTTTAATGCATACTGGAACAGGATGGCCAATCAGATTGTATTTTGTTTATTACAAGCAATACTCTAAAAGGCAAGAAACCTGTCTTCACAATTAATGCATGTTGGTCCAACCAGGAGCCAACACAAAGATAAGTAGATTTTGACCCTCCATAGATATGGAAAGCCACAAAAATAAAACTCTTATGTTTTACAAACAATATAAGTTTGCTTTATGAGTTCCAGACTTTGCAAATCAGTACAAATATTTGTGTAGATCACAAGAAGGCAAATCCCAGTTTTGCGAGGATTTTGCTTGTACAGTAAAAGAATGAACAGTTTTTCCATAATGTGGTAGAACAAAAAGCCTATGTATTCTGTTACAATGTTAAAAATGAAATTTTTTAAAACAGATACAATCTTATTAGATATTTCTATGATTATGCTACAAAGCAGTTTCTTAGATACCACAAAATTCATCATTTTCATTGTGGCTTTATTCAGCGTCTAATGTACAAAAATTAATGTCATGATTAATCATTGCTTGCTTCAACTTTACTTACCATTTTACCATGACTGATGATTCCAATTGTCAAACTTTGACAGTGATGAATGAAATGTTTGGCATCTTGGCCAAAGACACAAACACTTTGCATTTTTGGTCTTTGCTTTTCTTTCTCAGTTTAATGTAATATGCTAACAAACTAAGTTTCTCAATTTCTCCAGTTACTTCATGACATCCTTGAAATAAATTTAAAAATAAATTTAATTCTTGGCTTTCTATGTGTACAGAAAGTCAAAAATAAATGTTTTATAATACAGATAATTTCAAGTGACCTGGAATTTTCACAGGGAAATATGGAATATCTTTGTGCACTGAAGCCAATGAGACATAAAATTTTAAGTAAATGAAGTGATGAGAAAAGAAAGATTTTCAGTACAACAAAAAATATTTCACAATTGTTGCATTAGTTTTATTATTTGTGAAAGTAACTCCAGTGTGCAAATCTGATGGAATTTTAAAGTCATTTCACACAGCAAAAGCTGTGCAGATTCTCTAATGTTGACTCCATTTTTGGTTTCAATTGTAGATCTTGTTCTTGAAATGTCTTGCAATCTTGAGCAAGACAGAAACCACAATACTCAACCAGATCTGGTGGAAAATTAGCTCTTTGTTTTCCTCTTTTCTGTTTCTTCTTCTCTTTTTAAATGGTCGCAAAGCTTTAAAAATAAAACTAAACATGGAGACAAACTTATGAGCGTTGTGCGCAGACCGTGCTCTCTTTACCGAACTGTTGCAGATATACCTCATAGACACTAGTGTTAGGATGATGTTATTATAGCGTATGTCATAAATTATTCACTTGCTCTTCTTTCTTTTTTTGGTAACTGTGACTTTAAATTAAAACAAATGTGGGGAAAAAGCTTTATACATTTTTAATTTGTGATTTCTTTTTTTGTGATAGCTAAAAAGGTGCGCTAAAATCAAAAATTAAAAATGCTTGTCTTCTTCTATGCTCTTTCTTGTTGATGTATTGCTGTTCTCCGTCTGTCCCATCTGCCAAGGATTGAAGGACACATCATTTTAAATCTTATTTTTTGGCTCTTTTAAAGGGGTTTTTGTCCCCTCGTATGGATATTTTTGGGATTGGGAACATTGTTGGAATGATGTCACAATCTACATGTTTCAGCCCAGAATAATAACGGCTGCTTTCATGTACTTCTTTTACATTTTTAGTTTTGGTTTCTTTCCTTACCAGTGCCGTAATGCTAGCATCACATTACATAACCCATACAGCAGTTCTATAGCCCAGATTTTATGCATGAGTATAATTAGCTAGCCATGTAATGCATTGTGAGTCTTATTATTAACCATCTTCTTGTTGTCATCTTCTTGATTCATTTTCATGACTATATGCTGTACACACAGACCCTTGTGTTGCATCTCGCATTGGCACACCTTTGACCTCCTGATGTTTAACCTGATAACTTGTTTCCATTTGGAGTATTGAAGCATCAGCACCCACAGTGAGAAGGGATTATCAGGGTACTGATAGTTTAAAGGAAAATTTATCATACAATTTAGAAGCTGGCCCTTCCTGTGATCGTTAAAGTAAATGTGATGCCTTTGACGTAGAAACGGTTTTGACTGAAATCAAACAATAATCAAAGTAGTATTCTGTTTTTGTTTTGTTTTTTGCTTGGTTTGAATATTGCTGGACGTGAACTTGAAACCACTAAGCAGCAAAGCTTTAAGAAATTGTTCATGTATCTCATGCTCTGACCATTTATAAGAGGGATGTTTAGGAGAAACTCAAGATTTAATTCATTTTTAAAGGCTATTTATGAACAAAAAGAGCCAAAGAACAAATGGACAGTTGATCAAATTTGAGTTATTTCAGTATCCAAAGGAAAAGAACATTTTAAGTGATGAGAATCTTGATACAAATGGCCCCTCATAACTCAATAACTAAAATGAAAATTAAACAAAAGTTACTTCAGTGTTTCAGTGAGGAAAAAAAAATCTTTAAGCTCACTTAAGGCTAGTGTTTTGTGAACGTGGTCAAAGTGTTACTCTAACTTAGAGAAACTAGTCAGAAAATGGCATCTATCACCTGAAAATTAACAGTCTGACTTTGGAAAACCCTTTTTTCTTTTTTTTGGTCCTTGTTGAGTATATGTTTTCTTTGTTTCATTTGTCTGTTGATTAAGTGTATGATGTAAATTAATATGCTAAATCCTGAATGTTATTTTTGTGCTATAAACCCCAGAGTTAAGTTGAAAATTCTTAAGAATCAGAACTTTACAAGTCCGCTAAGTTATTAATTTTCTAATAACGTATGTGTACGAAACATTAACCTGCACAAGTGAAATAATGAAACCAATGACATAAAATTTGTATATGTGCATTTAGCTGCATTTCTTTTGTGCATATAGAAATCCAGTCAGAACCTATGGTTTTAACATCAGCAGCATCAACAAAATGGGGTCAAAGGTTAAAGAGGCAGACTCATGAAGTCAGTACGTGGATAAAATCACAACCTGTCCATGTTTTTAGTTACCACGGACACTGCAGGGGAGAATAATTAATGTAGCTTCCTTTCAAAAATACATTTTCCATGCTTAAGCGCCAAAACATCCCCCTGAACAATATTTTAATCCTTTTGTTTTTGCTTCTTAACCTTTTTTTTTACTTATTTAATTTAATTTTTAATTTTAATTTAATTTTCTTTATTTTTAATTTTTAATTTGTCATATTTGTCATACTGTAATTAAAAATCAAATGAGGCATTTTTATTTTTGACATTTGGTCGGAACGGAAAAAGTGAAGTGACTGCAAACTTGTGGTGTGGAATAAAAATGATGATCAAACATGAAGAAGATATTTGGAGAATAATTGTTGTTCCACTCTATGTATAAAAGAAGAAAAAAAAATCAATAAAGAAATCACAATGGTCTTATCCATGTACAACTGATTCTTCTGTTATTTTGTTTATAATAAAAACTACAATGATGGGAAACTGCAGATTCATATACTCAGTTTACTTTTCAAGGTTTAAACGTTTATAGAAAGTTCGACAATATATAATGAGGTGGTGTGTTTTAAATATAAACTAGTTAACAAATGTGGTCACTAATGTCACCCTTTGGTTTTGGTCTTTAAGGTTTAAAGTTACCATTTTGGTTTTTGTTGTTTGTTTTTGTTTTAGGCGTAAAATGACCATAAATAATCAGTTAATATTAACTATCGCGGTTAGTAAGAATTTGCTAATGTAAGTACCCAAGTATTTACACCCATGAACTATATATCACATACTTGCTAATTACTGCTAGCCAGTGTTGGGAAGGTTAAATGTATTCCACTACAGATTACAGAATACATGCCCCAAAACATATTTTGTAATGTGTTACGTTACTCAGTGAGAGTAACGTATTCTGAATACTTTGGATTACTTAATATATCATGCTTTTTATCTTTTTACAACTACATGAATGTACTACTGCTGTGTGATTTATTACTATTACTAAAAGTTACTTGTCATACCAATACAAACTAGATTTTTGAGTAACAGTAGGGTGGAAATTAGGTAAGGCTGCACTTTTTGCAGCGATCTCATATAGAAAACTATTCCGTGTGCACACAGTGTACAGTCGAGTCTTAACAGCTTACTTACAACTGGGCTCGTCAGGCACTCTTCTTGGCTGCAGTGGTTATTATTATATTTACATGCTTCCAGCTCCCATTTCTGCTCGATGACAGCTCGTACTTTTCCACTCTCCTTTTTCTCCCTCCTCGCGCTCACAGAAACATAACGTGTATGGCAGTCCATTCTCCCTGCAGCACGGACTACACTGCCCATGAGGCTACATTCTTTAGGGCGATGCCTGTAGCATTCTGCCTGTTGCCTTCATATTAAATAATTTTCTGAATAATCATTTTAAAACATATTTCTTCATGTCATTATGTGGGCCACAAGATTGAGACACAGGCATTAGAGCCTCTTAATGCGTGTTTTGTTTGGGTTTCCACCGGCGTGGAATAACCAAAAATAGAGAGGACATAGCCGAACATATGAAACAGGAAAATACCGCCGTGTAATTTATTTCATCAAAGTAACTGTATTCTGAATACCACCTTTTTAAACAGTAACTGTAATAGAATACAGTTACTCATATTTTGTATTTTAAATATGTAACACCGGTACATGTATTCCGTTACTCCCCAACACTGCTGCTAGCAGACTAATGAAATATTAGAATTTCACTTACTAACACTGAATCAAATTTCTGGTCAGTATAACACAGCGGGCCACGTTATTTGCCAGCTGCATTAAAAGTGCTCCAACAGCCCAAACTGAAGAGAGGAGGGAAACTACCTACAGAGACCAAAGGTGTTTTATTTTTTTATACAGCAGGCTCCAAAGGGTTTTATTTAAAGAGGGGCATTTTAAAATGGGAGTCTGGAGACTAACTGAGACATTAGAGATAGTTTTGGTTGCCACTTGATTTGGAGAAGTCATATTGTTTAGGAGTTCAAATCACCCAACTTGTGTGGGACCAGAAGACACCTTAATCTTCTGCATTCAGCAGAGGTGTAGCAGTCTGGGTAAGCAGCAGAAGGTTTTCAGATACCAAAGTGTGCTAAAAGAAACTTGAATTTGGGAATGCTTTAACTAGAAGAAAAAGTGTGGTTTGTTTGAGGGTGCAGCTACCATGGGATTGTCAAGTCAAAACCAAACAAGTGTGCAGTGACTTTAGTTTCTCAGTCAAAATTAAAATCAAAAATCAAAATGTGATTGAAGTGTAGGCTTTCAGTGTTGATTAATGGGTTTCAACAAAGTAGTAATTGGAGTCCTTTTTATGCATTTCGTTGCCCTGTACCTGTGCATGTGCAATGACAATAAAGTTGAATTCTATTCTATTCTATTCTATTTTTAGAGGTTTGAAAGTGACCAGTGGTCAGGTGAGTCCTGTTCCCTGACAGATTAAGCAAATAAATAATCTGGAGTTTAAGTGTCGAACTTTATTTGGTAACTGCTCACTGAAACTCTCAAAATGAGGTCCAAAGAGCTGCTTGTGAAAGTGAAGAAGGCCATCATTAGCTTTACTTTGGTTCAAAGAAAAAAAGCTTTTGGAGTGGCCAAACCAACAATCTAGTTATTTCCTATGAAGAAGGAACGCACTGACCAGCTCAGCGACACCATACAAGCTGTAAGACCAAAAAAAGACAACTAAGTGTGCGATGACTGAATTATTTCCATGGGAAAATAACATCACAACATCTAATAAAGTCAAGAGCGCTCTCAAGGGCTCAAGATCTTTACAAATGTAAATACAGAAGGTTTACAGAAAACTGCAAACCACAGCCTACCTCCTAAGTAGAGAGAGCTGCACAGTTCTGGGAAAACAATTCTTTGGACAGATGAAATCAAGATTAACTTTTCCCAAAAAGTTAATCCTGATGGGAAGAGACAGAAAAGAGGTTAGAGTACAACATCTGTCAGACATGGTGGAGGCAGCATTACGTGGGCATAAAGGTCTGCCAGCGGATCCGGATCTAGTGTTTACTGATGATGTGATTGCTGATGGAAGTAGCAGGACATGAACTGTGAAGAGTTCAGGGCATTGGTCTTTTCTCAGGATTCAGGGAAAGCTCCAAAACTGATTGGACAGAGCGTCACAGTTCAAAAGCAACTCAAGAGGTTCTCAAGGCAAAGAAATGGGATGTTGTTCAATGTCCAAAACAGTCAGTCACCTGATGGAACAGTTTTTCATTTATTAAATATAAAAACTGAATCCATGAAGACCCACAAACAAGCATAGACCGAAGGTAGCTGCAGTAAAGTCCTGGCAAAGCATCTTTAATTTGATCTTTTTCCTCAGTTTCCTTACAGACGTGTTTAAAGTTTCAGCTTGTCCCGCATTTTCTTTTGTTAGATTGGTCCCCTCTACCTCTCACCTTGCCTCTTTTCTTTTTAACCACTCCACGACCCCATCTATTTCTTTCTTTCTGTGTCTGTAATGACTCTACCGCCTCTTCCGTCTGATTCTACATCTCTTCTCTCTTCATTCTTTTCTTCTCAGTGTCACTCTGCTCTGTTTTCTCTCACTGTAATCATTCCAGCATCCATCTCCTCTCATCAATCCACCTCGTCACTTCTCCCCTTTAACCCCTCCTCCCGCTCTCTTAATCACTCCGTCCCAAACCTCCTGCTCGCCTTCCTACCTCTGTTGCCAGGGAAACAGTGGCCCATTGTGTAGCTGTTAATCTGGTGACATTGTCTTTCTATTACCTGTGGGTCAGATGCCTGATAAGGAGAACAAAGCGTGGGAAACCGAAGAGCAACTCACTGGAAACTGCTGTACAATGAACAGCTTGATTTTAAGATTTTTGTGTCACTGCTTTGTGCTAAATTCACATTAACAGTCCAGCAGATTCCTGCGTGGTGCTGGTTTCCACTCAGGCTGAAGTACGAGGACTTTGTGCTGCAGGCTGCGTGGTAGAAGGGTGTTTGCTGGACTAGGCTGACATTGCTAATGCCAATGGACATTAGCCAATACACCTCCACAATGAGTGTAAACAGGCAGCATGCAGGAGAAAGGGAATCAAATAGCCTGTAAACTATGCTGAGCTCGGTGCAGCCCGGCTGATATCGACCACCACGCCGTTCCCAAACAACGTCACCTGACCTGGCTTTGCCATTTTGGTTCTGCTTTAAAATGAGAGCACAGAAAATAATTCATCAGCAGACTCACGCACGTCTTTATATACAGAAGCTGATCTGAATAGTCGGACCTGCACAGAAGAGCAGGAATTAAGACTGTAGTGTTTAATTATTAATAACAACCTCAAGTGACCACAAGAAGAACTGCAATTTTTAGGTGTTTGCCCCTTGATTATCACTTGATTCTGTCATTCAGTGGAGAAATTTATACAAGGCGAGCTCTTTATTCCTCTGAGAGACTGTGCAGAATTTACTAAATTTTCTTTCTATTTTCTTTGTTTTTTATTCTCTGGTTCCCCAGTTCTCTCTCTGGTTTCCTCTTATGCTCGCTTTCTCTTCAACCTTCCATCTTTCTCCTCCTCTCCTTTCGCCCTTCGTTCTTATTTCTCTAATTTCATTTTACCTCATACCTCGCTCCGTCCTTCTCTCTCTTGCTCTGCAGAAATCAATGGTCGTTCTCCTCAATAGGAGGTCACGGGGTTCCGGGCGCTGGCGTCCTGGCTTTTCAATTACTAGCAGCCTGCAGTCACCACAGTGCGTGCACACACAAAAATACACACACCTACACCTTTAGTACTGAGCCGCTCCTCCAACCCACCGTTGCAAAATTAAGTGCAAGGATTTTGAGATGAAAGGACAATTTGGATGTTGAAATGACAGAAACCATCAGAGACAGATAGAGATGGAATAAATCAAAGTCAGATTGTTGAAGGAAATAAAGAAGAAAAATCTGAAGAATGGAGTGTCAGTGATCCATGATGAATGTTTGCATTGCGTGTCCTCTCGTGGATGTCAGTCACTTGTGATATGAAATCAACACCTTCCAGTGCTGAATGATGCAGAAATACTGAATTATTGTTAATTCTATTCTGGACAACAGCATTGGATGAAAGCAAGGAGAGGACTAGTGATACCAATCAGCAGTACATCTACTCAGGTACCATTTTAATGTACTTGTCTCATAGTATCAGAAGCAGCACTCAGAGACCAATCACCATTTTCAGGAGCTGGAGCCAGTATTTTGAGCCAGTAAGTGAAACCAGGTAAGTCTGTTTTCAGAAGCAGGACGAGGAATTTATGAATGCCAGAGAGGAGCAGACAGGTTAGTGTGAAGTGGTGGGGATGTTTAATGCCATTAATGCTTCAGTGTGCAGTTTAGAGTCTTTACTTGGTTTTCCTTTTACAGTTTGCTGAGAGGAGTCAGGCCGAGGAGTGGTGGGTGCCGATGAGGGGGCGGAAAACTTCTGTTTCGTTATGTTCAAATCTCCAACCTGTAGAAATGCGAGCTGCTTTTCAAAAGACATGAAGGCAGCGAGTGTTTCAAGTAAGTAGCCTTCCTAAACTATTGGCCATATTTAGTGGGAGGAGATTTTAACGATGCTCTGAGTAGTTTTTGACATTTTTACAGTGTAAGTAATGAGAAGTACACATCTGAGGAAAAATACAGAAATAGATTAAATGGGTTCAGTTTCCAGTCTTGGTAGCCGGGGATCAGTCCGCCAGGCCCTCCGCTCCTGGCCGCCGTCCGGCACGCAATGCACCCGCCTCCTGCGGGTGGTGGGCCCATGTCCCCTTTTCGGGCTGTGTCTGCCAGGGCTGCCCTTTGTCACCGACCGATACCGGTCGATCTACGTCCCTACCCTCACCTATGACCACGAGCTGTGGGTAGTGACCGAAAGAACAAGATCGTGGATACAAGCGCCGGAAATGAGCTTCCTCCGAAGGGTGGCTGGCCTCTCCCTTAGAGATAGGGTGAGAAGTTCGGCCATCCGGGAGGGGCTCAGAGTAGAGCAACTGCTGCTCCACATCGAAAGGAGCCAGCTGAGGTGGTTCGGGCATCTGACAAGGATGCC
>NW_005187417.1:1186361-1188580 GCF_000239375.1 Pundamilia nyererei
GGTTGGTCGCTCAGCCGGCCATCCTCAGGGGTTATTGGGTCGTGGACAGCCAATCTCTCTCAGCTTAATCAACAGCAGCAGAGGTGATTGCAACACCGCAGGGGACTGCTGGGAAAAACGAAGGAAGGAGGCGGAGGGAGACGAGATAGGAATGAACGGTGCAGGAGAGGAAGGGGGGAGGAACAGCGAAGATGAGGAAAAGATTGGAAAAGCACGGAAAACTGGGGGAAGAGGGGGGTGTGCAAGAGGAAAGGAGGGAGGACAAACGATTGGAAAAGATGGGACAGAGAAAACGGGGGAGGGGTAAAGAGCAGTAAGGGGGACAGAGGAGAGGAAGAGGGGAGAAAATTATGGGATGACAGGAGGAGAAAACAGGTGAGGGGGTAAAAGCAGAAAAAGATGAAGCACAAATGAAGAGAAATGAGCGAGAGGGCGAGACGGGAAAGAGGAGGAAAGGAATGAAGTGGAAGATAAGAGAAAGACAGATGGGAGAGGAAGTGAGGAAGATGTGGGAGAAAGGGGAAAAAGAGGAACTGAAAGCAGGCAAGTGAATGGAATGTTTTCCGAGGCAGAGATGAACGTGGAGGAGAAAGCAAAATGAATGGAAACTCAGATGAAAAAGGTGACGACTATGAAGACATAAATAGAGAGGGAAGGAAAGAAAGAAGAATAAAGGGAAGATAAAGAGAAATAGGCTGAGGATTAAAAGGACAATTAAGGAGAAAAGACGAGATGAGTGAAAGAAGAAAGGAAAACAGAGGAGGAATAAAGGAAATCAAATCCTGGTGGTGTGTTAGACCGTGCTATATTAGCCTTAAACAGCAACAAAAAAAAACCTCAAGCAACAAAACTTCAAAAGTGTCTCGAATCACCTACATTTGTCCAAAACTAACCAAATAACAAGAAGCCAATTTTAACGCTACTTTTATTCCCCCCCCCCCTTTTTTTTTTCTTTTGAGGTTATTGGATTGATATTTTTAATGTGCCCTGATAGAGCTTTATCCAAATACAAATACACAACAGCCGCAGCATAGATGCCTTGGGTTGGTGTGCCTTCTGAAACTTTCTAAAGTCGGAATTCGAACTGTAAATCCTGACTGGAAACTCAGGATTTTCAACTTTTAACTTCAAATGGAAAGCAGCATAAAGCCCCATTGACCTCCATGTTTTGGAGTCTTTTTTATATCTCACCTGTTTGGATACTGTTACACCTGGCTTAGCTGTGCAAGGAGCCCATTATACTTGCCATTCTCACTCTCATGAATGCTGTTGCTGCTTTGGTGGAGTTTCAGCCAGTCATGCACCTCTCAGATTTGGTGTCTGCGCACAGGTGAGGACACAACAGTATGATCAAGTTGTTTTTTCTTAGCGTAGAAGCTGAGAGGTTCACAGATTATACAGAGGGAGATGTTTCAAGATGTAAAGATAACTGGCTGCTCCAATGTGAAGGGTAAATGAGGCAAGTTGTATCGAGTGCTTTGAGTGTTCAGGCACTGTACAAGAACCAGTCCATTCACCATTAATCATATAATCATATGCAACGATACTCGTATCGATATTGAACCGTTCGATACACATATGGATGAACAATACAAAGTTTTTAATATATTTTATCAACTTTCCTTCTGACGATGCTGTCTGTGTTGAGCGCTCAGTGGATCTGCGATCGACAGTGCAGCCTAGGCGGAGTAGTCGAATGCAGATTCACTGAGCGCAGGGCAAGCTAGCAGACAGAAGTTAAGCTCTCCTTGCAACATGGCAAATTGAACCTCTCCCACCTTCATTCAGATCTGGCGTTTAGAACTATTTTGGTCTTCATGTGACGTATGACCCTGAAGGTAAGCGCGTCACGGACTAAAGTAAAACAGTATGTGGGATGTGCCACGCAATGCTCAATTACATTGGTGGGAACTAGTGTGTTAGCGCAGTTAGCTTGTTAAGGTGTTGGCGGTCCAGCCCCACACACAGGGCGATCTGCGGTAGCTCGTTAATGGAGATTTGTGGTGTTGTGGCTTTAACGGCATTTCAACGAGAATTAACGCTGATAGCACTAGTGGAAACACAACGAATATGACTGCACATTTACTCCGACTTTGTTGTTTCAGCAACATTAAATTTAAAAACTGTACTTTTGAGTTAAAATATATATTTATAATTTTAATAAATGACAAATTAAAAAGGCATGAACTTTTTTTGTATCGAAAAAATATCGAACCGTG
>NW_005187417.1:1191444-1211518 GCF_000239375.1 Pundamilia nyererei
CTATATTGGTCGCTGATTTGTTTTTGTTTTGTTTTTGAATGTCAGAAATGTATATTTGTGAATGTGGAGATGTTATATTGGTTTCACTGGTAAAAACAAATAATTGAAATGGGTGTATATTTGTTTTTTGTTAAGTTGCCTAATAATTATGCACAGTAATAGTCACCTGCACACACAGATATTAATGAGTTTTTTTTTTTGGGTTCATTGAGAACATGGTTGTTGTTCAATAATTATTCCTCAAAAATACAACTTGCCTAATAATTCTGCACTCCCTGTATATATAGATAGATAGATATGGAATATAGAGGTTGGGACTTGCAGTGTTTATGCAAAGTTTTATCATGATTGGTTTACTCGTCTTGAGTGATAGAGAACACACACATGCTCTACGATCATAGTATGAACAGCACTGAGCTGCTGGCATTTGGATGATTAACTGCTCATTAACAAATATCTAAACAGGTGTGCCTAATAAAATGGTTGGTGCATGCAAATCTCACCCTTTATTTAGTGACAAATGATAATCGTGACAACAGATTTCAAATAATAAGAAATGACTACTTTTTTTTCTCACATTACTGTATTTTATTTTGAAGGAAGACTTGCTGTCGTCTGTAACTGCACTGTTAATACCATGTCCTCTCATGTATATGTCCAAAAAACATGATACAACAGTAGAGAGAGGTGGTTTATGTGCTCTGGAACAAAGAAAATAAATCAATTTAAAAAAATCCAAACTACAACAAGCACACAGGAGGTGCAAGAAATCTAGAGTGCGTTTGCTTGTACAAATCAAACTGCAAAATTTCAGCTGAACGCACGCACAGTCACACCAGCTGTCCAAGCGGACACACTGAGGATCATTGAAAATAAGTTAGGATACACACACCCTGAGAATGTCTTTCTGCTGTGACCTTTTCCCATTGTTAGCAGGGTTTCAATGAAGGTCAACTTTGTCTTTTAGTTGCACATAAGCAGTGAGACACTCCTTTAATCCTTTGCACAGCAGTTTTGAAAGCCCACATCATGGGTCACAATAATAATGACAAACCACTTTAGACAGCTTATGGATGCTGACATTAAAAAGGAGTCACTGAGACTGAGTAATACTTCACGCATTTCACTCTCACACACACAAAAAAGAATGTGGAAGCACACTAACACGTCTGGTATCGGATGAGTTCACGTTGTATAGTGCATTTCTGTCTGTGTTGTACAGTCGAAGCAGAAAAATGTAGGAGCAAAAATATCTTAGAAACTTTTTGCAAGCATTGGCAAAAATATGAGAAGGACCTGCACCATGAAAAGGCTGATTCGAGCTCCATTAGCTTCTACAAACAGGTTCAAGCCTTCAGTTTTTCATATCATTTCTAAACTATGTAAATATCCTGTACTTGCTACTTTTTAAATGTTACATATCTGTAGCTCTTCCCTGTTTTTGACACAATGATACAGTGTTGCAAAATTTACACATGGTCATAGTTCCAAATAGCACACACACAAAAAAGCAAGCTTCCAGAAAGTGGCCAAACAGAAGAAAGTGGAGTTTTAGGGAGAGGAGACCCTTAAAGAGACTGGTCATTACTGAAACATGTGCAGTAAAGCCCCAGCAGTTTAACTACTTTCTGGATATTATGGTTAGATTTTATTTTTAATGTATTTTTAAATAAATGGCACTGACCACAGCAGAAACACGCAAATTCAGATTTCAGGATGGAGTTCTCCTGTCAGCATTTTGGTTAAGCACGCGTATAATTTACATACACAGCACAAGTCCAGTATTTTTAGTCAGCCAGTGTAAAAAAGGCACATTATCACTGCATAACAGAACAAAACCAGTAAAGGAGGAACAGGGTCAGAGGTCAAACATTAGTGATGGGATTTCCAGCTCTTTTTAGAGAACCGGCTCTTTCAGCTCGGCTCGCTAAAAAGAGCCGGCTCTTTCGGCTCCCAACCGGCTCTTCAGGTTGTTTTGTTGCTTGGTGGTTTTATTTATATATGTTTATATATAAATATATGTGCTGGCCCCAAGAGACAAAACACGTACAAACTCCAAAACACATTCCTAGCGTTAACTGAACTTCAAAACAGAGCTACCTCGGTCACTTAAATTACACAATTGAAAGCATGTGTGTATTGTTTGTGTATTTATACACAAGCACTCATATATATATTCAAATAATAAAAATTTAAAAAAAGTTCATTTACCTGTTACTACCGCACACCAAATCAAGTCATTGGTACTTGCTGGCTTGTGTAGCCACCAGGTAACAAAAGCTCAACACTGTGCCCAGCATCCTGGAGCACTTCTGTTGTGTTTTGTACGTGCTTCTTTTAACTATATGAATGTTCAGCTTTTTCCTTTAAACCAATTTAAAGTGAAACAAAACAAAACACTGGAAATCACAACACAATTCAATATAAATAAAAATAAGATGCATATCCTCTATCTTATGGGCCTGCATGAATAAACTTTCTGAATCCTTTATCATCCACAACTGAATACAGTTGACGTTGTTGTCCCTGGCTCCCTTTCTCTCTCTCTCCCTCCCGCTCTGTTCCTGTGCTACTGCGAGTATAACTACCGCCCCTCCCCTCTCTGCCCAGCACAAAGCACAAAGCACAAGGCTCGCGTGTGAGTGAAGCGGAAAAAAAGTGCGAGAGAGAGGGTGAGAGAAAGAAAGAAAAGAAAAAAACTCCACGGCTCGCGATAAGGAGCCGGCTCGCGTCGTTCACGTCAAAGATCCGGCTCTAAGAGCCATTTCGTTCGCGACCGACACATCACTATCAAACATCACTTCCCAAATCCCGGACATTTCCAAGACAACAGGAAGTCAGGTAGAATCAAACCAGCAGTCACTGAGACGACATCTGGAGTTTTATCAACCCACACTGAAATCAATTATAGAATTCTTTAATTCAGACTAATCACTGGTTAAATTGGATACAATAATATCAGGATGAATTGTTTCTATATGCAGACAGCAGTCAGAGGTTAACTGCAGTTAAACACCTGACAAATGTCATTTTCGAGCTACTTCTCTGCACTCATCTACATTTTGTTCAGTCCTTCCAAACTGAAGCCAGTTCTTATCATGCCCCAAAGGATGGGATACTTTAAAGAATAAGGACATTTTCTGACGTTGGCTCTGGTTAGAGAGTGATGGAATTGACACCGACTCAGCACCTATACTGATAAAGAAGATTTAAAGTATTCAACTAGTACTGATCTACTGGCTGACAAGAGAAACCATAACAGCAACAAAAAACTAAGTTGGTGATGGCCAATAGAAAAATGGGAGTAAGTAGCATTAATATGATGATTTTAGTCTTTTCAGAATTGTTACACCCATTGAAACCAAATCTGTTCGGCCTTATAGCTGTACGAGCCTTTAAAACCTTTAACAGATGTGAGGATATCTCGTGTTGATCACTTAGTTTTTCTTTTTAATTGCTTGTTTTTCCTTCTTACTTTCCTCATCTTTAAAGAGATTAGGTTTAGCTTCAGTTTCAGGTGTACATATACAGACAATGTCATTCCCCCCCCCCTTTCCAGATATTTTTAAGCTTGATGATGTTGGTGGCTGTTATTTAATTTGTGAAAACAGTACTGCTACTATAAAAACCAGTAACGTCTGTTCCCTCTTTGTTTTTCCTCATGGAGGGTTCATGAGCAGCCTCACTGATATAGTTTCGCAATTTTATGGTAACTTCTTCCTTGTTAAGCTACAATTTTAAGTCACATTTCTGACTGGTTTCTTCATTACATTCATTTTACTTTATTTGAAAAAAAAAAAAAAAAAATATGCAGCTACTATTTCATCTCCTGGTCACGTCACTGGGCCAATCGCTCTCAAAATAAATAGCTGCACACAATCCCTAACTCACAGGCTGGACCTTTACCGATACGGACAGCTCAAGATGTGAACAGTTCGATTATCCCTCATCGCTTTTTGACTTGTTTTGGTTTCCGTTTTTCCCTCAGCAGGAAAACAGAAGCAACGTATTTTTCTAGCTTGCTTATGACACTCACAGGGTCAGTGTGTGACTCTAGTTTCCCAGCTTCACTGGGGTTCATTTATGAAATTAGAGCAGATGAAGGATCATCACAAGAATTCATTTAGTTTTATTTAATTTAAATATGAACCTCTTTTTCTCTCTTAAGCCCGCCAGTACCCTCCTATCACACAGGATCCAACCTCCTCCAATCAAATTGCAGGAGTTACAGCAGGATGGGCGGGGCTACCACCTGGAGAGACAATGGCGTGAAGCAGCAGGTGAGATGAAGGGCGAAGGAAATGGCCAGACAGCCCAGAACCCTTTGGGTGCATGTTGGGTCATCATGGCCGACTGTTAGTCATTTAGCACCAGCGAAGAGGCAAGAAAACGGGGTCTCTGATGGAAGTTTGCAGGCGCAAAGCAAATAGAATGTGAGTAAGGGGAAATGCAGTTTTTAGTGCAATTTTTTCCGGTCATGTGATGTCCCAGTTCTCTAATCTACACAAGCTTTGACCAAATGGTATCTGTTGACGGTTTAACCTCTCTGGTGAAATAAAATGATGAATTTAAGTAGCATAAAGAGGTTTTGAAAGGCAGATATTAGTCCCATCTAAAGACCAAAACCTAAAGTAAATGTGTGTGTGAGAATACATTTGCAGAAACCATTTGGTCCTTTCTTGGTGGCATTTCCTGGTTAACTGACACTCTTGTTGGAGAGGTGTTGTGGGCTTGTGCGTTTGAATGAAGCTTTTTAGAAGAAGGCCTCGAGCTCCTCCACAGGTAGCCCTGCTGCATCAGAATGTGTGTCTTGAGTTTCTATGAGAGCTTCTGGTTGGCGAAGAAGGATTTCGCCTCTCCGCAGGTGGGGTTGGTGCACAGCGGACAGCGCAGGGTCAGTTGACGGGAACATGGCTCGTTGGACTTCAAGTGGGACTGGACCAGGTCTGCCAAGGCCTGAACGAGATAAATAAATATCAGCAGTCAGACAAGTATGTTCAAACTCTGCCTCACAGATTAGGGCTCCATATAACCAGTAAACAGATGGCTGGAGTCAGCATTTAAATTTTAAAGGCTAAAAGAAAGTAGGCCATCTTAAGTATAACTTCTACATTGGGCACATATCTGCAAACCTTTCTGAAACCCTACGCTGTAACTAATGCTGTAACCCGGCAAAGCAAATATATATTAAAGCTTTAAAAGGCATAAAGAACACAGCACTGAAGCAATGGTGGTGGTTACTATAATCAGAATTGAAACCTTTGTGGGTAAAAAGCCAATAAGAATCCTTTTCACTGTGTTTGTTTTAAACAGGATTGTACAGCATACATCTTTAATGTCTTAGAAAGACATTAAATAGAAAATAAATAGACAAACAAGAACTTTTAATCCTTTTCTTTAATCCACACAGGCTCAAATATACATGTACACTTAAATCTTTTAATGTTGTGCTATAGGTTCTGCAGTATTTCAAGTTGATAAGGTCAAGGCATATTAACTTCCCGTTAATAGGCCTGGAATAAAGAAGGAGGAGGACTACCTCCAAAATTGTCAAATCAGTAAGACAATAGAACTTTGGACACAAGTGGTTGGTCCAATAAGACAATGATCAAAAACGCATATCAAAACTAGTTTCAAAATAGCAGGCAAACATTAAGCCTTTGGAATAGCCTTTCCGAATCCCCGACCTCAACCGTATTGAAAAATTTGTGGATTATGCTTAAAGCCAGATCTGCACCAGGAGACCAAGTTAAATAAGCTACCAATTCTGCCAAGACAAATGGTATCCATCAACAAGCCTCTGGCAGGATATGTGACCAAAAGCAACTGGCAGAGCTGCTACCTGCATACATAATTAATGTGTGTTTGAAACTGAGAAACAACAATAAATGAATGAAGTTGTGTACCAACTTGTAGTGTTTTTTTTTTTTTAATAAATAGTCATTAAAGATGTAGGCTGTACAATTATTCCACTCTGGAAAAAGAACCGCTCAAAGATATCATTAAAAGCACAGAATTACCACGATGAGTGGATGTGTCTGACCACATCTGTGAGCAAATGAACATTTACTCAACAAGGTTACAAACACAGTGAACATGAACTACAACTTCAGCTAATGCACTAGACTGGAGCGAGTGCACCTATTGGTGGGTGTTACAATAGTCACATGATAGTTCATTCAACTGCTGAAGTGCAAATTTTGTCTTAAGATCCCCTTACACCAAACATACAGGATGACAGGAGCGCTCCAAAACTTTACCTGAACTGTTGTAATTTTAGTCTTACAGGTGACATTTTTTGCAACTCTGAAATTGCTTTAAAAAGTTGTTAGGTGTAGTAATTTTGAGGGGAACTTTTTTTTTTTTTTTAAATGAAGCTTCAACACCAGCCAGAGTGTGCAGTAAAAATCCTGATGAATGCATTTTTCTGTATTTTCTAGCTGCTGCTACTTGCAGACGGCAGCAGCTCACTGAGAAACTAAAAACCACACCAAGGAAACCATCCTTCAGTAACTACCAACTAATCATCCTCTGGATATTGATTCACACACACACACACACACACACACACACACACGGCAAGGGGTCTCTGAGCACGGCGGGCCTGACCAGCCAGCCAGCCGGGCGGTTCAGTTCTACTGTAGTCAGCTCTAAAGGTTCCCATTGATCTGCCCCTTTCCTTTAATAAACCCTGTGCACACGCACGCACAAACACACACGATACAGCTGGAGGAGTTGCCTGTTGTGAGAAGGGTTTCAGGGTTGAGGATGAAGGGAGAGAGGGAGGTGAGAGAGGAAAGGAAGGAGGGATGGAAGGAAAAATAGTGACAATGGAGAAGGAAAGAGATAAAGGATAGAACGAAGGACACAAGGAGGCATTCACTCATTCATTCACCATCTCATGGCTGCAGCTACTTCACAGGACCATCTCTTCTTTTGACCCCCTTACAGATTTCATACTTAAATATGGTTTTATGGGTCTTGCCTGCAAAGTCAAACGAAACAGCCGCTTGCTTTATGTAAATGTATGAAATTTGGCTCACATGTGTGTCATCCCAAAAAGTATAAAAACACCTATGAGAGCCATACCCTGAACACAACAGGAAGGTCCCCATTTTTAATTTACAATGCAACTTTGGTCCAGTTTTAGCAATTTCCAGGCAGTGTACTTTAATGAATTCTTCTTTGCGTTTTTGCTAAAGAGCGTTTCCATGGTGCCAGGGCAAATTTCAATGATTCGTCATGAAACAGTAAAACACAAAAAGTTGCTGCAGCTCAAAACCTGGATCGCCCAATCTGCCCCAAAGTTCATAGATAGAAGTCCTGCCTTGGAACACATGTACATGATAATCTTTGCTTAGAGCGCCACCTAGTGGGAATGGAAATGACAGGTTTCATCATTTTATGCAGTTCGCCTAGAAGGTTAAATCACATCCACCTCATTCAGATTCAGAAGTTTTACTGTGAGAACTAACTTCTTATATATGTTATGTGGTAAAAAGCTCTATGGTGCCAACGAAAAGGTTTCACCTACGACAGGAAAGAAATGTCATATGACATGAACATGCCCCACGGGAACATTGCAGCATACCTCAACTTTATCTTTGCTCGTTTCTTCTTCTACTGTACATATACTGTTGTCATTTACTTTACTCGTCCTTTCTGCTGGCATTAATAGAGAAAAGGTTTGATGACAGAGCTGTAAGTTTGCAAGTTTGAAAAGAAATCTGAATATTTTACAGTCTGGGAACATGAGTGAAAATTTATCTACCAATTGAAAACTCACACTTATTCTTTTGTATTAAGGGGTTGAACATTTTTCCACATTTATTTGCACCTTTTAATAATTACCCGTTGTCAGTCTTCATATTGTTTTACGAATATATATGCAAGCTGGATCTGCATTCTTTCCAATGACCAGCAGAGGGCAACTCCTTTGGTTATAAAATAGAGCCGCAACTACATAGAAGTCTATGGGAAAAACAACTCTACTTCTCACTTGATCTGTGACCTCAGTGAAGAGTTTCTTGATGGGTTTATTGTCCAAGTTGCTCATTTTAACTGTTATTTGATTGATGATGATGCTCATTTTGTCAATTATGGTCATATTTGAAGTAAAAAGGACTGTATAAAGGGCAGTCGGTGGTTAACAACTCCGTTTCTGAGATATATGCAACACTTGCATATGACATTAGAGCCAAAATGCTCAACGCAAGGGATCAAAACATGACTTTAAAAACCAGCGTGGCACTTCATGTTAGGCATCTGCATTTCTTTTAAAGAAAATCTTTGTTCTGCAAACATGGGTCAGGTTAGTGTGTGACAGGTACCTTCATAAAGAGAGGGTTCCCATTCAATGACTCGGCCCTCCTGATGTTCTCCACCCCACACTGGAAAGAAAAATAACAACACATCACAAATGTTCATAACATCTTAGAAAACTGCAAAATTAGGGGACAAACCCTCCCCCCCCTTTTCCTCATTCCTTTGCTCCTGTCTGAGTTTCTGTTCTGAACGTGGAGTCAGAACACCAAAGAGTCTCTTGATTGTGGACTTAAAAGGTCAGCATTTGCTGCTTTACTCCATTTTATAGCTTTATGCAGTCATTCGTTTGGCTTTTGAGCTTTAGAAACTCAATAGACCCAAAGAGAAAATGCAGTCACTGCCACAGCTCATATGTGATTCACGACCACAACACATCAGTTAAAATGATCGTCATGATATTCTCCAGCCCACTGGGAAAAACTGGAACTGCACATATCTACCAACAATTTAGACTCACACAGAAAAAAGGTAGTAAACGCTCAGTTAATGCGACAGTCTTGTTTTGGAGTAAATTAATCCAAACACGAGGAATTTAATACATCAGGTGTGTAGAGGTGTTATACATTTTTGGTGGAGTATGTTTTTTTTTTTTTAGCATTTCAGACCTCAAAACTTGGGACTGGAAGACAGATGTGTTTCTTCAGGTTCAAGTTTAGAAACGATTTCGATGGTTCCTCATGGATATAAGCATGTGTATCTTTATGGCACCAGTCACATTGATTGGTGGCCATTTTACTGGTGCCTTCAGACAGACAGAGGGCACTGGGCTGCTGGAAACAAACCTCACACACATACACACACTTTAGCTAACCAAAACAACCAGTACAAAGACCTTAGCCCTAATTGTAGATCACAAATGCATAAATACGTTTCCCCTATTTAATGAATCTTTCTAAGGACTTTAGAGAAAGAGCAGGTCTGGGTAATTGACTTTCTGCCTGCTTCAGTTTATTTCTTCAAAGGCTGCTGCAGATTTATTCTGTTCTTTTAAATCAGTATTTATGTACCGGTTAATTTTTACATAAAACTGAGGAAATGTATATAAACACTGCTTTTTTCCCCTCTCACCTCTTCTCCCAGCACTTGTCTGTACTCGATGTCCAGCTCGTGTAAGGTCTCTATGTGGTCCGAAGTGAAGGCAATGGGCACCAGCAGCAGGTTCTTCTTCCCTCGCTCACACAGACCTTTGATCACCTCGTCTGTCTGGGGACCGAGCCACGGCATGGGCCCCACCTGAGAGACCACACACAGGACATGGCTGACTTAAGTTCTATAGATGGATGACGTGTCCAAGGTCGTTTCAGGTGTTCCTGGTTCAGTGAGGACGTAAACGACCCCGTGACCTTTCTTGAAATCCCATTAAATATAAAATAAATAAAACTGATACCATGATCTTCTTGCAGGAAGGCTATCTCTGGTACCCTGTGTTACTCTATGTACCACATACTGTGCATTTTCACCCTGTTGGGTTATTCATTCTGCCCTACAGGTAGCCAGTGACAGCTCAGACTCCTCTTCCACTGTGAAATTTTTATCATCTGTGAATTATGTAAGCTGCCAGGCCCTGTGACCTGAGCACTGAGGAGCTTTGAGGGCTTCTACTCTGAAATAGCAAAAATATTAGTCAGACAAGTGGCTCCATCTTGTGGCAACACAAAACACAAAAGCAGGCCGGCCAGGTCTAAATAATATTAATAGTTTAGCTGCATGTAAGTATAATAAGAAGGTAAAGCTGGATTGGAAGAGTCTGTCTGCAGAACTAAAGAAAAACTGAACACATTTGCCAGGAATGTGAGCACTGCCCAAATCTATTCTTACCTATGGTGACCAGATGGGCTCCTGCTCATGTAGGAAATAAAGCATTTTGTCACCGATGGTGACATAGGGGACAGTCTAGGCTCCGGTTGCCTAGGTGACATTGAGTATTTCCCATAGAAAATCCCAAGTTAAACTTTACTGAACTTTTAGGCGAATGGAGCGACTACCTATGAGAGCAAAGGATGCTCTTATCTGTATTTTGATGGTGTGGCAAATAAAATAGAGGGTTACCTAGGCAACTGGAGTCTGGAACGTCCCTTAGCAACAACCAGGCAGCTGCAAAGTTAAAAGTGATGAGCAAATTGTTTCTTGTGTTGATGCCCCCCTTACTTGGAACCTGCCCACTCTGCATCACTAGTGGTCACTTAATCCATCATTACTCAGTCGCTGAATGTCACAGACTTTCTTTGGCCTGTGGTGACCATGTCGCTATGTGCGTTTTTGTCTTAAGTCAGGCTCAGGGTGAAATAATGCCAAAAAGTAAATAAATAAACCAAACAAACAAACAAAAAAAGCATTTTGACAATGAAAGTTGTGTGAAAAACAGCAAAGCATACACTCAGTGAATTTAAACCATATTGATAAGCATTACAAACTGATGTGTGATCAGTGTTGAGTATGCAGCGTTACCTGATTATTACAGCACACTGTCACCACTAGGTGGTGCTGCTGGTTTATTCAATTACGTAGCGAGTGATGTTTACTCACCCTGGACTGCCACACCAGTCTGTAGGGGTTACAGTGACCCAGTCTTTCCATGACCCTCTGAACTGTGGCTCCCACCTCCTGAGGATACGGGTCACCTCTGTTTACAACCTGCAGCACAGGGCACACAACAGCACGGCGCTAAGCAACATTAACACATTAAGCAGTTCCTGAATAATGTGCTGGAAGAAAGTACTTCATCTGGACAAAAACCTTCTGTTGCCTAATGGCATGGTTCAAAGAAAGCTAACAAGGCACGAGGAAATCAGATCTCTCATCTGAGAAGCTTGGCCTATCACAGAGTTTGGGACTTTCCTGGATTTAAAGTGTGAGTAGTTACACTGAACTGCTGGTGACATGTTGGATATAGATGCCAAAGATGTGCTGTCAAACTAACCAATTAAGCAGCAGAAAACAGTTTTATAGGCTTCCTAACAGCAAAGACAAACTGAATTTGCACTGATTTCTGTTGAGATATTTCAGGTTTTTCATCTGTTTTGATGAACCGTCAGGTAACAAATCGGAATAGTTTTTAAAGTGTACTTCTTTACACGAAAAGAAAATGAAGATGAAGTGGATTTTGTTTTCTAGAGATAAATACTACTACTCCATTGTGAAAGGAAATGCCTATACTGAGAAATATCAGTAAATTTTAGTAGTAATTTGTGGAAAGCACATCAGTTTTTATAAGAGTGTCAGTGTCAGTACCATCTGATCAGGGTCATCAGTAATAAGGACCAGACCCCACTCTGGCTTCATTTGTTCCTTTCCAAGAGTCAGTCCCCAGAAACTGTGACAGCAAATGCCAAACTTTACAGTCTGGTGACAAAAACCTGTTCTCATTTTTATAATCCACCCATTCAAATGTATTAAAGTTTAAAAGTTGGGGTGATGGGTGTGATACCGACAGCTGCTGCAAGCTGGAGTCACTTCACTCGATTTTATGACCCTTTTAAGCCTTTTACTTGAATTATCTGAGAAATATAATGAGTGTTATGCAGTACAGAGCTTAGAGAAGTCTGTGGTCCAGTTCTGGTGAGTGAAACTTGAGTATTTTATTAGCATGTTACTTTGACGCTAGAGCAGTACTGATAGTAGTTTTTCATACTTACAGCCATGGGCAGTGAGTGTGCCGAGAACAGAATGACAACATCATCTCTCTTATCTTCTGGAAACTTCAGCAGTTCATTTCTGATATGTTCTGCAAAACACTGGACACAGACACACACACTTAGGGTGTATTATAAACACAGCTAGTGAAATTTACCTCAGCTGATAAAACACAGTCAGGACAAAAAGCTGCCATGATCACCCACCACAACTGCTTTCTGGTCATTTAGCTGCGTGGTGACTTACTGACTGTTTTCTTACACACTATATTACCAAAAGCATTCACTCACCCAATCAAATATACCAATCTCTCCCACTGCCACAGGTGTATTTATTTATTTAAAAAAAAAAGAAAAGAAAAAAGGCACCCCTGGGCATGCAGACTGCTTCTACAAACATCTGTGAAAGAATGGGTCGCTCTCAGGAGCTCACTGAATTCCTTTCTGCACAGAGTCCTGACCTCAAACCCTCTAGGATGAATTAGAGCAAAGACTCCAAGCCGGCCATCTCGCCCAACCCAACATCAGTGTCTGACCTCACATGTGCACATGTGGAAGACTGGTCAAAAACTCTCATGAACACTCCCAAACCTTATGGAAAGCTTTCCCAGGAGAGCTGAAGCCTTTACAAACGGTGGGTCAAAAATCATACTAAGCCCTATGGATTAAGAATGGGATGTTACTCGAGTTCATATGGATGTGAAGGCAGACGAGTGAATACTTTTGGCAGAATCGTGTACATCAGTACTAGTTTGTTTTACTTTGCATGTGTGTACACACATGTTTAGACATCTTTGTGAGGACAGAAATTGGCCTCCACTGTACCAAATGCCCGTCCCAACAAGTTTGAAGGCAGTTTTGCAGCTTAAAATGTGGTTGTAGTGTCAGGGTTAGAATTAGCCTAATCATAAGGGTTAGGGTAAGCGGCTAAGGAAAGCATTATGCCAATTAGATGTCCTCACTAAGATATGAAAATGAGTGCGTGTGTCTCTAACCTCCACCAACAGAGGGTGTGTGGGCCAACGGTCGATGACACTCCAGCGCATTTTCGGCCTGTCAGCTCTGTTGCTGTAGTAACGGTAGATGGCGTTCAGACTGCTGCCTGTGAGCAAAAGAAAACACATTGAGAAATACTTCATTACACAGGAATAAAATCTCTCTGCTGCTGCCAATCACTAATCAATAAATTTCCTCAAAGTTTCTTCCTCAGATGCATATTTTGTAACCCAAAAACAGTCTGTGGTAGGGCTGAACGATATATCGCATTTGCGATAATATCGCGACATGATCAAGTGCAATTTTCTAACCGCAAAGGCTGCGATTATACTCTGGACATGTCCAAATTCATGGGCTGCATCCTCCTGAGGCCGCATTTGTAGACCGATTACGTCACAGCGACGCGCCGAAGGCTGTCCAAATTACTACCATATCCCAGAATTCATAGCGCGGCCCAGCCAAACTCCAGTTTCCAACAATGGCGGCCGCTACTAAGTTTTAAAATTACTCATACTAATCTTTCTGGGTCACAAAATAAACTTTTAACATATTTTCAGGCGAGAAAGTAGTTGTGTAAACATCAAATATCTGCTCGGTTTATCAAGATATCCCATATTTGCAAAAGTGCTTCGACGTTTTCAGAGGCGTCTGCTACCCACCAGCTCGACAGCTAGCCGGGAGCTCGAGGGTTACTGATGCGGCCGAGAACGGCACAACTCCCGGCACATCATTTTCAGATCACCGCGGAGTTTCGCTGCTCGGGTTAAACGTAATATATAAGTCACTTAGACAACCTAAAAATGTTATTGTTGGGCTTTTTTCAGTGTTTTGTTTGTTCGTGAGTAAATCGGTTTGGCTGAGATTAAAGTTATTAGATTAGATAAAATAAAACTTTATTAATCCCCCGGGTGGGTTCCTCCATGGTTTTCACACAGCTGACTAAACGTCAAACAGAAAACTTATTAAACAGAAGTATGAGACAGTCGAGAATTTACACCAGTGTCCCGTTATATTTTAGATAGCAAGAAGCAGACGGCCGAGTTTATTAAACTCCACCGAGACAGCGGTGACGCTAATCAGAACTAGACCGTCCAATTTCACGCCTTTAAATTTTAAAGGCGTGTTTGTGTGTGTGTTTATACAATTGCTATTATGTTTGCACTTTATGTGTAATGTTACTGACTGCAGAGATCAGTAAGATGTGTGTATTTTTTATTTATTAGTTTTATTTATTTAATATTATTTTTTAATTGAATGACTCTAGTAGTTCACAGATGTCGAAAAACTGAGTGTGGTAAAGCCACTGATTTTTTTTATGTATATTTCTGCAATCTGCACATTGTACTGACTTTCATTTTAATGTTTACACCAGGGTTCCTTGTCAGCACTTTATGCTCAGATGTTTGTAAGCTAAAAATAAACTATTGTGTATGTTCAAATATACTGTTGTGATTGAAGAAGCTAAATAAAAATGTCAGTCATCAATTCATGCATCACCTCATGTCATCATAACAGAGGTCTGTCTTCCAGGAAAGAACAGTTTAAAATTAATGTAATATAGTATTGGCCATACTATATGATGTATTGCTTGTCTTTGTTTAATAATACAGAAGACAAAGACCTTAAAAAAATAATCGCATATCGCATCGCAATCGCAATATTGGGGCAAAAAAAATCGCAATTAGATTATTTTCCATAATCGTTCAGCCCTAGTCTGTGGGCACGGATTCATGGATGGATTGTGGGTTTGAAGAGTGTGCCTGCCTCACGTGTGAGCTGGGCGTTCTTGGAACAGTCTGAGAACATGCTGAGTGTGATTTAGTCTGGAGAGAACAGAGTGTATTTATCAGGAGCTCGCAGAGCAGACAGCACCCTGGGTGTGGCGGCATTAACGGACACAAACGTCTGAGTAATCTTCTGATTGTTCCTTTTACATGTTCTCTACATTTAACAGACATCATTTCCTGCTTGTGTCACCTGTGGTGGAGCAGCTGTACTGAGGATACTGCGTGAAGGCCACAGCTCTCTCCACTCCCTCTTTCTCCATCTCCTCAATGGCTTCCTCCGTCAGCGGGTGAACGTACCGGAAGCCGATGTAGAACTTGTGAGGAGCTGTGCAGAGAGAAGAAACAGCCAATGACCAGACAGCACGGGAGAAACTCACTGGCAACATTACAGTTTGAATATGCAGGATATGCAGTTTAATTGAAATCTTCAAATAAAAATAACATTTCAGGAGCTTAAAGGGAGGTTTTTATGAAGATTATCGTGCTTTTAGACCAAATTCTAACAGATCTGGTCAGCTTTCAGATTGCTGCTGTGTTATCAGTGAGGTGTGCTGCAGGCGTGTGAGGAGACACTCCTTCGCTGTCTTACTATCTCCATTTCACACACACTTTGCCAACAACAGCCAAGCAAACCATAATCTCAATAAAAGCACACAAACTGCCTCCAAACATGACTTTAACTCCATGTAAGCTGTCAGATTTGAGGAGGAGCGGAGGCCTCTGTGAGGCATCCTCACCCGTCTCAGGGCTCATCTCGTCCAGCAGCTTCACCATGCCCTCCCCCTGCATGGACGTCCAGTGTTTGATGGGCGAGCCTCCTCCGATCTTGCTGTACTGCTCCTGGATCTTCGGTGTGCGCCGCTTGGCGATGAATGGGCCGAGTTTACTGCAGAGCGGGAGGCAGATCGCACAGCTGCAGTTACACAACTCACACTTAATGCATCACAGATTTAATACAGTGAATTATTGCGCAGCAACGAAGAAGAAGAAAAGCAAATGACCTGTAACAGCACTATAACGTGTGATTTCTGGAGCTTTAAAGGGTCAAGGTTCATTATTAACATTTTCAGTAAGATGTGCAGTTTCCATGGACACGGAGGTGAGATTCATGTCCACAAGCGTCACCAAACACCAGACAATAAATCTAGTTTAGAGTTTCCAGCATGGACTTTCTGCAGCGAGAAGCAAGAAGCACTAACGTTTGCACCGTTTTTGTGTTTCCCACCCCAGGGAAACCTGTCAGACAACTCTGCTCAAAATGGCCAGAAGCAAGAAAGGTAAAGTGACCACCAAGTACACAATGATGGCAGGAATTTATTATTTTAACATTTCTATTGTCAGGTCTAGTTGGATTCATCCTGTTACATCATGAAATGCTGTTGTAGTCCAACGAGCAGATGCTGCATGGATGAACAAACAGACCTTACTGAGCACTGGTGCAGGGTTACAAGGAGTTTGTGCCGTCATATTTGAGCATTTTAAGAGGCCAAACAATAAAACAGAAACACAAAACGGTCTAAAATTATACAAAACATGCACAACACGACCCCCTAGCAGGTCAGTATTATTCTGTCCAGCTTCTGAGGATGGTTTGTCTCAGTGCTGGACAACATGGAGACGGACACTCGTGTTGTTTTCTTACACAGAGCAGAGATTACAATCATGACACTTAAAAATAAATAAATAAATAAATAAAAGGAGATTCTTCACACAAAGAGCTTCACTTCTGGGTGAAATAGAAGTTAAAGGGAGGGAGCTCTGCTCTGTGAGGTTATACTTAGACACAGCTGTCATTTGACCCCCTGCTAATGTTAGCATGCTGAAATGCTCACCATCCTAACCCGGCATGTTAGCAGCAAACAAAGAGGAGCAGTGGCTGATGGGAATCTCTCTGCTTTACAGTCAAACAGCTTCAAGTGTAAGAAAGGCTTAACCCCCGAGGTCCAACCGAGGTCAGCCGACTGACAGACAAACGCGTTTAGTCATTTGTGCTTCAGTTACAGTTCGACTTTGACATTTCTTCAGTGTTTTAAAAATGTTCCAAAACTGTACAGAAAGTTGCATCATGTGCATTTATGTGCAGGGCAGCACGGTGGTGCAGTGGCCAACCCCATCACCTCACAGCATGGGTCCTTCTGTATGGGTACCCCAGCTTCCTCCCACAGCCCAAAACCATGCACGAGGCCCTTCAGCAGACTGGTGAGCTGTCCAGGGTGTACCCCGCATCTTATCCTGTGACAGCCCCACCCCAAGACCCTGAACTGGATGCATTAAGCGGGTCTTAATTTCTGGAAAGCTCTTCACAGAGTGAACTCAGTTCAGATCAAACTGCTGGTTTGGAATGACGTCCTTGGTTAAGTCACAGGACACATTTGCACCCAAATATCCAGACTTTCGCTATAGCGCTTCATTCCCTCGGGGTCGGGACCGCCCGAGGTCTAAATAAAGTCAATAAGTGGCTCATAAAACATTCATATTGAGGTGGAGCAATCTTTGAAGTCAAAGTGTGTGATCTTGGGTCAGTCACGCCTGCTTTAAAAAGGATCAGTGCTGCTAAAAACCACAAAGATTTTTCTTCTCAGTGGGACGTTATGAAACACGGACACAGCACAGAGCCGTCACCCAACAAACTTCCTCAAACCCCCCGCCCCCACTGTGTGTGCTTACATGTGTGTAAACCCAAAAATAAAGCAGTTGCTTTTAATTCATCACATATTTCATGTAACCAAGTCGCCAGGTTTGTTGAAACATAAATTCAATCTAAACAGAAAACATCTGGGGAGTTTCAGAAAAGCACGAGAGCATAACATAATCCACTAGATCCCCACAAAGCCCTGCTGAAATAATGATGACAGAGGACTGTTTGAAGGAAGGACCTCTTATCAGAGCTTTATATCCTGTTTACATCCTGTCCACCGGAGAGTTCACATTACGAGCTAAATGCATGGAGCGAGCGCTGGGAAACCGAGATCCCAGCTGTTAAACACCGACCACCTCAACTCTAAGGTCAGCTGTTTGCGTCACTATATTTTGTGTTCACATTTGCAAATAACTCCTTGCATTTAAGGCAGCGTGATCTCTGTGTGCGTACTTCTGTACTGGGAGTTTCATCAGGTCTGTGTCCATGAAGAGGCGTAACAAGAAGTCGTGAACATCTTCTAGCTTCTCGGGTCCTCCCATGTTCAGCATCAGGATCCCCGTCTTCGGCTTCCTGCAGACAGGAGAGAGTCACGATCAATAATTCACATCTAACACCCCTAAAAGATGTGACACTGTGTAGAAACTGTGCACTAGGCCAAATCTAGGTCAGAAAAATTATGGATGGAAGCCAGGGGGACTGGGAAGATATTTCAAGGGGGAGCTTCTGTTAGGTAAATTTAATCGTTTAAGAACAAAAGGCATAAATTATTGGAATAAATAATGAAAAGTTGAGCCAAACAGGATCTAAACCAGACTCAGTGCTTCAATGCGTTTACACCCCACAAAGTACAAAGTCAGGTCATTCAGCAGTCTGTATTTTAATGTTAATCAATTGCAAATTAACAAATCTGATCTAGAGTTTAGGGCTGTACTATATCATACCGTTCACGGTAATACCGGTGTAATTTTGGGCAACGATAGGAAAATGAAATATCGCGATAGAATATGGGTAAAACGCGCATGAGCAGTGCCTATGTTTACATAAGCACATGGCGGCGACGCAGAATGAGAAGAGCGAAAACAGATCGTTGAATGAAACGGATGAATCAGAATTGGTTTGTAAAAATGCTGCAACTTCAGTGGTGTGGAACTGGTTTAGCTTTCGTCTGTCAGATACACAACAAAGCACTATTTTTGGTAGAGCATGCTAGCGGGCCGTCGTTATTACCATGTTGTTTGGAAAATACGGCACACTTAAAATCAATCCTTTGATTTTTCTGAAAATCAACAGGTCCCCTTATAATCCCGTGTGCCTTATGTATGAATTCTGGTTGTATTTACTGACCTTGAAACGATTTTATGTACACGGCGCTCGAAAATCTGTCAAATGTTTCAGTACGACTTTGCTAAGCTACGAAGCCGCACCGCTTGATGGATTGTTGGAGCAGTACGGCTATCATAGGCAAGAGCCTCGCGGAGGGATACGTACTGTGCTTCAACATAATATTACCGTATTGTGTGTGTATAACCTCTTCAAGTTTTGTGGATATTATACATGGTTATGCTGAGGATCTGTCGGCCAATTTCCACTGGAAATGTCTTTTGGTTAAACTGTCAGCAAGGATTTTGCATTTGCACTGTTACATTTTTATATAACTTTAATGCACAAAAAAAACAGCTGCTTATTTAAGTGAAAATACATTGACGGGTTTTTGCACTGATAAAAGTTGTGGAGTTGTAAAGTATTTTGTCTAGTGTCAATTATGTCGTCAGTTATATCGTTATTGCAAATTTTCAAATGTATATCGTGATAAATGTTTTTAGTCATATCGCCCTGCTCTACTAGAGTTAATAAAGGTTATTTATCTTTCTTTCCTCACACACAACAAGTTCTGATGTTTATGCCCACTTCTCATTAACAAAAATGCATTTTATGCTTTAATAAATGAAAGTCCAGTTATGAAAATTGGTAGTGAAGGGTAAACATTTCCCCTAACAGAAGAAAACCTGCTTGGAGGAGACGCCAATGTATTTATGCACAAAAAACTGCATAAAAGCATTTATGCTGTAGACCAATGTGGGCAAAGCTCAGCAGGAATTATCTGCCTGCTGCTTTTCCATCCTCTGACGCTACATCACTGCAGGCCTTACAGCCGTAGCAGCTCCGAGAAACATGTTTCACTGCTAAGGTTTTAAACCCTTCAGTGAGCTTTGAACTCCAATAATCTGCTGTCGCATTCATAAATATAGCTCAACTGTCAGCTCGAGGAGGACAGAATTTTATAAAGAGGCGTGAGGCGGGTCCTGTGTGAGAAGATGTCGACAAACTGGTGAAAACAGTCCCTGTCATTTCTAATGAACCGCAGCAGGTCAGACCAGGAGAAACGATTTCACAGAAGATGAAAGGAAATCCACCATTATTTGTTCTTTAATCATTACAGGACGTCTTCTCCCCTCCTCACTCCTGACAGGCTTTCACCTTCTTTTAGACTCAAGATGCTTTGTGAAACGTGTTTTTTGTGTTTTTTAGACAAGGTCAGGAATCTTTGTGTACACAGCCCTGCACACTGGTGTGGAGCGGTTTTATTAGACTTTGCTTCTGAAATAAAAGGAATAAATCAATCAATAGGAGAGCAGCTAAAGCAAACTTAACATAGATGATAGAAAGTACGAATCTATCGGGCTAGTATCGAT
>NW_005187417.1:1213738-1214926 GCF_000239375.1 Pundamilia nyererei
TTTTTTTTCAAATATCCTGGGAAACACTTTGAAAGTACTTCTTGAAAGCTGTCGTGGAAATAAACTTTATTATTCTAATAATAATGATAATAACTATACAGTCTAACCGATGCGTTCAGCCGGCTTCACTTTCATAACCGCTCCCAGCAGTACCGCGCCGCACCGCCAGGGGGCTCGCTGAGGTTACGCAAGTTCACAGAGCTGCAATTGTGTAACTTCGAGTCTTTCTTTCTTCATCCCGGCGCTAAAACGCGAAGTGTATGTGCACACTGGCGATAGTTTCAGGCCACCTGACGCTCACCAAATGCAGCCTAGGCATGGGATAAATCCCTTATGTAACGCTCACGTTCGCACGGCAACCTAAAGGGACGCAGCTCTGCCGCGTCAAGCTTGTGGAAATGAGCCGCAGAAACACCACCGTTTACAAAATAAGAGAACAATCATGGTAACACATTCAGATAATTTTAGCCTTTCCGCCTAACCGCATGGGTATTATACACAAAACCTGGGTTCGATGTATTCCAAAAAAGACGACGGTGACGGTAAAAAAAAAAAGTCAGTAATATGGCAAAATAAAGGAGGTTGTTAAAAGCGAGGGGCACATCCGGCCAGGAAGTTGTTATGCTATCCCCTGAGCTAACTTTACATTTACAAAATATTGATGTCAATGTCAGAAGCGTGCTGTTGAGTTTCTGGCAAATAAAAATAAAATAATTTAGTGACTGTAAACTGTGTAAAATAAGCGCTGTGATGCTGTTTATGCCCTGACATTAAATCCTCAGAAAACCAGTAAAACTTGGAAGTTTTCTCTTCAGGCTAACTTGGCGGCGCAATCACACTCACATTGGATCAAACGACCGGCGCTGCCCAGGGCTGCCATCATGTTCGCTTTCACTGACGCAAAAAACGTCTCCGCGCCTGCTAAGATTAAGGCTGGATACTGAGACTCTCTGCTGCTGGATCCACAGTAACTCACGGTACTATCCGACACCACAGCCAGATTCCTTCAGCTACCGCCGGCTGCCTGCAAGGACTTCCGTTAAGAGTTATAACAGCTAATGAAAAACAACTTCCGGTTTAGAGTTTCGAAACAAAATCTAACACGAGCTAAACGTTACAAAAACTGCATTGATGTAATGTTATATTTTTCATTAGATTTCACTTGTATATCTTCTTAAAATATATTTA
>NW_005187417.1:1216219-1217982 GCF_000239375.1 Pundamilia nyererei
GCCCCTCTGCATTTAATTATGAGTTATTCATAATTAACATTTCACATGTTCATTGACCTGCTGTGTATTTTATGCTGCACTTTCTGGTGCAAAAGTGGCCAAAGACTTACCATGCTGATCATAAACAGCCTGTTACGACTGCTTTGCTCTGTCAGACCATGTGTTTTGATGGGGTTTTTTTTAAAGGGTCTTCAAACATTTGCCTAACAACCTCCCGGTAATCAAACTAATTAAATAAGGGATTAAAATGCTATAGAAGTGTGTTTTAAACAGCATCAGGCCTTACTAAAGAGCTCAAAGAAAACTATTTCCTTGAATCAGAATCTCGTTTGAATGGCCCACATTCCTTTTAAATAATACCAGTTTCTCCAGTTTGCATAATGTTTCCTTCTTGCTTAAAAAACATTTTTACATGAAGAGGAAGTTAAATTAAGCAGAAACACAAAGAAAGAAACAAAAGCTGCCAGATGGGGAAGTTCTCACAGACGCAACCTGTCGCCATTTGGGTTCTTTCACTTCAAAGTCTTTATAAGCAAGTGTTGGATTATCTCAGCCTCTAGTGGTCATAAGTGGAACTGCAGCGCTGCAATATCCTTCTGTTTTGTGAGCAGCAGCCAATCAAAAGAAAGTTGGTGCAAAAACATCAGTCCTAAGGTTGACATAAGATAAATAGGGCCATGGACATGCCCTCCAACATGAACACAAACGCTTTGCAATATAGCATCACTGTGATCTTTAGACTGATCCGACCAAAAACCAAGCTGATCTGATGAAATGTCTACGAGGATTTTGTCAAAGTATCCGCCCTGGAAGGAGCAAAAACGGCATCTTAAAGTGTTGCTTTGTTGGAACTTTGTAGGGGCGGTGTTGTAGCATGTGGAGCAGCAACAAAAGGCACAGATTTTTGCAAGATGATGAGCATGTCATGGGGCCAGACGTTGTGTGAACTAAAAATAGTTAATATAAAATATCTTTCATTACAATGTCCTGTAGTGTTTGTTAGGTTAAATAATTAAGGTTTTGTTACGGTTAAAAGGAGAAAAAAAAAAAGGACACAGGCCAGAAGCAGCCACGTCTGAATCACATTTTTATTTAACTTCAGTTGATCGAGTAAGAGTTTATTTATTTCAGATGAAGAGGCAGAACAGAAACACAATAAGACCCCCTGAGGCCAACACGTACAGTATGTCACACTTCTAAACCACCAATGACGAACAGTTTTGAGAAAATGTTCCCAGGACCACGTGCAGGAGAAGCAATGCTGAGGCTGTGAATTTCTCCTGAGTCCAGACTTCAGGAGGACGGACGCACCGATGAGTCTCAGGAATAAAGTGGATTTGTTTTATTCTTCGATTCATATTTTTCAGCTTTCTGTTCAGGAGCACCTGAAATATTCTTAAGGCTGACTTATTTTAGTAAATGTCGTGGCTGCAGGTTCAATGTTTAAAGCAAAATTTCCTGAAGAAAAACAAAGAATTTAAGGTGGACTGAGCTAATATTTTGCAACATTCAGAAGCAGATACTTACAGGAAACAACTGTTTATTTCTGGTTTAATAATCAGACACTGAACATGATCAGATGCACTTTTGAAGTCACAGGAGGAAGCTGTGAAGGTTAGAGGCGAAGCACAGCTGGCGTCCGACTTTGTTTCTGAGGAGTTGCATGGTGAAGTTTTAAACTCTTCAGATTTCAGAAATGAAAGCTACACGGGCAAACTATGGATTCGGTTTCATTTAATGTGCGCTGCCACATGCGGGTGTAC
>NW_005187417.1:1219733-1222011 GCF_000239375.1 Pundamilia nyererei
TATCGGTATCGGACATAAAAAAGTGGTATCGTGCCATCTCTAACGTCGACTAGCGCATGTTTGATAACCTTATTCAAGCTAACGTTACAAACTAACTGCCACATGAGTCGTTTAACTGCACAAAGTAAAGATGTAGTGAGGTGCACAAAACATCTGAGGTCAAACCAGTGTTCATTTACCTGGTCTGTGTACCAGTAGTATGGAGTCGGGTCGATTCCCTCCCTCTTGTATCCCTCCAGCAGCTCTTCAGCGTCCCAGATACGCATCGACCCTCCCACGATCTCACCAACGTTTGGCATCAACACGTCGACCTGCAGCACAGACAAACATACGATACTCGAGGGATCCAGGTAACTCACGTTTTTTTTTTTGGTAAATCAGAGACAGACCACTGTGTGTTATACTTGTTTAACTATGCATGTGACAAATAAAGAACTTTGAACCTTTACTGTGTTTAATGAATATATCAGATCATATCTTAATAAGGCCGCTGGTTGTTTCCTGACTTGCCGCTGTATCACAACTGCCGTTCTGCTGTCCTGCCTTTATTTTTAAGATAAAACATTGTTTTTAGTCACAGATGACCTGCTTTAGTGAAGCTCTACACCTCGTCTCTCACACCACAGGTCACTCACACTCTCCTGCCGAGCCTTTAACTCACTCATCACCAACTTACTTATACTTTAAGTCTTTACCTTTTTACCTACTTAATGCTCAGGTTGAAGTGAAGAGCTCATGCTCCTCTTCACACAGAAACTGTACTTTTAGTGAAGGACATGACCTCCCCGCTCTCTAACCAGGCTTCAGCCACACCGCAGCTGGATCTGTGAGGTTCGTACCGACTCAGTGAGGCGTTTGTCCTCGGTGCAGCGCTGCATGTAGAAAGATTTGATCTCGGCCGGGAAACGACAGAGCAGGATGGTCTCGTTGATGGTATCGGTCATCAGCCTCTCTGGAGCCTCGGGGATGTCCTGACAGAGGGAGAAATATCGACACAACAGGCAAGTCAAAGAAAGAGAGAGAATCAAAGAAAGACTTCATGAATATTCAAAATAAAAAACTCTTCAGGTAGGAGAAAACCGTATTTATAACTTGTAAATGATTGCAGAACATCTGAAAAGACCAAAGTTTGACAGCTGAGCTTTTTAACAAGTTGTACAATAGTGCCCTCTACAGGCGTCTCTGAAAACCGCAGCTCTCTGCTACTGACAGGATCTTTGAAGATCACTTTCCTGTTTGTCTGTCACAAGTGTAGGCCGGCTTAGACGTTCAGAGGAGCTGGTGTGAATAATACTTTAAGGAATGAAGATGTGGGTGTTTTTGGAAAATTTTTAACATTTTAATCGAGGGGACTGTTTTAAAACTTAATAAAACATTGATGAATGTTTAGTGGATTGTATGCACTCATGAATTTGAATTGTTTGGAATATGTTTGATTAATTTTTTTTTTGGGGACTTTATAAGATGAGCTGAGCAGCTGAATGATGTGCTGTGTTCAACCGTCACCTCTCCGAACTCGTAGTAGGTGCCGTCGTCCTTTTTGACGTCATGCTCTCTGAGCCACTCGATGGCTTCGCTGTAGTTCATCCTCTTGAACGGCCTCTTCGGGGGTTTGAAGTTCTGGAAAAGCCATAGTCACCAAACAAAATATCAACTTTACTACCACACGTGAATGTTATGAAGTCAAATGCTCCAGAATAGTTAGAAAAATGACGCAGGAGCACAAAACTGTCGCTCGTCACGTACAGGGTTGATGTCGTAGAGCAGCTCTGCGGCGGGAGATTTGAGCACTCGGTCCACCACGTCACACACCAGGTCCTCAAGTCTGTTCAGCAGGTCCTCGAATGTAATGAAGGGACACTCCGCCTCGATGTGAGTGTATCTGACCATGGAGGACAATATTAAAAACACTGTAACTACAAATGATAGATCTTTGCAGAAAGGCTTTTAAGCTGTAACGTGGCGACTCACTCAGAAAGATGTCTGCGAGTGCGAGACTGCTCGGCCCGATACGACTGGGCGATACAGAAGGTGTCGCCCAGGGCAGGTATGCAGGTCTCCAGGTAGAGCTGAGAAGACTGCGTCAGGTACGCCTGCTCGCCAAAGTAGTTGAGGTTAAAGAGCGTGGAGCCGCCCTCCACCTGAGTCTGCACCAGAGTCGGAGGAGTGATCTACACCGGAAAAATAAATTAACGATTATTGTAGAGCAAAGCGATCCTCAGTCTGATGCCGAGCTGTCTGCTCCTTTTCACACTCAACCCTCAAACTTACTGCTGCT
>NW_005187417.1:1222172-1228007 GCF_000239375.1 Pundamilia nyererei
TTAAACTGCACTTTTATGACTAAAATATCTGTAATCAAATAAACAAACTGAAGAAGTGATTTGAATGCATTTGGATTTGATAAGAAGACGTAGTACCAGGCTCTTATCTGATAGAGGCTAAATCCTTCAATAGGTCCCAGATAAGACAATCAGCTAAAAACTACAAACTTAGGCCACAGACAGATATTTGCAGGTGGAATATGTGACCAGCTAAACTCAAGCAGCTGCTTTAAGAAGACTGGAAAAAAGCTATTTAGCTTGCATCTGGCCAGCAGCATCGACTTGACGTGACTAAGGAGCTTTTCAGTTCAGGTGGATCTGATTCCTAATCTGCAAAACTACTCTCAACCTGTGACAGAAGCACAGAGTGTCACTGACTAAAAGTGAGGTCATCAGGTTCGGGGATTTCTTTCCTGTTAGAGGTGAAGAAGCAAAAACAAAACAAACCCAACCCCACCACATTTTAGCATCCACAATAAATCTGTGCTTCACCTCGTAGTACCCACAGCTGAAGAAGTGGTCCCTGAAGCACTGTGTGACTGTGGATCGGACTCGGAGGATCTTGGAGACGTTCTCTCCTCTGATCAGCATGTGTCGGTTGTTCAGCTGGACGTCCACGTCCGACTCCTCGTTCAGTAGGTTGTCGGCCCCGCCCGCCGGAGCTAAGCCAACCAGCTCCCAGTAGTCGCCGTGCAGCTCGTGGCCTCCGGGCGCCTGAGAAAAGAAGACGAGGAGAAATCACTGAACATCTCCGTCCTGCATCTGCAGAGCATCTGTAACGGCTGAGGAGGCTCATCAGTGGAAACAGACGGTTTACTAGATTGTTCAGGTTGTTCCTCAGTCATGGTTCAGACTTTAGCAGAAGACAAAGTTTTCTGTTCTGTTCAACTATTAGTTTAACACAACATATTTACTGTACACTGATAAAAATAACAGAAACTCAAATCTCATTACTGAAATACACTTTCAGTCATGCGGTGATTTCTTGTTAGGATGATTCCAGGAAGAACTGTGGGGCATGTAAACATGTTGCTCTGGGTGACCTAGTTTCCTGTGAGCATGCACAGGCAGAGCAGGTTTCTGCAGCAGGTGAGTTTACCTGCTTTCCTTCAGGAACTGCAGTGACGGTCCCATAAATAGCCACCGTGCTCTCTGTGGACAAAACCAAGCCGTTGTAGCACTGGCACTAAAGACAAGAACAACAGAGAGTCGCACTCAGAATCAACTTCAGAAATTAAACAGCTTCTTTTTAAAGCACCAACTTCAAATGAATCACTCCCACCGATTTTGTTAAATCTTTGATTCTCTGCTTAGGCCTGGTGGTAGAGGATAAAAAGAAATGTCTTGAACTACATTCACGGCCAAATGTTTTAGGAGCGGCAGTTAAACGTTTATCCCCCCCAAAAAAACAAAACTTTTTAATCCCAGGGAGCTCTTTGCAGCTTGTGAATATGTTTCTGATCACTCTGCACAACAACACAGAAACACTGTGAATAAAGACAGAAGCAGCAAAGATTGTGAAAAACCACACCGGTGCCAAACTTTTGGCCGTGACAGGACATGAACATTTAATTTTTAACCGTAACATGTAGCTCACAGTGTAGAAAGGTTAAAAATGGGGGTTTATGAAGCTTTACCAGCTGATCGGAGAGGACACACTGGAGGAAACCGGTGCCATCTCTCAGCACAAGGAACATCAGGTTCTTCCCTGGAGGAGACAAAATAAAAAGCAAAAAAACATAATAATACACATATGTTGACTCAAAGTAACATTTTAATTTCTATCCTCTTAAAAAACTTAATTTGGCTCAATCTTAAAAACTGAATCTTAATCATTTCTCTCTTTTCACAGTCAGTAAAGAATCTTAAACTTACAAATTAATCTTTTCATTTCAAGTTTGTCATTTTGACATTATTTTAAAATGCAAAATAATTCAGAAACATCCTCGTTTAAGCCTTTAATGCAGCTGTCCATATTATAAATGAATAACAAGCAACGAATCAGTTTTGAATTCTCTGACTTTGGAATCTTAAATTGAAATGAGAATGAGTAAATACTGAATGGATCGACTGTTTCCTCACCCTGCCTCCTGAGGCGGTGAACCCATCCAAACACTTTGACCCTCTGGCCTCTCTTTTCTTGGAGACGATGGATTTTAACCTGAAATAAAGACAACAATCATCTTTAAATCATCACCAGGAAGAAGAAGAATCAGTGAAATGATTCAGACTTTGGAGTCATATTTCTATTTCTATTGATTGTTCAGCTAGTTTGGGGTTTAAAACAAACTTCTGTGTTTCAGCTGCTCAATTCAAACAGCAGCAAACCAGCCAAAGCTTATCGCTCCACACAAACCATTCTGGTTCAGGAATGTCGTCTGTGAACTGTTTTCTATCTACACAAAGCCAGTTACTTTCAGCTTAATCTACTTTCTTTGTTTTTAAACTGTATGTGACTTTTATTCAGAAACGCTGCATCCGCTGCAAAATATTAAAAATGAATGTAAAGAACCAAAAAGTGAAACTTTAAGGAACAGGTTAAGAGGGCTGTTCTTATTTTTTCTCATATATATTATTTTACAACAATTAATTCTCATAAAACGGTTCCCAATAAGGAGGTTTATAAATCTGCAAGCAACCAAAAGCTCAGGCCTTATATTTCAAATTAAATGTAAACATAAATCAAGCATAATGCAGTCATTCAGTGATTTCAGATAGAAACGAAACAAGCTGTTTACTTTGAACTGTGAATCATGCAAAGCTACTCTGAGTCTAACACTAAAAAGATGGAGCTGGAAATGAAGCTGCATTCAGAGCTGCTGTTCTTTGGACTGTTTTTTGCTAACTTCTGTGTTCAAGTTCAATCAGACTTAAAACCAAACTTTATAAAAGGAGCAGGAGCCAAAATACAGGTAAAATAAGAAAGACTGACTGCTTCAGCCTCAGGCAGGCTGGGATCGTTCTTAATGACGATCTTCTTGGCTTCCTCCAGGTTCTTCTCTCTCCTCTCGTTGTCCTCGGCCTTTACGACAAACACAGCGGAGCCATAATGAAGAGAAAAGCACAAAACGATTGAATCTGTAGAATGTTTTGTGACCCACTGATTGTAGGAAACATCTCGAGGTTAGACACAAACCTCCTTCTTTTCTTTGGCATCGTTCTTTATCTGCTCGCGGTTAAAAGCCTTCTTTGCGTTCTTCATCTGTGTCTTAGAGATCACCGCCCAGCGCTGAGGGAGACGAGGAGGAAAATAAACTGAATCAGTCATTAATAACAGTTAGTAAAAACAGGTGCTGCAGCTGGTACTGGAATAAAACTTGCAAAGTTTGGTTCAAAATGGTAAAGATTGGATTTCTATCCATGTTAAAGTGATCATCTATAAATATAACCAACCTCTCCCTCCTTCTGGGACTCTACAAAGATGGTGGGGAACGGCTCCTTTCCAGCAAACAACAGAGCCTGTGAAGATCCAAAGACACAGTGAGGTGCTGACAGACATCCCACAATCCATGCAGCCTGAAGCATTTTTACCCGTGCACATCTGAAGTAAACAAACAAGTTACCTTGAGAGGAGTTTTGAAGGGTTTCTGCTCCGTGCCATCTCCGTCTTGGTCGCTGCCACATTTATCTGACACATACAGCTCACCTGAGAAACACCAGCACAGTCGGCTCAGTATTTTCTCAGTATGTGCAATCTCTTAAGTTTACTGGCGCTCAGATTTTGCCTTCAAGGCAGGGCCTACTCTTCATTCAAGACAACTAAAATGCTGTGAGCAAAACACATTTAAAATACTTCCACACATCAGTACTAACAAGGACAAGAAGGAGACGTCACATTTCTCCCACGTTAGCGCCCTCTTATACGAGAACTGAATTTAAACTTCTGCCCCTCATATATAAAGTCTTGCAAAATCAGGCGCCACCATATCTCAGACCTCAAAGTACCAAATTATCCTAGTAGAGAACATTGTTCTCAGACTCAGTTTCCAAAAGAGGAATCAGAGACAGAGCCTTCAGGAACCGGCTCCTACACAGGAGATTTTCCTGATAGCTCAAGAATGTCAGACAAAGAGGCAGACACCCTCTGTACTTTTAAGTCCGGGCTTCAAACTTTACTTGTTCAAGCTTATGGGATCAGGTCATCTTGCACCATCCCTCATTTGTTCTGGTTCCTTTTAAAAGTGAGTACATCCTCATGAGTGACCGTGTGACCCTTGGGGTTCCCTCTTCAATATAGTAATATAAAGCTAATGAGGTGACTGGCGCTATATAAATAAAACTGTATTCGAATTTAGTCCTGGTGAAGAATTTGGAGATGCAGTACCTTTCACATGTACTATATACCACTGAGCAATGTGATCCGCAAGATTGCATCATATCTTAATATCTGTGACATGTAAAATAGTCAGCTATCAGGGTAACAATAGGCAATGGTAAAAACTAAGAATGTCACGCTTTTTATCGATACACGAACTTTACATGTAATGTGTAAAAATCTGCTGTATATTTACACCACATATGTGTGAATTCTATCATAGTGACACCCTGAGATGAAACCGAAAGTACCTTCAGTTTTCTGCTTGATTAAAACAGACTGAAATACAGTCACGGGTTAGATATTGGTTTGATCAATTAAATAAAAGACGGTGAAATATTCAAATCCAGGTCTGCCGCAGCCTCCTTTTGCTTCTCCACTGCAAACTGACAGCTGCCGTGGCTAAATGTTAGCATATCCTTGCTAATGTTTTCGTTTGTATAATGACTTTCATTGGTTCTGCAGCGGTAAGAAGGGCCGATCGATGTGTGATCATGCCGCATATTAGCTCATATCATCTCAGAGACCTGACAGAATCCGAAAGTGGTGTTACACAGCAGGCTAACTGCTAACATCTCTGCAACTGATGCAATATTAAAGGCACACATGTCTGTGGGAGCTAGCTAACCAGATCGCTCACTCTCCTTCCTTACCTACTGAGATCTGTTCCACACCTTTCGTTATCTCCGTCGCCATTTCGGCTCTGTTACAGCAGCAGCAGCAGCAGCCCGCTAAAACGCGCTAGTTTTATATTTAAAGAATATGGAATTTAACCTCCAATGCTGACGACAGGTATTCACTGCTAACCGGGTACAGGCAACTTTACATCAGCCCTGCTACAGCCTGCTCTCACACACACTGAAGGGAAGGGGGAGGAGACTCAAGTGTGTTTTCATTTCCCAGGAGCTGATTGGCGAAAGTGGAGACGTCTTTTCCATAAAGCAAATCTAATTGGTGGAATGCGGCGTCAGTCAACTCATGTCCCATAACAGTGCGACCAATCAGCAACGGGGACTGAAAATCAAAGAAGACTCTTGCAATGAGGGGCAACGACACTTCAGCATTTTATGCTACATATTTTTTTTTAAATTATTTTATTACTAATGTAATGCTACCCATGTGCCCATGGTTCCACATTCGCAAATGTAATTTTATCAACAAAAAGCCAGATTTTCTTGTTTTTAATGAGAGAAACTGGATAAATATATGTCCATGATTTCTTCCTGTTGCATTTTTCCTTTTCAGTTTCACAAAATGTGCTGTAACAAGACATATATGTTTTAAATGAGCATGTCATGGCCCTGTGCTGTTTTTGTTTTTTGTTTTTTTACTGTGCTTCACTTCTCACTGCTCTCCAGGGCCCTGTTTCAGAAAGCCGGTTTAGTGCAAACTCTAAGTAAGTATACCCTGAGTTAACGAAAACTCTGGGTTTTCGGTTTCACAAAGCGAGTTTAGATTAATCCTGAGTGAGTTACTATGACGACACACTCCGTGAAGCTAACCTGCCCCCTAGCAGGTTT
>NW_005187417.1:1228679-1230064 GCF_000239375.1 Pundamilia nyererei
AAGGAACTCACCTCCCAGCTCATTGTTCCTTCAGTGGGCTGGTTTCAGTCATTATGCAAATGTACTGTTTATAAGATTGGGCAAAACTGCAGTCAGCTGAGACTGAAGAAGTCACTTGGATGAGTGACGAAACGTTTCTCCCACAAAACACTACGTCCAGATGAACAGAATCAACTTGGAGAATGTGTAGTTGTGTAGAAACTGGGTGGGGCCCTCTGTGTGTGAAAGCTGCTCCAGCTCGGTGTTTCTCCTCCTCAGCTCAGAGATCTACTGCTGCAGTTTCTCCTGAAGCTCATTAACATGACTCACTTCAGGCTTCTGGCGAGCTCTGATCTGCTGTTTCACCTCAGTGAAGATCTCCTCACTGTCTCTCACAGCTTTATCACCAAACTGATTGAAGGTCTCCACCTCCTGCTCAAGCACCTTCAGGTGTTTCTCGCAGTGCTGGACTCTCTGCTGGATTATATCTCGACTCTCTTTGAGCACTCTCTGCTTCTCAGTCATTGCTGCATCAGTCAGTACTGTGTCGTGTCCTTTATGTTCATCCATTGTGCAAAGAACGCAGACACATATTCAATCAGTACTGCAGAAGAGTTTCCTCACTTTATTGTGGTGAGGGTAAAAGAACTGCTGAAGCTTCTGAGAGGGGTTCACCAGCTTGTGTTTTTCAAAGTGGGGGATTAATAGTGAGGCTCACAGTAAGAGACCAGACACTGCAGACAGGACTTGAAAGCGTTTAGTTTTATCCCAGTGCAGAAATCACAGCTCACATGTCCAGGTCCAGCATAGCAGAGATCAGCTTAGCACGTCAGAGTCCAGTCTTCTTTGTTTCTTTAACCAAATTTGTTATCACAGTGTTTCTTACCAGAGCAGGCCTGATTGTTAAGGTCTGTCTGCACTGAGGACAGCTGTGGGTTTCCTTCTGATCCTCTTCTAGCTTTTAACCCTCTCAAGGCAGACGTTGCCGATTTGCAACAGTTAAAAACTAACAACCTGATTACCCCACATACGTATTTTATGAGGTTTTTTTTTACTCAGAAGTACCACTGCAGGACCTGGTTGTGCATTAGCAACAAAAAACTTAATTTGAGCCTGAGAGGGTTAATACTAGAGGTGGCACGATACCACTTTTTTATGTCCGATACCGATACCGATATCATAAATTTGGATATCTGCCGATACCGATATGAATCTGATATAGTGTGTTTTTTAATCAATAAAACTGCTTTTTTAAATATCTTGCTGCTTTTTGTATAAGTTCATACTCAAGTTAAAAACAAACAAACACTAAAGCTATTCTGTTATACCTGCATGTAAAAAATACACTGCACCCCAAATATTTCATAGTTCAGCAATACTGATCAATCTAATAAACTTAAACCTAC
>NW_005187417.1:1230582-1232518 GCF_000239375.1 Pundamilia nyererei
GATCCTGGTGTAGAAAGTAATATTAAATAAATTCTAACAACAGCTTATCAAGGTTAAACGTGCTGCTGTTGTTCAGCCGCTGGTTTCCTCTTTCTGGCGCGAAGTGAGCAATAAACAAACAAGAGAGAGGGACATATCCGATCCAGTAATTTACGTCAGTATCGGACCGATACCTATACGTAATATCGGATCGGTCCATCTCTAGTTAATACAGTTCATGCAGTAGCTGTGTCCACAGGGAATAGTCACCGGATCCTTCAGGAGATCCAAACAGATCGAGCAGCAGCTCTATAATAGCTCTATTCTTCTTTTTTTAAACTAAGGAAGGTTAACCTCTAGTAAAGCACTTTAAATTAATTTCAGTTTGATTTTCTGGTAAACGTGTAACAAAGGCATTATTGCACTACCACTCGTCTTAAATAGTGAGCAGCTAATCACAGGATTACAAACAGGTGAAGTCATCAATCCAGGTGTGCAGAGATGAAGGGTGGGAAGCAGAGGAAGGACGCTCACTCACATCTGAAACACCAGGTGTGGTTATCTCACACACACCACAAACTGTGATACATTAATCGTTACTCTGCCAAGAAGACGCTACTGTATGTGAGGAAGATGGCAAAGATGCAACTGGTGACCTGTCCAGGGTGCACCCTGCCTCCAGCTGGGATAGGCTCCAGCCCCACAACCCTGATTGGATAAGTGGAAGAGAAAGGATGGATGGATCAATCCAGTTTTTTGCTGCTCTGTTTTGCCCTTTTTTGTCACACAGGTGTAGCAGAAAGCAGCGGTAGGCTATTTACACAATGTCTGAACACTGCTATACACTGAACATATGTGCACACAGCACTGAATTGGATAAGCAGAGGGAAATGGATGGATAGACTGACAGACAAGTTCATGTGTGCAGTATTTAGGATTATTTCATGCAACAGAGCCACCTGCTGTTCAAACTAATGAAGTGGCAGAAGAAAGTAAATATTATTCCATCATTTCTAATGATTCTCCAGTTATCTTGGTGTTTAATCCTGATCTAACTAGAAGTATAGATTCACTATGGAAATAACTCCAGGATGTGAATATGTCCCTACGTTCTGGGCTCTACATCTGGCAAACTGCAGGTGCAGATAAACTAATATGTATAAAATAGTCATCTTGTGTTTACCGATTTATTCCAGTAACCTTCAAGACTGTTGTTTCATCTGGTAATCATTCAGGCTTCAGCTGGTGCACCTTATTGAGGTACACACTTCTTGTGAGACACAGCCTTTGTCACAGCCCAAGAAGAGGTTGCAACAAAAACATTTATTTGCAAAGATATAATTACATTAAAACAACATGTGTTTAAAAGCAAGTCAGCAGTGTTATGTATGTATGGATCAGTGTCAGTGTATGAGCATGCAGTAGCTGAGAGACAAAATATAACACAGACTGACATATAGTGCCCATATGGCCTTGAGAGTCTCCAGTCCTTTTACTTATCTCTGTTTCCATCATATTCCACAAAAGCCTGCAGAGCTTTTACATTTGTAGAAACTCACAGATTAGCATTGAAAAGACATTTAAGGAGTGAAAAAAATGACACTGAAGTTGGATGCACTGGCTCCCAGAACAACTGATGTGGTGTGCACATTTAAACATGGAATGCAGAAGGTCAATACAAAAGGTTTAATATGACAATGCTTTACTAGATTGAACAGACGTATTAATGGATGCTTGGAAGGATGAATGATGGATATTTTTTTGTTATCTTCAAATAAGAACAAACATTTTTAAGTAAAGACCAAATGAAATCAGTGCAATCGTGCTACTGAAAGGATTCAATAAATTAGCCCAGTATCAACTTACATCACTTAGCATCTACCTTCTTAGCATTTCCATTTCTTTAAATTTAACAATAAAGGGTTCTGGTGTAACACAACCAACAAATTGAAAGGAT
>NW_005187417.1:1236683-1244932 GCF_000239375.1 Pundamilia nyererei
AAAAACAAGCTGCTGATTATTTCACATTTTACTTGTGAGCAACGGCACATTTAAATCTTACAAATATAGTTATTTGGCTTATATCGTGATAGATATCGTTATCGCCTGAAATGAAAAAAACATATCGTGATATGAAAAAATCTCATATCGCCCAGCTCTAATTTTAAGCATTTCCAAATAATCATTTTCCATACTGCCAGTATAAATATACACAGTATACTGCCATCACTACAGTATAGATGTTTTACACACTCCTTTTGTTGTTGACATTTACAGGCTGTGTGCAAAAGGCCACACTCTTCAAATTCATGCCAACTAATATTTTTACGTCCAGTAGGTGTCCTACTAGAGCAAATGAAACTTCAAGACGCTTTGCACTGGGGCGAACCAATTGGATGAAAAGCTTCAGTGCTTCATGAAGCTTCATCTGCCCATCACTACTGAGCAGCTTTCCTGGAGAGATCTGCAGTGCTTAGCTGCCTAACGCTCTCAGCCACCTTGGACAAGACTGCCAAATGCCTCCTTCTGAAGCGCAGCTGTTTCTTATAAGCCCGCTAATTGTTAACTGGGAAGGTGTGGATGTTAGTGGTGCATTCGTGGACATCATGTAAGATCCTACCCCAGAATCTACTTCACTACATTAAGATAACAAAATGAACTTAAACACTCACAGCGCTGGGTCAAATAACCCAGGATCATGACATAGTATATCCAGCTCAGGTACTTCAAACACCATCCTCCTAAATTAAAGTCTCGTTTGTAACTGAAACTTTTAAGTTGTGTTTTGGCCTTATTAGATAGGTACATTGAAGCCTGACAGGAAAGAAGAGGAAGACACACAGCAAAGGCCCACGGGTCAGACATGAACCCCAGCCAGCCACTGCCAGCAATGTGGCATATGGTCACTTGCTCATTCCACTGAGCTAAACAGGCACCGATTGTTGCACCAGTTCTTAGAGAGGGTCAGGCAGTGTGATGGAACTATCTCTGTAGTTACGTTATTTTAAACTGACCTCAGTCTCCAGCCATGTAGAAGGCATCAGTTCATTTTCTTACTGAGTAGATACTGTGTTCACTGTGAGATTATGAGAAAATTTGTGGTCAAAAGTAGATAAGTGTTTTGTTTTACCATCAGTACGTCTATCCAAAGCGTAATGTTATAACTGGCTAGTTTGTCTGTCATGTGGGCAAAGCAGCTGACTACACTGTTGGACAATCAGTTCTTAGCTTCTAAATTCTTTAATTACAGGATGGATTTATGTAATTAAATTTATTATTTTCTCATGATGATATAAAATGAATGCCATATCATCCTTTTATTAAATTATCTCCTTTATGCAGATATATAGAACACTGAAAATGGTGCAAACAAAAAAGAAAAAAAAATGTTTTTCCTTGATAACATTTTTTAGATAAACAGCAGGCTTATGTCAAAACATCAATCCTACCTGTGGGTCTTTTACTGAATTTCCAAGAGGAACCCACCAGAGGGATAAATAAAGTTTCATCTAATCGAATCTTTATTGTTTGTTTAAGCTCAGCTTGACCTAAAAGCACCTGATGGGAAAATAATGTGGTAAAAGTGGATTTGTTTTCCTTTAGTGTCAAAGACTGTTAAATAAAGCTTCATGTTTTAGGAAAATCTGTAATCAAACATCTGTTGGGGTTTGAAGTAGTCTGTTATTGTTCTTCTATTACATTAGTTTCTACTTTTTGCCACGGTGCTGGGTCATGTGACCCAGTATGTGGGTTGTTAATGTGTCATTTTGTATTCATTTGTGTTCTAGTTTCAGTTTAGCTCAATTTCTAGGTTGCTATTAGTCCTTTGTTTCTCAATTTCTTTGTGTCATCTTCCCTTGTGTTAAAGTTCCCCTTGTTGTTTATTGTGTGTTATTGGTCATGTTTCTTGCCTGCCTGGTTAATATTGTCAAGTTCGTGTCATGCCTGCGTCTTGTCATTTTTTTCCCATTTATTTTGAAAGTCCAGTTTCAATGTCTTTGTGTTTTGGTTTACATTTCCTGTGCATCATTATGTTCATCCTAGTCAGCTGTTTCCTCATCTTCCTGGCACTCCACTTTTCTCCACTCAGGTGAGGCCACACCTGGATTAGTAACCTGCCTCTCCCATTCCTGTATAACTACTTTTACCATAGTTACACGTCCCCATCTCTGCACTCAGTCTGACCTTCACCCTAGTTTTACTTCCTCATTTTAGTACCAGCCTAAGTCATAAAACCCCCACAGATATCTGTGTGAAATCTAACTATGAGCAATGGTCACGGTGGCATTCGCACCAGTATATGTTTGACATTTCTGCATCAGAACTTAACTTGTGCACAATTTCCAGCTGTGCATGAGCAGCATGCACAGCTGGCAGATTATTTTTAGATTCTACAACTGAATTTTTCTTTCCCTTAGGCTAAATGTAAGATATCTTTTCCTTTTTGTTATTGTGCAGAGTAAAATGCATCTGAATAAAATCAGAAAATCTCCCTTGTCCCATGCAGAACAAGATTAAGCGTTATTTCTCCAGCTAACGTGAGGACAAGTTTTGTGTGTGAACTCCATGTATTTGCCATTTAATTTGATGTTTCTGATTCATTTGCATGCTTGTAATAGCACTGCAATACAGATGGGATTATAAAATATTGGGGTAATATAAAAAAGAGACTGTGCCCTGCCCTTTTTCGGACACATTTTTAGCTCGTACATGGTTATCATCTTTGCATCAGCACCAGCCACCACCCAGATTGCCACTGGCCACCACCCAGATCCTGACAGAGTATTTAACGACCTCACTCACTTCCAGGCAAAAAGATTCAGCCCGCTTTGCTGTGAGAGTTGCCTCAAGTAAAGATGCTGAAGATTGCAACAGGAGCTCTGTTACTTCTCCTCTCCTGGTTTGGTGGACCAGTCAATGGAGAGATCAGTGCCAACTTGGAGAAGTGTCTTAAATTCTTTTATGAAAATACTACACCACAGGGCATCAGTGGAAAGGGCTATGAGGGAATATGTCAGATTTATGAAAATAAGTACCGCTTTGCCACCATATATGACAGAACACGTCGTATACCATTGTACTCTGCCTATATACTCAGTTCTCCAGATGGTCCAAGACCTAAAACACCATGGAAGATTGAACCACAGGTAAGTGTGTAACATAACACGGTTTGATGTTCAAAGGCAGTCATTTCTTTGTACTGCTCATCTTTTAGAACATTGTCTGATGTGGCGTATATGCTTTTAAAAAATCATGGTGTCATAATGAATAACAATAGTGAGAATGTAAAAGTCTTGCTCTGATTTGAAGTAGCATGATCTCACTGTGACTAATAACCTTTTTTAAAAGCTGGGATTGTTGTCATTGCTGCTACATCCCATATGGAAAAGATATATATAAATCTTATAAAGTTTGTATCTGTCTTGTGTGAAACTTGTATGAAAAGCATATAAGAGTGAAAACAGATATAAGATCCCTTGAAAAATTATATAATGAAACTTGTATGTTTTGGATACTTACTAAAACAATGTATTAAAGTAATGCGAAAGTGGCCACTTTCATCAGTAATCACATATAAGTTTTTACTATTTCTTTTCTGTATGGGATTGTTCACCTTCACCTCTAAGAAGATGCAATATGTTTAAAGCAGTAAATGCACAAAATAACATCATATTTAACAAAATAATAGCTGTCTCTCTTTAAAAATCATATGAATAAGCCTGACAGTATGCTCTCTGTGTTACTATTCCCACGGATTCACACTGAAAGTGAAGCGGCACACACAGTATGATGAATGATAAATAATCTTTGTAGCTTTGAAAGATATAAAAAGCCTTTTTTTTTCTTCAGCTGGCATCACTCAAAGCCAACAAAGAAATGAAGGACCAAGAAAATCCTGACCAAAACGTGAAGGACAGCCAGGCAGTTGATGAAGACTACACCAACTCTGGTTATACCAGAGGCCACCTCGCCCCCAGCGGTCACCAAAACACAAAAGAAGACCGGATTGCTACTTTCACCCTTACAAATATTGTTCCTCAAATGGAAAAGTCCAATAGTGGCCCCTGGAATGTTCTGGAGAACCAGATGTTAACAAGGTTTATGGAAATCTGCAAAGAAACAATGTATGTTATCACTGGGGCCATACCTTATGAATCTGGAGAGCATGTCATCAGTAAAAGGGTGCACGTACCTGAGTATATGTGGACTGCTTACTGCTGCCCAACTCAACAAAAATCTGATTTTTTCCCCACTTATGCTGCAGTGGGAAGAAATGATCCTAACAGTAAAGAGGACATTGTGGAAAAGAAAAATGGCTATGATGTGAAGGAGATGTCCCTGGAAGACCTGGAGAAGGTCCTGCAAAAAAGGCTAAAGATGTCTGGAATCAGTCTATTTAAAAATAAATGTAAGAAATAAATATGACAAGTTTTTGTTCTTTGTTAGATGATAGAAAGTCAAATATACTGAGCAATAAAATAAAACTGAAATAAAAATAATGTCAAGCTTTCACTTGTTTTGCCTTTTCCTTTTTCTAACAAACACGAAAACCCCTCATCACACGTCTAAGATCTAGCTTCCTCAAACAAAGCCATGGTTGCACAGCTGATAAAGACTTGATGATTTTAATTGTATCGCGATACTTAAAACCTTAGAATTGAAAAAGGGATCACTTTCTTTTTTTATATGACCAATTTAAATGAGCTTAATTGGCTTTGAAATTTATTTATTTATTTTTTATCTCTCACATGCTGTGACATAATTTATACATTATTTCTACTCCTCACAACTAATGAAACTAAGCACTGCCTTGAGAATCTCTTTAGTTTTTCTAACTTTCCTTTGATTTGTAGTCAGTCAGTTGGAGTCAGTTAGCCGGTGTTTTGTCAGGGGATGGGTCTGTGACCCAGCATTTTGAGTTCATTTTGTATTTTTGATTTCTTATATTGTAAATAAGTCTTGTGTTGGTATTATCAGTTAGAATTTAGTTGAGTATTATTTTAGTTTAGGTTTTCATCTATGTCCCCTTGTGTGAGTCTGTTCTTGTCCTGTGTGTTAGTATGACTTGTATTTCTTTTCTGTGTTTCATGCTATCAAGTCGGTGTCGTCATGTCTACGTCTCTCCATGTTTCCTGGTTTATTTTGAAAGTCTTTTTTCTAAGTTTATTGTGCTTTGTGTTACTTTTACCTGTGGCGTTGTCACGGCCCGTGGCTCGGCATCCAGGGAGCCGTGGGAGGCTGTGGTGGCCACACCCTCGGGCTGGGCCGCCTCCAAATCACCTTTTGTTTCCTTAACGTGGTTAAAAGATTCTTCAGTTCAATAAAAACGTGTACATAGTTCTGAGCTGCGGTGTGCTGAGTCTGCTTTGGGGTCCTGTTACCTGAACACTCCGTGTTCCGTGACAGGCGTCATGATGTTCATTTGTGTCAGCTGTTTCCCCATGTGTTTCCACTTTCCCTGATCACCTCTTGTGTGTAGTTAGTCTCTGTGTTTCATTCTGTCTTTGTCAGGTTGTCTGTTTCAGTTCGTGTTGAATCAGGCCAAGTCACATAGTTTTCCCTACTGCTCAGGGTTCATGTTTGGTTTATTTCATTGTTCCATAGGCGCATGTTCCTGTTCAGTTTCATGTTCTTGTCCATCGTCATTATTTTCATAGTTAGTTTAGTATTTCTCAGTGTAGGTCTTAGTTTAGTTTTCGCCTTTGTTTCTTGTTCCTTTATTTTATAATCGGCTGCAATAAAGGCTCGCTTTTTGTTTAAACCTCAGTTCATCCCTCCTGTGTTCTAATGTGTTTATGAATTAAACAAACAAGAGGGGCGAGCATAAATAGAGGAACATTGTGGTCATAAATATTTTTTACATGTTAATCAAACTGTGTATGTGTGAACTGGGTTTTGTAACCTTTGAAACCAAAATGAAAATTTTATGTTTGTGCATCCATAGATGAGAATTTGTGTGTAAAAATGATTTGTTTGTAAAAATGATAAGTTACAATTTTTTTTGTTAAGCTCTGGTTACAGACAGATACAAAGCAAAAAACTACATCTAAAGCTCTGCACTCAAGTTCCCTCACTTGTGCGTGAGTTTCAACTGAGTTTCAACACATTTGATCAGATTATACTTCCTTTCAGCTGAGCTGCTGATTGGTCAATGTCATATCAATCACAAATGTAACAATCCAATGAGAGAACAGATTGGATTCCTGGAAGGGAATAAATGCCCTTTCACATGCCAATGTTTTTCTTTATCATCATGAAGGAAAACAGTCTGTGCGCATCCGAGTTTGGTGAATTTTTCGTCACAGGATCAGCAGGATCTATTTTATCAAGACTTTGGACAAAGCTCTCCTTGTTCGATCTGCAAAGGCTCTGATGTGCTTTTCATTCACAAATCAGTTTTTCCTCCACACCATGATCTACTGCTTGCTCTTAGGGGATCACTTGATCATTTGGCATCTCTGTAATACGCTAGGGCCGTGCTTCTCAATTATTTTCTGTTACGCCCCTCTTAGGAAGAAGAAAACATTTTGCGCCCCTCACACTCCTTCAATATAAACAGTATAATTTGTCTATAAAATTGTTATTATAAGTTCATCTTTGCATAATGTTGTAGCCTTATTAACATTAAAGAAAACAAAAAATAAATAAATAAATATAAATCAACTTAAAACAAAGAATAACTTTTTTAGTCTGTAACAGAAAAGATTTAAATTGCATGTAGTCGCAGTGAAGCCAAGCGCTACATAAACTGGTCATATTTCCTCATCTTAGTTTTAGGGAGAGTTTGGTTTGTCTCATTATCCCCGTCTCTCTCCGCCTTTCTTTTCATCACTGTTAAATATTTTTGCATTTTTCTTGAGGGTTTGTTTTTTGCACTTCCACTTCATATCTCCTGCTCTTTGCTGTGTGTGTGCACATGCTTGGTGGATGTGCAATTGCAGTTTATTCTAGTACGGCAGAATAAAGACCCCCCCCCAAACTGGCATTGGCCCCACTGTGTGAGGTGGTTATTGTGATTAGGAGCTATATAAATAATCTGAAACTGAATTCAAATAAACAGTCCAAAAACAAAACAAAATAAAACAGTTGCAGTAAAATATTTTCAATAATTTATCTTTTACTCAGTTGTCTTAATGAGTTTGGTAGTGATAGTGTTAAACTGTCAAAAAACAAGTTTAATAAATTAATTAATCAAATTATGATGTGCCTTTAAGGTTCTATAAATTTGTCTATGTATTACAGTGGATTTGAGTTTAACATGTGCAATCATCTACAGTGTTTTTATGCTGCTAAGAACATAATTAACAAGATGTTTAAATACATTCTACCATAAATTTTATGATTTTTAATCATTTATTGTGTTGTGCTTTGCAAAGACAATAAGAAATACTTCTGTTTTTCATGTAACTGAGAAACTAAGCAGCTTTAACGTGAAGGAAAAGAAATGCTAATGTTGCCGTGGTAACCAGAATGTTACCACTGTTCTATGTTCACATGTATCTGAAAGCATCATGCTCCTTCATGATGTCATTAGAGATTAGAGAGAAACATAAAATGACAGACTGTAGAGAAAGCTAGAGGCACTGTAACCAAAAATACAGGTCATCAAGAAATAGGTAATTGGGACAGTGGAGTGTTGGAGTGGCCAGTCACATCTGTAAAAAGTTCCTTTTTGCAGTCAACCCTGCTTCTTTCAAAGAATTGCTAAGATTAGCCATATTTTAACTGTAGCTTCCTGTGTTTTGTGATTGGTGTATGAATACACTGTAACTCATTAGGACTTGTTGTGGTCTGTTGTGGTCTAATGATCTATGATGTATGTCTGTACATATTTTTGCATGTTCTTTTCTCTTCCTGCACAAGTGGACCAATGTTGATCAACTTTTGCATAAACATTGACTGGGGCTCTGTGATTGCTAACATCTGTACTGCCGACACAAATATTTGTTCACCAACCCTATAGGTTTGTATATGTTACAGTTAAGTTGAGCAACTAATGGAATGTCATAGCAAAGAATGGAACGTGAGGTTAGAATAGTGTGACACAACATAATGTATCATAGCATCATGCTGTTGTGACTGTAGCATACGCATGTTTGTATGTTTGTTTGTTTGTTTGTGTGTTCTGTGTCTCTCACGTGTTGTGCAGCAGTGTGCTACTGTAAAGAAATGAGTTGTAGGTGAAGACTTTTGTGCAGAACTGTAAATTTACAAAGCATTCCTTTGAAGTATCACACTATGTGTATGTT
>NW_005187417.1:1245987-1247515 GCF_000239375.1 Pundamilia nyererei
ATTTTCCAAGTTCAATATTATAACCTGTAAAAATCAAGGCTGATGTACATGGAATCAAACTGGCCATATAATAACCGTTGCCTTCTAGGACCATCTGTGTAGTAAATAACATTATTTAAAAAACACCCTCGGGCACGGCACCAAACAAGCAAACCAGATTTTTGAGCTTGGTAAAATTCAGGTGTTTTGTAAATCAAAATCATATCAGAGCTGCCGTTGTAGACCCAACAACCAAGGACTTTTTTTCTGGCCCTGTCTCCTGGGCTGTGGTAATAAAAATGGTCTTCTGTTCAGTTTTCTTCAGCTTTGCAAATACATCTTTTTACCATCCTGTATGCTGAAGCTACAGTTATTACTGGTATTTCTACAATTGTAATAATGGGGACAACTACTGCCCCACATAACAGGAAACAGGAATGCTTGCTCTAAACAGTTGTTTTACAGCTAATTTTTTTTGTTCTCATTCTTTCCCAAAACCAGGAAAAAAATGTGTTGTGTTGTTGCCAGGAGCATGTTAAACATCGCCATAAATGTGTGCTTTTTTCAAGTATATTTTGAATAAAAGTTTTATGAAGAGATGACAAAAGTATTTAAACTATGCTAAAAGATAACAGTCTGAGCATGAAAACATAGTATACTTAGAGCAAAAGTACTTCATTATTACAGAATCATATAGGGCACATGATATTATTGGGTTAGTCATAAATATATATGTCAGTTTAATGTTGCAGCCACAGATAACTGAGTGTAGTTTTATCCACAGTAACACAACCAGGGGACACAATAATTCAGGTAATACAGGAACTTAACTCCATCCCAGGACACTTGGGTTGGCTTTGTGTGTTATTCAGGGCCGTCACCATAACAGATTTTTTGACATGATGAAAAGAATTCACTTTGATTCAATTATTGGATTTTAATATATGGCTATTAAGGCTGAAGTTTGTTCACCGTGTTTACACCGTGTCTGGCTCATGGATTCTGGCTGATGCAGAAACTCATTCAAAATCCAGATCAATCAAAATGCGGATATTTGGTAATTAGAAATTATTCCTTTAACACATTTTTCCTCGGCGTAAAAAGGCCTTTGAACCTCTGTGTTAATTGTGTACTGTTGCTTTAAGAGACCACCCCTCGCTGGATTACTTAAACTAACTTTCAGATCTCCACAGAGACAAACTTCTGCAGTTTGATATCATGCAGCAAGAAAACTTGTGAGTTTGACCTGCTTATTATCGTCGCAGAATAAAGGAATAAAGCTTTCCTGTGTTTTTCCAACCGACGTTGAGTGTTTGAAACGAGTTGGATTATTGAGGCAACACCGAGCTAAATTACAATTACCAACCCGGAAATGACACAGCGAGTAAACCAGGTGAACCGAGACAAACTTTGCTGCTCGATCTGTTTGGATCTCCTGAAGGATCCGGTGACTATTCCCTGTGGACACAGCTACTGTATGAAGTGTGTTAAAAGCTACTGGGATGAAGAGGATCAGAAGGAAACCCACAGCTGTCCTCAGTGCAGACAG
>NW_005187417.1:1248061-1256070 GCF_000239375.1 Pundamilia nyererei
TCTCTCACACAGAGGACCCCACCCAGTTTCTACACAACTACACCTTGCTGTCACGTCTCAGTGAAGCTCCAGACTCTGCCAGCATCAATATTCATCCTGAGAGGTACACCGAGGATGTGGCAGCAGCTGTGTCAGAGACCAGAGAGAAACTGCAGGACAATGTTGAATGGACCATAACTGCTGTTGAAGAAACTAAGGGGGATGTTTCACTGTCAGAGACAGAGCCCAAGACCAGAGCTGAATTCCTAAAATATAAATGTGAAATCACATTTAACCCAAACACAGCACACCAGCGTGTTGTGCTTGAGCCTGGCTTAAAAGCAAAATATAGTCATACTCAAACAATCAGGCGCTATGATCACGCCGACAGATTCACTGACTGGCCTCAGGTGTTGAGCAGAGAGATTTTCACTGGACCTTGTTACTGGGAGGTGGAGTGGAGCGGGGATGATGTCTTTATAGCATTAGCTTACAAAAACATAAGCAGATCAGGAAAAGAGAGTGCTTTTGGAAACAATAACAGATCATGGGCGCTGGAGTGTTTCAGTGGCGGTTATACATTCAGAAATAACAACTGGAGCACTTTCATTAAAGGTCCACAGTCCTCGAGAATTGGAGTGTTCCTGAATCATTTTAAAGAGGGTTCAGGTAATTACAATTTTCTGTCCTTCTACACCGTCTCTGAAAGCACTCGAACCATGACTCTCCTCCACAGAGTCGCTACCGGTAACACTTGCTCATTCCTTGTTGGGCTCTGTGTATACGGCGGTAGCGCTGAAATCTGTGAGCTTTTATGTTAAAACGATAAAATTCATAAAATCATTATCTTATGCAACAAAACGTAAAGAAGCTTCATAAACAAGATACTCACTTATTTGAAGGTAAAATGTCTTTGTTTTATACATTTTCATGTTCTAAGTTGTAAGTAGTAAAAACTGGCAAGTTCAATCTTAGAAAATAGCACATTTTGTACAATAAAGCTTCATTTCTCTAAACATACTAAAGCATATTTTTAAATCTTTTCTGATTTGTGACAGACTTCTGATAATTGAAGATGATCACAAAATTCCTGGATATTTTTGTTTGCATTTCATTTCAATATTCAATTCATTTCTATATTGTATGTGTAACAGATTTGATTGGAAAACATCTCAAAAATAAAACTTAATGTCATGTGATGCCAAAACAGCTTCCTGTCTGCTGATGTTGTTTAGTGTGGATTATGTTTTGGGGGGAATATTTCATCCATGGAGCGTGAGGTAAATTGTTTCAAAACAGTATTTTAGTTTAAATAACTTTTATTTGATTGTCTCGTGAAACTATTCACGCTCTATTTTCAGTGAGCGTGAATAGTTTCCTGTTCTTAGCTGACAGCATCATTCTCTGTAAATCCTGGAGATGGTTGTGTTTAAAGTCCCATGAGATCCCATCAGTTTATCTGGCACTGGTGGTGGATTTTGCTGTGATAAACTGACATTTGGACCAGTCTTATACTAAATATTGCAGTGTGGAGGCTTCCCATTACATTTCTTCATAGGTTAGTCCACAGCAAGCCTATTCAAATGGCGGCCCGCGGGCCAAATGCGGCCCAGAAGCAACCTGCGAGTGGCCCTGCCTGTGGTCCTGGCAGAAACACAGAGGAAAATGCAAAAAATTAATTCATTAATTAATTTTAAAAAAAAAATTAAAATTCCTACAGCGTAGTGTAGACTGTGAATGCAACACTCCTAGTAGCCTAGCAATATTTAACCCACAATGCACCGTGATGTAAACATATTAAACAATCATCGTAATATGATGCGACAACAGCATTTCTTTCTCACTCCAGAAGCGCAAAATTGACAATGAAAACTGTCAGTTTAACCCTGCCTGGACTGACAAATACTTATTCATTTTACCGAGTTTAATAATCTTACAACCGGAGTTGTACTACCATGGTGAGGGTCCTGTACAGCCCAAGAGAGAGCTGCAGCATCTTCCCTTCGTGTTTTCTTCTTGGCGAAGAAGAAAAGGCCTTTCACAGATTCTGAAACAGTGAAATACTGCATGCTGGCCGTGGTGGATGCGGTGAAAAGTGAGTGTGACATCTGCTATTAAAAACGTACCGCTGTAGGACAGTTCAAATATTCGTAGAATTGAAGTTCTGGCGTCAGACGAGTTTGAAATGCTGTTAGATGACCTGAAGAAAACTGATGTAATGTCTATAGCAGGAGATCACAGACAGAACTGCTAATGCACAGTTGTGCGTATATGTCCGTTTTTTGGATGGGAAATTGCTCGGTTTACTACCGTTAGAGGGACACACAGCTGGCGAAATGATGTTTGAGAAGATTTAAGCTCTTTTTGAGGAAAATGGTCTGGATATGAAGCGTGTCTGTATACTTGTGACCAATGGGGCTCCATCCATGGCAGGAAAAGTGAGTGATCAGCGAAATATTTATTTTAATTTGAAAGGGAATTATCAAAATGTTTTTTGTTATTATTATTTCAAATGTGCAAAAAATAGTTTAGTTATAGCTCCCTTTTTTTTAAATGGACCTTTTGGTGTGCATTTGTGAGAGGTCACCAACAGATTTATAGGGGGAAAGGAATTAAAAAAATACTTGTTTTTCAGTACAGTTGTGTGGGTTTGAAATTGATCATGATCTGCTGCTTACTGGCTTCAAAAAAATATATCTGGCCCAGATAAATTCCTCGGTTTGAAAATCTGGCCCAACTAACTTCGTAGTTGAATAGGCATGGTCTACAGCAGGAAATATTAAAGCTAACAGTGTGTTCACGCTAACCTTGTGTTTGGTTGATTTTACTGACAGGTCAGCAGAAGGATGATACGATCGATTTGAGGGACTAAGAACCTTCTACAAATCCTGACCTCTCTGTCCTGCCTTTGACCACATCTTACAATGATGTGTAATGTAATATAATGTAATAACATATAATGAACTATATAACTATAACTGAAATAACCCAAATATAAATGAATAAATAACAGGACATGATAAAGAAGAAAAAATACACAAAATAAGATGATCTTTAATAAAATGATGATTAAAAAAGGCATGTAGGATTTGATTGGCTTGCTCACATTTAAATATTACACAACTAAGCCCAACAGTATGCTCTCAATGTTACACATCCCCACAAACTTGCAGTGAAGGACAATTTGCTCACACAACATGAAGAATGATAAATAATCTTTGTAGCTTCTAAAGAAATAAAAAGTCTGTCTTTGTTGTCACTCAGCTGGTATCAGACAAAGTCAACACAGGAATGGAGTACCAAAAACATCCTGACCAAAATGTGAAGAACAGCCAGGCAGTCAATGAAGACTATAAACACTCTGGTTATACCAGAGGCCACCTCGCCCCCAGTGGTCACCAACAGACAGAAGAAGACAAAGAGGCTACCTTCACCCTGACAAATATTGTTCCTCAAATGGAAAAGTTCAATAACGGCCCCTGGAGTCTACAGGAAGAGAAGATGTTAGAAAGGTTTAATGTCTGCATGCCAAAAATGTATGTTATCACTGGAGTCATGCCTTATGAGAAAGATGAACCCAAGATCAATGACGGGGTGACTGTTCCTGAGTACTTTTGGACTGCTTACTGCTGCCCAACATTCAGTGCCACAGCTAATCACATCTATTTCCTCACAAGTGCTGCAGTACAGACGGAATCATGGAAAAAAATACCAATGATGGCTATGCTGTGAGGAAGATGTCCCTGAAAACCTGAGAACATCTTGAAACAAAGTGTAAAGATGCCTGAAATTAGCCTCTTTAAAAATAAATGTAAGAAGGACGTCTTTTTCTAATTTGGCTGAACAAAAATCAAATACTTGCCACTGAAATGTGTTAAGATGAATCCCAATAAATGAAATGAAATTCAGTTGTCAATTGTAATGTTTTTATCTTTAAGTTAAAACCGATTACATTTTAGAAACATAACAAGAAATTTTCATCATTAACCCGAACACTATTTGTGCACACAAACGAGAAACTAAAACTAAAATTACATGTCTGAGTCTGACATCGAGTTTCACCAACATTGTACAGCTGAGTTCATAAAAACTTGGCTTTGTTCTGGCAGGGCTGTGTTAAATAATCCATTTCTAAATAGGTGCCTATTTCCTTTTTTTTCACATAGTATAATATTTTATCATTTTTTTCATATTATATTCATACTCAAGTATTCATACTTAACAAATATTCAAAAGGATAATTTAATGAGATGATGATACTTACATCCATAGATGTCTAAAGGTCATTCCTGTTCAGGAATGAATATAATCTACAACCTGGCTGGCTGTTTGAGGCACGCAGACACAAAATAGTAACTGCTAATCACATCACTGTGCCTGTATGCTTTATTGTTAGCTTTACTGCTCTAACATTAGTGTACGACACAAAGAAACAGTAAAGAGACCTGAAACAGAAAAATGTAGAAACTATTAAATAGAAACTGTCAGCATGAAAAGTCTGACGTAAAGAAGAAAAAACCTGAAAGACTGAGATTATGCATTACATCAGAGTTTTAAAAAATGTGAAATTGAAAATAAGATGTAAGATTGTCAGTTAATAGCTGATGAACAAAGCTCTTTTTATGTCTTTATTTCCTTCATGTTGAAATAATTTAAATATTCTACTGTGAAACAGAAGCCCTGAACATTTCACATCATGTTGAGTGAAGGATCTTTGTGCAATGAAAAAGCAGTCGAAGATTATTAATGATTGTTAAGCACATGTGTAAGTTATGGTCACACATGTTCACATGGGTTCCTTAGTGGCCAAAAGAACTGATTCATTAAAATGGGCACAAAACAGATCATTTAAAAGTCTCTTGAACCAATTTCTTTTAATCTTTCTTCAAGAAAGGAACAGAACAACAGCAAAAGCTCAGTCCCCCCCAGTGTTTCAGTCTCGACATGGGGACAGCAAGGAGTGATTTTGTGTTATACACCAGGAACATGTGAGTGGTTTGATTACATCATTACATCACAGATTACAAGGGGAAACAGCGTCAGATTGAGGGAGGTAACTGCTTCTCTACCTGATGGAGCTGAACACCTTCACATCACATCCTCCCTGCTTCACTTGATGCGCTCCAGTTTGCCTACATGCCAAACAGATGTACAGACGATGCAATAGAAATTGCACTTCACACTCCCCTCTGCCAGCTGGACCAGAAAAACACATATGTGCGGATGCTGTTCATAGACTATAGCTCCGCCTTCAGCACCATCATATCATCCAGAATGAAACTCCGTGATCTGAACATCAGCTCCTCCCTGTGCAGCTGGATCCTGGACTTCCTGACAGACAGACCTCAGGTGGTTAGGATCAGCAGCACCACCTCATCCACACTCACACTCAGCACAGGTGGCCCCCAGGGATGTGTGCTCAGCCCTGTTCACCCATGACTGTAAAGCAACACACAGCTCCAACACCATCATCACATTTGCAGATGACACCACCACCATCAGCTGCATTGTGAAGAAGATGTGATGGCATACAGGGCAGAGGTGAGAACCCTGACATCATGGTGCTGCGATACAACCTGCTGCTTAACGTCAGCAAAAACAAGGAGCTCATCGTGGATTACAAGAGACTGCAGATAGGAGGCCGCACCCCCATCCACATCGATGGAGCAGAGGTGGAGAGAGTCAGCTGCTTCAGATTCCTGGGCATCAACATCAGCGACCATCTGCGTTGGTCACACAAAAGCAGCAAGACAGCAGCTCTTCGTCTTGCGGTGCCTGAGAAGATTCAGCATGAACTCCAGAATACTTACAAACTTCCACCGATGCACCATTAAAAGTATTCTTACTGGCTGCATCACAACCAGGTATGGCAGATGTAACGCTCTGGACCACAAAGCTTTGCACAGGGTGGTGAGATCACACCCTCTGTGAGATCCTAGGGCATCACCAGGACTGAACTGCCAGCCATGCAGGATCAATATGGACAGCACTAGCAGACACAGAGACAGTTTCTACTCACAAGCCATCAGGCTTTGGAACTTCTATACACACCATTACACACTCACTACAACTACTGGACTCTACACACTGCCACTTTAAATCACTTTAAGTCCTCACTGCACAGGTTTTTGCACAACTGTAAAAAAACCCCAAAAAAAACCAAAAACGAAACTGTAAATACCAAACAATTGTCTTAAATTCTCTTAATATTTAATACTTTATGATTTTATTATTTATTATTGTTATCTTCTTTAATATAACTGCATACTTCTATATGTTCATGTAAAGCTGAGGAGCACGAGTTTCATTACGGGTAAATGTGGCTACACTGTTTATCTGTACATGACAATAAAACTTTACTGCATTGGCAGTGTTCCTAGTTTGGATTCTCATGACATCACTAAGAAACACAGAATTATGATGCTGGTTACTATTTAACAATAGTGGATTTTTTTTCTCACATTAAAGCTCCTTAGTTTCTCAATTACTGTTTCATATGGAAAAGAAAAATAATAATAATAATGATTCATTTTATTTAAAAATGCCTTTCAAGACACCCAAGGACACTTAATAATGGAGTACAGAGAACAATAATTTAAAAAACACAAGATAAAATAAACAATCGGTTCACAGTGAATATGCAGCATTGAACAGATGGGTTTTGAGTTGAGATTTAAACTGGGGGAGAGAACCAGTGTTTCTTATATCTGGCGGTAGAGAGTTCCCCAGCCTGGGAGCAGAGCAACTGAAAGCTCTGCTTCTTGTGGTGCTGAGGCCAAAACAAGGCACAACAAGTTGGATAGAAGAAGAGGCTCGAAGTGAGCGGGCAGAAGAGGCAGTGCTTAACAGGTCAGGAGGAGCAAGCTTATAAAGGGCCTTGAAGAGGTGAACAGACAGACCTCAGGTGGTTAGAATGGGCAGCATCACCTCATTCACACTCACACTCAGTACAGCTGAACAGAAGAAGCTTGTATACTGTTTGGAATTTCACAGGGAGCCAGTGAAGTCCCTGAAGAAGAGGGGTGCAAAAAAAGAAAATGTCTTTTTGTATTTTTGCAAAGCGCTCAGAGCTGCAATGAAAGTTAAATGCCAAATGAAATCCAGTCAAGGTCAGGAAAATACACCTTTTACACAGTCCAGATGTGATCCACTGCACCGACAGGCCACCACTTTCTTCATGGTTACAACCTTAACACAACAGTTTCTCCTCTGTGGGAGCGAGCACGTTTCAACTTCACATTCATCTAGAGCTCTGAACAGGACTTTGATGCCTTTTGTCAATTCCCCATTGATCTGAGCTTAAATAAATCTTAACATTAAGATGACAAAATTTATTGTCCGACATATTCATCTACTAGATAATTTTGTTGTTAGCAGAATAAAAACACTGTAGATGTATGCACGTTTAACTCAAATCCACTGTAAAACATAGAGGACTTTATTCCATGGTATAGAACTTTAAAGGCAAAACAAGATTTGATTAATTTATGTATTAAACATGCTTTTGACAGTTTAACACTATCACTACCAAACTCATTAAGACAACTGAGTAATAGATAAATTATTGAAAATATTTATTTTTAAATTTTGTTTAGTTTTTCTACTCTTTATTTGAATTCAATTCAATATTATTTATATAGCTCCAAATCACAATAACCACCTCAAGCCTTGCTGTACTGTCAGGTAAAGACCCCAGAGCAGTCCCTCTCAAATAGTGTGGCCCGATGCCGGGGGGGCGAGGAAGATGCTTTTTATTGCCGTACTAGAATAAACTGTAATTGCACATCCACTACAGTAGGTGGCAGGGTTTTGTTGTTTTGTTTTGTTTTTTGCTCCAAGCATGTGCACGCACAGCACAGGGGTCCGTTCTTCGTACCTCGCTTACCACATCCAAGATCAAATCATCGCGCTAACTTTGAGCTCGCTATTCCGGTTCTCCGAACACACCTGTTGTTGACGATTAGTATAGCTGGATGAAGTAATGTGAGATCACTGGGTGGCTTAACAGGGGCTACGCATCGATAGTACAC
>NW_005187417.1:1266631-1271509 GCF_000239375.1 Pundamilia nyererei
TCAAATCCAGCTAACTTACTTAGCGAGGTACGAAGAACGGACCCCAGAGCAGGAGAAATGAAGTGCAGAAAACAAAGCTTGAAGAAAAAATGAAAAATATTTAACAGTGCCAAAGAGAAAGGAGGAGAGAGACGGAGTTAATGAGACAAACAAAAGTCTCCCGAAAGCTAAAACGGGGAAATATGACCAGTGTATGTAGCGCTTGGCTTCACTGTGACTACATGCACTTTAAATCTTTTCAGTTACAGACTAAAAATACAATATCAATAAAGTTATTCTTTTTTTGTGTAATCTATATTTCTTTTTTGTTTTCTTTAATGTTCATAAAGCTACAATGTTTTGCAGAGATGCACTTATAATAACAATTTGATATTTGTTCTGAATGTTTTCTTTTTCCTGTTCATTTAAAGTTACTTTTATGATCAGTTTTTGGTAGAAATTAACACCACAAGAGGGCCGAATTTCACCAGTGAGCATGTTGGGATGTCTGGTTTAAAATGAGGTTGCACCATCTTGTAGTACAAAGTGCTATTATAAAAAAGCACTGCTCAGCAATACTACAATATTTCTGTTGATATCTTCAACATGATCCACAGACGTTTAGGACAGGAAATGAGAGCATTGATGTGTATGTCAGTTTAATGTTGCAGCCAGAGATGACTGAAGTAAGTTGTGCTGTGTAGTTTTATCCACAGTAACACAACCAGGGGACACAATAATTCAGATAATACAGGAATTTAACTCCATCCCAGGACACCTGGACTGGCTTTATGTGTTGTTCAGGTCCGTCACCATACCAGATTTTCTTGACATGATGAAAAGAATTCACTTTAATTAAATTACTGGATTTTTTTTTATGGATATTAAGGCCGAAACTTGTTCACTGTGTTTGCAGATTAAAGCAGTGTGGCTCATGGATTCAGGTTGATGCAGAAATTCATCTCTGTTTAATCAAAATGAAGATCAATCAAGATACCGACATTTCGTAATTAGTTCCTTTAAAAGGAAGTAATTACCAAGTTACTCTAAATATGTTACGAATTATCTCCACTACATAAAAACATTCTTGAGAATATCTAAAATTTTTTGTTATTCATTAAATCTTTGTTGTTTAAAACTATTTTGGAACCGTGGGAGCGGCCATGTTTTTCCCACACAATGAATTCTGGGACAATGACATGTATTGGTTGTCATAGGGGCTTTCATTCAGCTAGCCTGTTTTTTATAGTGTAGCAACGGTATTAATTAACTTGCCTAGTGACCTGGTTATGACTTGGTAGACCAGCACTATACCAGAGAACATCTGGATTAAGACATATGACTCCAAAGTTTTGGTGCACTGTGTTGCATGGAGAATCTGTAAAAATAACAATATCATAATTTCACTGTATAATAAAAATTCAAATTCTATTAATGTGTTTATCGTGCGGTTATGCGATACCATGGATAGATGCTGCCATAAAATTGAGCTCTTTACAACAAACGCTCTCAGTAGCCGCATAGACACCGGTAGTTTTCCCTCACTCTCGCGTCCTTGTGTGACGGACTGTTTTCATCTTCATCTAAAATAAGTACTGGTTGATTATTTTCATCCTCGCTCTCGGTTTGCTCTGGTTCAAACTGGAAAGGTTGAACGGAAGCCATTTCCAGGGCGCTGCTAACTGTGAACTCGATGCGGTGCAACCGTATGACGTCACTACCCAGAGTGCATTGAGAAGTAAATAACAATGGTGACCTACTGGTAATTGGTTTTATATAAAATGTGCTTGAAAGGAAAACATTTTGCCGTATTTTAATACCACATATATATTATTATAAGCACAGTGCATATTTTAGCGCAAACATGTCTGCCTTGGTTCCTTTTAACATATTTTGATCTCCTTCTTCACGCTCACAAAAAGAGGAGGAGGAACTTTCTAACCTTTTTGCGCCTCCTCGGTACCTTTGTGTTAATTGTGTGCTGTTGCTTTAAGAGACAGACTGGTCTGGATTACTTAAGCTAACTTTTCAGATTTCCAGAGAGACAAACTTGTAAGTTTGACCTGCTTATTATCGTCGCAGAATAAAGGAATAAAGCTTTCCTGTGTTCTTCCAACGACGTTGAGTGTTTGAAACGAGTTGGACAGGTGAGGGGACAACGAGCTGAGTTACATTTATCATCCCGAAAATGGCGCAGCGAGAAAACCAGGTGAACCGAGACAAACTTTGCTGCTCGATCTGTTTGGATCTCCTGAAGGATCCGGTGACTATTCCCTGTGGACACAGCTACTGTATGAACTGTGTTAAAAGCTACTGGGATGAAGAGGATCAGAAGGAAACCCACAGCTGTCCTCAGTGCAGACAGGCCTTCACACCGAGGCCTGCTCTGGTGAGAAACACCGTGATAGCAGATTTAGTGGAGGAAACAAAGAAGACTGGACTCCAAGCTGCTAAAGCTGATCTCTGTCATGCTGAACATGAAGATGTGAGCTGTGATTTCTGCACTGAGACAAAGCTGAAAGCTGTCAAGTCCTGTCTGCAGTGTCTGGTCTCTTACTGTGAGCAGCACCTCCAGCCTCACTATGAAGCAGCAGCATTAAAGAAACACAAGCTGGTGGACCCCTCCCAGAAGCTCCAGGAGATCATGTGCCCTCGCCACAATGAGGTGATGAAGATCTTCTGCCGCACTGATCAGCAGTGTATCTGTTATCTGTGCTCCATGGATGAACATAAAGGCCACGACACAGTTTCAACTACAGCAGAGATGAACGAGAAGCAGAGAGAGCTCAAAGAGAGACAGAAGAACATCGAGAGGAAAATTAAAGAGAAAGAGAAAAGCTTGAAGGTCCTGCAGCAGGAGATCTCTGAGCTGAGGAGGAGAAAAGCTGAGCTGGAGCAGCTCTCTCACACAGAGGACCCCACCCAGTTTCTACACAACTACACCTTGCTGTCACGTCTCAGTGAAGCTCCAGACTCTGCCAGCATCAATATTCATCCTGAGAGGTACACCGAGGATGTGGCAGCAGCTGTGTCAGAGACCAGAGAGAAACTGCAGGACAATGTTGAATGGACCATAACTGCTGTTGAAGAAACTAAGGGGGATGTTTCACTGTCAGAGACAGAGCCCAAGACCAGAGCTGAATTCCTAAAATATAAATGTGAAATCACATTTAACCCAAACACAGCACACCAGCGTGTTGTGCTTGAGCCTGGCTTAAAAGCAAAATATAGTCATACTCAAACAATCAGGCGCTATGATCACGCCGACAGATTCACTGACTGGCCTCAGGTGTTGAGCAGAGAGATTTTCACTGGACCTTGTTACTGGGAGGTGGAGTGGAGCGGGGATGATGTCTTTATAGCATTAGCTGACAGCAGTGTAAGCAGATCAGGAAAAGAGAGTGCTTTTGGAAACAATAAAATTTCATGGGCGCTGGAGTGTTTCAGTGGCGGTTATACATTCAGAGATTCAGGCAACAGCACTTTCATTAAAGGTCCACAGTCCTCGAGAATTGGAGTGTTCCTGAATCATTTTAATAGTTACACTTATCTGTCCTTCTACAGCGTCTCTGAAAGCACTCGAACCATGACTCTCCTCCACAGAGTCCAGACTAGGTGCCCACTCCTGGTTGGGCTCAGTGTATACGGCGGTAGCGCTGAAATCTGTGAGATTTCAAGTTAAAAATGATAAAATTCATAAAATCATTATCTTATGCAACAAAAAGTAAAGAAGCTCCATAAACCAAGATACTCACTTGAAGGTAAAATGTCTTTGTTTTATACTTTTTATTATAAGAAGTGGCCTAGGAAAAACAGACAAGTGATTGTTCATCAGTTCATTGTTAGAAGATAGCACAGACATTTTATACAATAAAAACTTGAAATCTTCATTTCTCTAAAGATAATAAATATTATTTTTAAATCTTTTCTTGATTTGTGACAGACTTCTGATATTGTTTGCAATAACTGACTAAATAGAAACTGAAAATTTATCTTTCTGATTGTGTCAAGTTTTTGGGGTTATTTTCACAATTTATTTATCAGAATGTTTATTAAACAAAATAATGATATTTCATGGAAATATTCAATTCATTTCTATATTGTATGTGTAACAGATTTGATTGTAAAACATCTCAAAATTAAAACTTAATGTCATGTGACGCCATAACAGCTTCTTATCTGCTGATGTTTTTATTGGGAATATTTCATCCATGGAGAGTAAGGTAAAGTGCTTCGAAACAGTGTTTTAGTTTAAATAACTTTTATTTGATTGTCTCGTATGGCCAGTGTTTTATTGTCTAGCAAATCGTTAACAAAGGCAGTGTTTCTAAAACATCTAGAAATTTATGAGACGTATTTATCATAAAATCCAGTAAATGAGAGAAAATGAACAGGACCTTTGGAGCGTGTTTTTCTTTCCTACCTGATACAGTGTTTGCTGATTTTACTCAAAATTATTTAGTTTCCAGTTTCAATCAAGTTTTCTCCATTTGTCCAGCGCTGTGCTGGAAACATGCTTCAGAGAGTTTGGTCCAGATTGGCATGATGGTGTCACAGAGTTGTTTCAGATTTGTCAGCTGCACAACGCTGATGTAAATCTCCCTTTTACCACATCATAAAGGTCTGAGATCTGGTGCCTGTGGAGTCCATGTGAGTGCAGTCAGTTCATTGCCATGTTTGAGAAACTAGTTTGAGTTTTTTTGACATGGCGCGTTATCTTGGTGGAAGCAATCATCAAACGGTGGGTGCAGTGTGGCCATACTGGGATGGAGATGGGCAGCAACAATACTCAGATAGGCTGTGATATTTAAATGATGCTCAGTTCATAAAAAAATGTGCCAAGAAAATATTTCCCACACCATCACCTGCAGCCAGAGCTGTGGATACAAGGCAGGATGG
>NW_005187417.1:1273046-1274080 GCF_000239375.1 Pundamilia nyererei
TAACAAACCAAATTTCTATAACCTTGTATAATACTAATCTTTAAAATCTTTTAGTTAACTGTTATTTCCTTGTCTCTTACTGCCATGTTGTACCGGAGCAAACACACATCATTCCAGCTTTAGATCAGCATCAGGAACAACAGCGAGCTCCTGCAGTCAGAGGTCGTGGGACGAACACATTTATGTAACTTCATACTATAAACTCTCATCTTCTTCAGCTTGGCTGCCACAAGCCCAAACAGATTTAGCCTCATTAAAGTAACGACGAAACAACTATATTGTCTGCAAGCATGAATCACAGGTCCTCACAGACTGATGAGTCACTGTATCAAACAAGCACACTCATGTCCTACAACTCCTTGTCTCACAGTGAACCCACTTTTCGTGCCCTGCTCCTGTCACTCGATAAACAGACCTTTTTAAAATTATTTACAATAATTTATAGTAAAATAATATAAATGTCAGACACTGTCCACGACCTAAAGGTTGAAGTCAGGTGTGTTAGTCTGTATTTCACAGAATGATGTAAAATAAGCAATCAGTGAAGTTTGACTTCTTCAACTTTGTCAAACCTCTTATTTTGTCTTTATTTGAAGCAGCTGTATAAAGCCATGATGTCAATGAAGCAGTCATATGCAAGCTGGTATGTTGTATAATGGTGACAGTTTTAGTTCCCACACTGGGTTCACGTCTCCAGACTGCAGCAGATTGACGAGATACCAAAAGAGCAGGAAAGCTGAAGAAGAGGTGAGCATCGAACATACCACAGAGAGGTGACACGGTTTAAAAACGGAGTTTACACGATCAACATTTAAATGTATAATGTCAACATCAATGTTCTGTTTTTTGTTTTTTCATGTGTGTGAAAGCTTACAGTCAGGGTTGGTGTGGTTAAGGCTCCTGTTTTCTCTTTTCTTTTCCCTTCAAACCTGAACCACTTCCAGCAGGTGGCAGCACCTCCCTGATCCTGATGCCAAGGAGGCCTCTTCCTGTTAAAAAGGAATTCTTCCTTTTCCTGTTAACATTATAGTCTG
>NW_005187417.1:1275096-1276633 GCF_000239375.1 Pundamilia nyererei
CGTCATCATACTGTACAGTGAGGTTTAGTGCCACAGCATTGATATACATGTACAAAAGCAAATACAAGTGCAATAACAAACAGTCTTAGAATATAAAACATGAATCTAATGCAATGAAGTTTTTCCCCACACACATTTAGTATGGCCGGGTGTTTTGGCATTCTGGTATGACTACAATCTTCCATCCATCCATCCATCGTCATCCGCTTTGTCCGGGGTCGGGTCGCGGGGGCAGCAGCCTAAGCAATCTTATTTATTTATTTTAAATTTAAAAAAAAAAAAAAAAGGTTCATGATACCCAGCTAACATCAACTATCTGCAGTCCAAGAAGCTGGAGTTAGAGTTTCTCGTCCTGATTTCAGGACCAGAATCTGTCAGGACAAACAGATGTATGACATCTCAGGAAAAAAAAAAAAGCACCAAAATGTGCGCTGCTTTTCGGTCTGGTTACTACCGTTTATGTCAGAACCGGTGCAATACCATACCCATCCCTATTTAGCAGTGATCGAACTTTCAAAATAAGAGCACAGAGATCATGAAGTCATGGAGTGTGAACTTGTCTCAGATGGATAAAAAAACTAAAACAAAAGAGAAATCAAAAATGAGCTGCCAAATATACTGTGGGAACCACTAATAAACCTGCAAACTAAAGTGTGTGAGTGGGGAACACTGAAATACATGAATAAAGTACATTAAGATAAAATTAAGCAGTGTATTAAATAGTTGTAGTAGTTTTTAAAAGAATTTAAAGTATTTTAAAGACGGTATTTCTATTTTCTATTTTCTTCAGTACAGCTGAAGAACAGATAGAAAAGATTTGTGGGTTTCCTGCCTTCCCGTGCAGACTCTTTCTTCTACTGAAGAAATACATTTGTTCCCCATGCTGACAGATAAACTCTGTTTAACATTTAGATCTACCTTCAAACATGACTGTGGAGGTGGTGTGAACATGTAACTCAGTGGGTCTGGGGAGGCACGAGTTTCGTTTAAGAAAGGACCCTGAACGTTCTGCCGTCGAGGGGTGACACCATCAACCGTGCTGAGCCCGGGGAGTGGAGGGGGCGCCACTTGTTCCTCCAGAGCACCGTGAAGAATCTGGACACGAAAAGGATGCACGCCACGACCAACAGCACAACTGCAGAGAGAAAACAAGCAGGGCAGCTAGTGGTTAGGTCGGCCAAGGCTGGACATTAAATTAACTGAACTCCTCTCTGCCTCTGTTCACTGAATAAACTGATGATTCTTGTGACACAAGTTTATTATATTTGTGTTTCAGGGGTGACAAAAACAGATTCACTATTTTATAAAGTTTACACATTTCTAGTAGTTCATAAGCAGCATTTCAGTGGAGAAAGCAGCTTTTCCATGCATGAAACACCCGTATAATATTCAAATGGAACAGAAACCCCAAACCAAACCAAACAAAAAATACTGGCTCATTAATAATCATTATTGATAAATAAGTATTGCTGAACTCACCCATAAAGATGGCGTTTGGAGTGGGATCAGCTGGGTTGAAGTGCTTGTAGACGTTTCC
>NW_005187417.1:1277046-1278227 GCF_000239375.1 Pundamilia nyererei
AAAAAAAAAAATCAGATTTAACTGGTGAATCTATATTTGACTTTCTTCTGTCTCCCTGATCATAGAAATTATCTTCAAGGTAATTTCTTGTTAGCTCCCACATCCCTGTGCCTGAACCTCATCCAATCAGAGCTTACCATGCCACCACCTCTGCAAACAGGATGCACAGTGACGCAGTTGCTGCCGTGCTCTTATCCACACCCCACAGGTGGAGAACTACAGAGAAATTGATCAGAGAGGCGATAGAAGTCCATGTAGCGTAGACAGCCAAACCATTTTGGACCTGAAAAAAAGAAAATGAGACAAACAGTTTCTTACTATTGCCTTTTGGGGACAGAGCTTACACTCATCTAACAAGTATTTGCCCCCTTCCTAATTTCTTTTTTTTAAAAACATATTTGCCATGGGTATTTTAATATAAACATTTGTCTGATGATCTGAAACACTAAAGTGTGACGAATATGCAAAAATCAAAGAAATTTTCACACTGACTGTGTCCTACCAGTACTCTGAGAAAGGTCAGGTCTTTGCGATGGTATGTCTGTAACCAGAGTCCATAGTAATCTGTGGCAAAGCAACAGAAGAACAGAGCACTGTAGCCGGAAACCGCTATCAGGATTAAAACGACCAAAGACGCCAGCATCATCCTGGAAGACAGAGAAACAGAAAGAAACAATGAATGCAATAAATAGGGGGCAGAAACAGCTCTGTAGGTAGAGCGGTGACCCCATGATCAGAAGGTTGGGAGTTCAAGTCCACTGAACGGCTACCCTGAGCAAGGTGCTGTCCCTACACACTGCTCCCCAGGCACTGGATTGGTGTCTGCCCACTGCTTAACTGAGTGAATGTGATTAATAAAGTACAGATTATTAAGTTACAAGGTCAGACATCAGAGAGACAGAGCTGACAAAGGGGCAACAATTCCTTTTGTTATTAACTGAATGGTGTGTCCGCATTGTAGTAACTGAACATAATTTACCACAGTGACTTTCAGGCAAACTGAGCTTTCAGTACATAATTGCATGTTCATTATTTGCATATTCATATTATTTATACTACATTTTGGTCATTCTTATTTCATGCACTACTCATTATTCACAAACTAACATAAATGCTTCCATTCACAAAGATCTCAAAGGATATTTATTTGCCTTTCTGCAGATATGCATAGTCATAGGGCT
>NW_005187417.1:1280623-1296775 GCF_000239375.1 Pundamilia nyererei
GTGGGGGAACTTGCACAATCGGTGGCTGACTAAATACTTTTTTGCCCCACTGTAGCATACTTTGGCACAGCTATCAGTATGATTCTTTGCACATCCATAATAAATCTTTATCACTAAGTATGGTGATTTATTGAAACGTGCATGCATACAGTCTGTACATTTCTAATGAGCCTTAAAGGCAATGCCTGTTATGGCCATTGGCCATCTTTAATCTTCATGTTTAAGGACACTTAAATCTTTTTGGATGTTTCTGCCTTTTGTTCTGTTCTCTGTCCAAATGATTCCACACTGCTTCAGTAATGTTGACATCCAGGCTCTAGGCAGGCCAATCTGTGTGTTTTTCCTGTTCAGGTATGTTTTTAATCTACTGGGAGTGTGTTTCAGATTCTTTCCATGATGAAAAATCAAGTCGTTGCCAATGACATGATTTTTTTGGATGGTATTACTTGATGGATCAAAATCTGCACATTGTGAACACATTTCTACGTTCACAATTCCATCAATTTGGAAAAGATTCCCAGCAACACCGGCTTAAATGGAGCCCCAAACCATAATAGAGATTACAGGTGGCTGTACACACTCATTGTTATACCTCTCTCCTGTCCTCCTCCATACATATTGATAATGAGCTGAACCAAAAACTTGGATACAAGTTTGGATTTGGATTCACCACTCCATCAGACCAGTTCAGTCTAGTTCTTGTGAAATCTGGCATATGTCATCCTTCTCTTCCTTTCATAAGAATGGCTTCTTGGCAGCCACTTTTCCACTGAGACCATTTCTGATGAGGCTTCAGCAAACAGTGGATGAGTCAACTGAAGGGGTAGATGCATGTGTACTGTGCAAAAGACTTTTGTCAGTACTGTATGTTTACTGCAAGTACCGCTGTGCCACATGAGAACTACGAAACATGAGAACTATTTATTATGTTTTCTTTTCCATGGTGGCTGGAACAGCACATCATTTCATGCTGCACTGCACTGACTATTGTTTTTTTAGTATTCACAGTATAGGATGATCATCCTAAATTGTCCTGTCTGAATTTTTGTTTGGTCGCCAAGTGTTACAAAGTCCGATACAGAGGAACCACTGTTTTGGAGCCATCATCAAAGATATAACTTCAGTTCTGGCTCAAACGAGTTCCAGTTATTTGCATGACTCAGTCTGGATGAACAGCTCGTCCTACAAGTGCTCGTGCTCTGCTAGTAACACATGTGGAATTTATTCCAGTCTTCACAGACACACCTGGTCTGGAACCATCATTTGTTTTTCCAAGAGCACAACGAGCCAAAACACACCTGCGAGGTCTAACCCACCAGCAGGGTGATGAGAGTGTATCAGATGAACTTGAGTGCAGAGAGACGCACAAGTGAGAAAAAACAAGTGTTCAGCATATGTGAGAACTACTTCAGGAATGTTGAAAAAGCTCCAGTTTACGACCTCATGAAGCTCGTGGAACAATTTAAACCATGTGCTGCTCTTGCTAAACCTTTTTCTCTTTAACTAAACTTTAACTCCAGGGTCCATTCCTTCTTATTATGTCTCTGATACGACCACATGTATAATTTAACAGTCTTGAAGTTTTCAATTTTGTACTGTGCTGCAGAAAAATAGTAAAAACAAATTAAACTCCTAGTAAGCAGAACCCAGCCAGGGTGGAGCCAAAAGCCACAAATGGATAACTGCTGAGGTACATTAGGAAAGACATGCAGTGCTAAATCAAATATGTAGAATAAGATATTCATACTGGATGGGCTGGAGCTCTTGTAAACAGCAGATAATGTATCAGCTGATATTAGCCATCCAACAATAAATCAGTAATGGCATATATGAGCATCTTAAAAGTAAAGGCGAGACAAGAGACACAAAAGTTCAACTACATTATGAGTGTTATGAGTTTGTTCACCACACTCTGCAACTTCCCTGTTAGGAATGCCACAAACACAACAGCTAGCTGCTCCAAGCAGACTCAGGCAGTGTGGAAATGAGTAATCTATGACTTAGTGCAGCGACAACACAAGATCACACCTGTATTGTCATCATATTAAGGTAAGGACTCATTGGCTTTTTAAAAATCACAAAATATTGATATTTGCCTAACAAAAAAATCCTAGATCAATCGGGTTATAGCAGATATACCGTGTGTGCAAGAGACAAATTGAAAGAGAAGCAAAGACAAGAGCACAGGAGACTCTGAGCGGTAACCTGCTGCACATCCTTTCCAGCTCAATCTCTGACTAGGGTGATTAAGAATAGAGATGGAAATGTACTAATGAGTGCAGTGAATGTTGTGAGAAGATGGAAAAGTACTCTGAGGAGTGCATAAATGAAGAAAATAAGAGAGAGAGAAGAGAACAGATGGAAAGTTAGTGATTCATGAATGCATATTTAGTAGGGAGGAAGTGAAGGCAGCTATGTAGAGGGTGAAGAGTGAATAGGCAGTCAGGCACTTTGGAGACAAATATAGAGAGACAAGGACATTTATAGAAGGATTATGGATATGTTGGATAAAGGATATTGAATATGGATCTAGGGACTCTGGCGACAGGGTGAGATAAGAGGTCGATGTGGTGACCCGTAAAGGGAGCAGCTAAAAGAAGCATAAGAACAGGTAGTAGTAAATAAAATGAAGACATACTCTGCGTCCCACAGCAGGAGCCATATAATGTTCAGCACCATGTTGGAGAGCCAGCAAATATGGAAGCCGTAGGGCAGCAGACACTGAGCCCAGGATCTATTAACAGAGAGAGAAATATCAGTTTCATCCTGTGTGTTTAGATTTAGTCCAGCTGTTTTGATGCTAGCTTACCCTCTGCATGTGTATGAAGTGATATAAATCACCATCAGGGTGAGCCAGGTATAGATAACACCCCAGATGGAGAAGGTCCAGCCAGCTGGAGTGATGCCTGTCTCATAGCGGGCTGATACATTTCCTGTAGAAGTATGAAAGGGACCTGGAAAACAGACAGAGAGAATAAACAAATGTGCACTGGTGGAGTTTGCATTCCAGTTCCAGCTGGTTTGTTTACAAGGGCAACAAAGCAGCAAACACAAAGATGGAAGAAAACTGATGTGATGTGACTAGATGTTACAGGGGGAAATGCAGAAAAACAGAACTACTTCAGCTGGATTAAAGAGAAATGTCTCAGATCAGCAGGATTACTGCTCACTGACTGATGAACTTCTACCCATCTTACATCTGAGAAACCCAGTCATGTTACAGACTTGTTTCCAATCAAATGCTTAGTTGCAAAATGTTCCTCCAGTTTTTTTTTGGTACCACTTACTTTTCCAAACTTTTATTTACCTGTTCCAACTTTTTGGGACTGTTTGTTAAATTAGCAACATCTTAAATGTGAAGTAAACTAAAGAAAGTCCTCATTTTGTTTGTAGATGTTCCCTTTGAGCCTTTATAACTACTCAAACATAAAGACCTTTATTAAGTAGTAAAATCACTGATAAACAATAAGCTACAACAGAAAAAAACTGACCCTTACTTCGTCATTTTGAAAGCATTACAGAATTCTGAGAACGGCTCTCCTACTTTTTAAAAAGTACCTCACAGGAAAAGATCTTAGGTTAACAGGGAGACAATGTTCAGGTTTATACAACTTCCTAAGTCTTGGTCTTAACTTAAAGCAGATGCAGAGCTGCTGCCACAGTGAGGCTCGAGAGCAGAACAAGGAGTACAAGAGGCCTGCTGCAGTCCAAGATGGAGGAGATTCACTTCAGGAGCAGCTGATTATTATGTTCAGTTATGCGTCAGTCACAAAAAGGCTTGGCAAACACATATGCATTCAATTCATATAACAAAGCGTGTGTTCCTCCTTTTGATGCGTGCACACATAACAACCTCCTGCCATAAAAAAATCTAAATCTGTCCTAAACACTGTGACTTCTGGGTGCTCCACTTTCCTCCCACGGTCCAAAGACGTGACTGTAAGAGGCAAGGCTGTGGGTGTCAACATGAATGTGGACGATCGTTTCTCTGTGACGGACTGGTGACCTATGCAGGATCACCTCTCGTAGGTATAAACATCAATGTGTCCTAATTATAAGGACTTCTTTTCGTTTCCATTAATGTAATGCACTTCTATTTTAGAAGGCAGGCTTAAATTTAACGTGTGCGTTTTAGACTACCTCTTTGTCTCAAGCTCACCATTTCTCTGCTGCAGAGTAGCTCTTACACTTTTTACATGAATCACAGTGCCTGCTGCTCCTAAAAGATCTCTAAAATAATGACTTAATATCTATCATTACATAAAACAAATTGATCACAGTAAAAACTGTGATTAAAATAGAAAAAAAAGTGAATACACTGTTACTATTTGCCAGCTCACTGAGGAAGGAAATGAGTCTTATCCATGTGGGAGCCCAGCGGAGCATTTTCTCGGCCACACCCTGAATATATATATAAAAATAAATAAATCACTGTTGGATCTTTCCAGTCCAGCAGAACCAGTGGGCGGAGGGATACCACAGTCACTATTCCTACACTTTACTTAGACTATTTATTAGGATAAAAATAATATAAACTTCGTACTAATAACTGGTTAATTTGAGCCCCCTCTCATAACTATAACAAACTCTGGAAAGTTTGTGAGCTGTTATTGTTACTCCTGCCAGTTAGCAGTACCAGCTATGTAAATGCGCAGTCCTGGAAATGACGGCTGACTGGTTGGTGTAACATGCTTTGGTGACATAACAGCTGCAGTAAACAGTTAACAAAACTTCTGAAAATACAGCTTTTGTGAAGGCAGAAAACTAAAACCAGAAATAAAACACCGAGAATGTACCACCGTGTGCAGTTTTAACAGTCTTGCAGTTATGTTTTTAATCTTTTTCGAGCTCTGTGAAACTCACTTCTTGAACAGCGATATTTCACCTACCTTTGCCCGCTCCGGCCAAAGCGTTAAAGACTAAAACGGCAACAAAAACCACCGCACACAGGATTATGACGAGAATCCGCAGAATATTGACGTCCTTCATTTTGTCTTTCTCGCTGCTTCGTGCCTCGGTGTGTCCTCTTCAACTGTCAGGGAGCAGCGGACGGAGCTAAACGGACCCGAACGTGACGCCTTCACGTGCTCCACGTAAACGCCCACAGCCTTAGAGGGGAAAAGGAGAAGAAGAAATGCAAATGTGTTGTGCTCACGTTTAAACACAGGTAAACCTTGAGTTATATATTCATGTAAATGTTATCGATAAGTTAAACTAAAGTAACTGCATCGTAGTATAATATATAATTACATATATAAGAACTTGCAGTGTAATGGCGTCCTCTTCAGGCAGACCGTGAACATAATACAGCTTATTTAATGCAGTCTGTTGAGCACGTTTCACAACTTAATTGAAGTTTAAAAGTTGTTCAACAACATTTTTAGATACATAGTGTGACACATAGTGTCCGTTGAACTGGTTGAAAATAGCGAGTTTCCCCCCTCATATTTACATCCCATCATACAAACAAATAACGTTTATTGATTTTGTTCTAATACGCTTCAGAGGCATGGTGCAAGGTTGCGCATCTGCTCACATCATTCACAATCTGCCTAACCTGAACAGTATTTCCATCAGCACGTCGGAGGAAACAGTAACAAAACAGTGGGCTCCGCACATATTAGTAATTACATTAAACAGCGAAAACAAAAAGTAAACAACTGCAAACTTCTAAATATAAATCTGTTTAAAAGAACACTTCCTGGCATTAGCATTAGTTGAGAACAGATTTGTAATAGGATTTGAATATAAATTAAAAGATATAAATGAACTTAAGAGCTTTTTTAAGAATGAATAGATGGTAAATCGATGTGATGTTTGAGTCTACCCCTCTGTCTGTCTCTAGCCCACTGTAGCTCTGCTGAACAGAGCCGCTCTTACTCACCACACTAAATGTTTGGCAGGGAGCAGTTCTAGAAAAAGCTGCAGGTTTATAATCGGTCCTTTTGAGTCCCCTTTTATAACCGAGCACCACGGGGAAGTTAGTGTCTCACGCCAGTTACCAGAAGCAGCTACGTAACAAATGCGTAGTCCTGGAAATGACAGCTCATTGCTTTGTGTAACATAGCTAGGTGACATAACAGCTGCAGTACGCGGTTATAAAAGCTATGAAAATACAGTTTTTGTGAAAATGCATCTTTTAGTGATGTTCGCCACATTCCCACTGAGTTCCTGTTAAGGGCTCGAGCCCCTAGTGTCCAGTCATTCCAGTATCCGTGTGTGGGCACCGAGTCGTGTTGTCATGAACTATCCCAATACTGCTAGCGTCGCCCTGAGGCAACAAACCACATTTCCATGCCTCACACTGGCCCTACAAAATAAACAAACTTTTTTTTCTTCAAATAATGCTACGAGGCACATCTCTTTCCAATAAAATGATGAGTTGAAGGTGGTGACTTTAAGTTGGGGGGGCTTTCTGCAAGATGAGACATCTCCATTAGGAGGTAAGATAAAGATCACTATTTTACATGTTTATAGTGAAATAAATGTATATAAAATACTTTGTGCATTAATATGTTAAGAAGTATATTTGATTGTTTGTTCTACTTTTTGAAATTTATTTATACAGTAAAACTGTTAATTTTCACTTGTTGCCTCAAGGCAACACTGTGTAGTTAGCCTAACTTTTTTTCAGGCAATATAATGCATTAGCATATGTGTGTAGAGATGTGTTTGTGTGCATTTATATGATCATAGTCAATGTTTTTTACTTTTACTTTACTTTTTTTTTTGAGGGACACTTAGGCAGTCAGGGGTCAGTTGGTAAAGTAATTGTGTGTGTGTGACGTGTATTACTTATCGTTGTGGGGACACAAATCTGTTTACACACTCACATTGTGAGGTCTCGCTTACTTTATGGGGACAAACTGCAAGGTAAATCATTACATTTTAGGGTGAAGGCTTGAGTCAGGGTTAGGTTCAGGCAGGGACTTGTGATGGGTAGAATAAGTCTCCAGGAAATGAATGTAAGTTAATGTAATGTCCCCAAAAGTGATGGAAACACATCGTGTGTGTGTGTGTGTGTGTGTGTGTGTGTGTGCATGGATGGGGTTAGGGTCAAATGTTGGATGTACTTTGGTGTTTTATTGTTCTGTGAAATGTTTACATTGTTTATTTGTTCATCCTTGTTGTACTAATAAAACATATTATAGAATAACTTGTTTGACTACCCTTGTCACACAGTGTTGCCTTGAAGCAACAAACCAAAATAAGTAAAAAAATTACATATAAAAACACAAGGAAACATCAGAAATCAATTTCTAGCAGATGATCAGCAACTGGTTCATTTGTGCTGCCATGTGCAGTTAGCTTCTTCAGCCAGTAGGTGTGAATCATGTCTGGCTCTGGTGCTGTCCAACTCTTCATACTTAATACGATCTGTCTGTCTGCACTGAGGACACCTGTAGGTTTCAGTCTGATCCTTTTCATCCCAGTAGCTTTTAATACAGTTCATACAGTAGTTGTGTCCACAGGGAATAATCACCGGGTCCTTCAGGAGAAACACCCAAACATATTGAACATCAGAATTTGTTCTGATCCAAACAAATAGTTAGCGCTGACATTTAACCTCTCAGAAACACGGAGTGCAAGAAACTTTACCACCGAGAGGAAAGAGCAAGTGGATTTTCAGGTCATGGCTGATACCTGTGAGAGGAATAGTTTGAGTGGTGATAAAACTGAAAGCACATTTTGTTTTCCATTTTTCAGGTTGCAGCTTGTCATGCATCAGTAAACCAATACCATTTGTTCTGACTCAATAATAGTGAATAATAGTATAACCTTCCAGCAGCCATGTCTTCGTGGTGCTACTACTAAAAGAAATCAAGACTGACGCACGTGCCTTTGAAAAAGGATCGTGTTTTATTTACAGAGGTTCCATCAGAATTAAAATACAAATGATTTATAGACTCCACAGGTGGAGCATTCATTCAGAGCTCGAGGAGGACAGTTGGAGGCCCTGTGTGTTTGTGTGTGTTTGTATGTGAGCATCATGTGTGTGACAGCTTTGGCAGAGAGGGGGAAAGTCCTTGGATGCATCTTCAGCCTCCTCCTCATCCTCCCCTTCGTTCTCCTGCTCAGTGACTCTCGCCTTTCTTCCCTACGACCTGTGTGGGGACAAAACATGGGTGAGTGTCAAACACTGCTCTACACAAATGAGCACAGGCTGCTGCAGCTGCTCCTCACCCTTTTGAAATCGTTCATGTTAGTGGCCTGCACCGGAGTGCCTATGAATGTCAGGTAGTTGATTTTTGTCGTCTCCTCGTCTCCTTGGTTTGACTTAATGAACAACTGAAGGGGAAAAAAAACAAGAAAATGCATTTAACAAAAACACACAAAAAATGTTTTTCTTTAACTGTTCGTTGATTCTGCCAGCGTGCAATGTGTCCATAGGGCGACCCTTCCCAAGCTACTTCTCCAAATTCCTCCAAGAGGGAAGTCTTTTTCCTATAACTCACAATTTTGGTGACCATCCCACAAATAAACCTCTAAAAGCTTTTCCCCCCCAGCTACAGGATTTACTTCTATTGTATATACTTGAGCATTTTTGCCATTTGCATCACGGCCTCTTCTGCTGCTCATTAACAACCTTCTTAAAATACATTTCTAATGCATTAAGATCTAACCGCAGTAATGTTTCAGAGGTACTGTTGGTAGTCGGGTCCTTACTGTAACGCTCTGTACGTTCTGAAACTTGACGTAGCGCAGAGGAATCAAACCGTCTTCTTTGTAATCTTCCTCAGACAGCTCCAGAGTCTGAGTGGCTTCGCTCCGCTCTGCGTCGTCGAACCCCATCGACCGAGGGAGATTGATAAACACCTTCACCACCTTAGGGGCTTGGGCTGACAGAGAGTGAAAAATAAAGAAAAAATGAGACACAGAAAGAAGATGATGATTTTTTTTTTTACCACTCGGAAACTGACAAAGTTCATATCAGCGCCTCCAGATACTCCAGAGGCTGTGATTAATGTCAGCAGGAGAAACACTCACCAAAGTCTGAGGACAGTAGTTTCATAGAGAAGAGCTTCACAGGCTGATTGAAGGCGATCGTTATCAACAACTGGACAAGATTTAAAAAGGAAAACGTCCATCAGGTTGATGCTCCACATATAACAAAGTTTATTAAGGAGGTAAACAGAATGAGAGCAGACTAAGGGTTTCAGTTAGTTTTAGCTTTGTTTCAGTTTCCTGAACAAACCTGAGAGTTTCAGGGATTTGTTAAATCAATAAATATAATCAGCAAAGCCTCTCATGCTGGTTATGTTGTCTGAAATGAAGATATTTGTTGTATATTTTTGTTTCATTTTTTAAACGCACAATATGTTTTAGCTAGTTTACATTCCTGCTTAAAAGTGTCACATAAAGAGAGAAAAAATCTAAATTCAGGGTCATTAAAACCATATGCTAAAAATTTCTCTCTTGAGTATTCAGGAGACAAATATTAGAAAGAATAAGAAAAAACAATTATCAGGAGCACCACTTTAAAAGTATCATGATTACCCAGATATTTCATATGAGGATAAACCCCTGAAAATGTATCGTCACATTTTAAGAGGTCCAAACAAATTAAACATGTTTTTAAGAGACAACTCATCTATTAGACATTCTCAATGTGAAACCAGCTTCTTTGAGGAAATAACATCCAGGCTGAGCGAGGTACTGATTTTGTGAGAACTTTAAACTTGTAATGTTTAAACTTCCCGCATGAAGCGAAAAATCGAACCTGTTCATCGCAGTCAGACTCCAGGTAGGACGAGTCTTTGATCAAACAGTTGTCGAAGCCGCAGTCGTCGCTCTCGTTGAGGCACTCGCAACCGGCTTTGTTCACAAAAGGCATGAGGTCCATCTGAAAACAGCAGAGGAGGCAAACTCATTTATTCAGTTCAAACTTCGTGTACGGCTCGATATTTATGAAGCTGGATTCATGTGTGTACTGCAGCAGGTTTACATACACATTTGTTTAACCTTTTCATTCATCTGTGGCAAAGCTTGCACGTGTTTTCACACAGAGTTGGGCTATTTATGGTATTTTTCTATCATTTTTTACTGAATCAGAGAGTATTACTGTCAGTGTTTACATTGGTTTAGTACAGAGTATGGCTGGATGATGTTTAGTTTTTGAAACATATGAGTGGATTATCGAGATAAGATTAGACAGTATTATTAATGGTGACATGATGTGGTGGTGATTCATCTGAACACTAACTCAAACTTTAAAGGTACATTTTTACTTATAATGTCATAAGTGGCAACAGGTGACAAAGTTGAGCCGCTGTGAAGAAAGAAAGCTGACAAAACAATGCTTTTTATCACAGATAACAGTTTGTTGGTCTGTTTTTGTGTGGACTTCGTATTTCATAACTTTATCTTTTATTCAAACTTAACTATTAAAACACAGAAGTTACACATTAAGACAAAATAATTAACTTGTTTAGGAAGGAGTGGACGAAACAGCTCCTGTGTCAGGTGAGGTAAAACACACATTTTTGTCAATAGTCTTGTGGTTTAGCAGTGACTTCAGTTCCTTGTTGGAAAGAGCTGCCAGCACTGAAAATAGTGAAAATGTTATGCTGTCTGCTTGGGGGCGTGACCCACTGCCATCTACCACAAATAACACACCAACACTGATGAGAACCCTCAGTAAAGCCTTAAGAGTACTAAAAAATGTAAGAATGTCTTATTTGGTTTGATGAAAATTGACATAAGAACTATTAAATATGAACTTTAATGGCATTTTATTTTAATTAAAGTTCATTTTTAAAAAACAATGCTATCCGACATGCTGCTTTTCTAAATAATACCACAATGAATATATATCTTACACTGAAACAATACAAAAATATGGGACAACTGGATTGACTCACACCTTTATTGGTAGTCAAGTTGGCTCATGATGCACTGGTCCAACTTTTTCAAATGCTGATGTAGAGTACTGATCAATAATCACAGTGAGAAATAATTCTCACTGTGAGGAAGAGACTGTGAACCATTCTTTACACCAGGCTCAGCTTAAACAGCTTTTCTAACTTTGTAAAATAACTCAGGAGAAATGTAAATATAGGGGAACGTACTGAGCTGGCATTCATAAGCAAAAGCACATCCCTAAAGGAGACAATGACTAATGACCTTTTCCCTAACTTCGTGACTGCTGTCTTCAACTAGCAATAAATGCACAGATTATTTCTTTATTTGAACACTGCTGATGGCCAGCGGACAATCCAGCTGTCCTCTCATCAGCAATCGAAAGCCATCAGGAACATTATCCACTCACATATCCCTTAGGAATGTCGGAGTCCTCGCTATTTCCAGGGTCGTTCTCTGTGTGCTGTTTGATCTTCTCCTCCAGACCTGCAGCGTCTGCCCCTTGGTACTGATCGACCCGCACCCGGTTCCTGAAGAACAGGAACGTTGGTGTTGCTGAGATGTTGTTGGCTGCGGCCGTTGCCTGAGGAAATTAGAAAAAATATATATTTAAAATTCAGAATAGAATCAGACTTTAGTGCAACTAAACTTGCCTGTTTGGGTCTCACTATTAACCCCCGACAGAAGCATACATTTCTGCTGCTCTGACTCAGTCTGCAGAGGATGATGATGACGACTTCAGGGATTGTGGACGATCAGTAATATTGTCAGTTAGGTCACAGTTAAGTTTGAGCTTGTTTCCCATTAATAGATGAAAATCAATATTCATATTAAATTTGGTCTGCTTCCCACACCCTCCCCCTTTTGTTTTTTGTTTTTGTATTAATTTCATGAAACGATAGAAATCAACCATCAGTATGACAATTGTTTGACTTATAGGCCACCAATGTATCTCATCTGGGCTGAAATTTGGAACCTTTTAAATTTTTTGTAGCCTTTTTGAGCCCTCGTGACTTCATAAGTGCAGGAGACATCCCAATCAAACTTTCAGGGTTGAAAAACACGACACAAAGTATGTGGTACAACTGCTCTGTGGGCTACTCTTGCTTGTGTTGTTGTAGATCCGTCAGCTGGCCATGGAGAATAGCAAAGAGTGTTAAAAAGAATGAGTCCTTATAAATCTCCCATAGATGCCATTTTTGCCCAGTCTTTCTTATTGTTCAATCAAGAACTCTGACCTTAACTAAGGCAAGTTAAGGCCAACCTGAAGTTCTTTGGATGGTGTTCTGGAGTAATTTTGCTGTGCTGGCCACTCTTGAGAAAGTTCAGCACTGTTCCAGGTTTTCTCCATTTGTGGATAACAGCTCTCACTGGGGTCACAAAGCTTTCGAAGTGGCTTTTTATCCTTTTCAGACTGACAGACGTCATTGACTCTGTTTCTCAGCAGTTCTTGAGTTTCTTTAGCTTGTGGCATGATGTCTTGCTTTTTGAGATCTTTCATCTTACTTCACTTTGCCAGACAGGTTCTATTTACATGTCTTGACTCATCAGGTCTGACAGTAATTCAGCCTGGGTGTGGCTAATGAAAATGCACTCAGCTTTCCAAAAAATGTGGCTAATCCCACTTAATAAAGGGGGCAATTACTTTTTCACACAAGGCTATGTAAGTTTGGGTGGCTGTATTTACTCATATTTTACTCATTTTGTAAAGAAAAAATACAGTGCTTTTTCACAGCACTATATTTTTCTTGTTTCAGGACTGCACAGGATGTCAACAACGTGGTGAATCAGACTCACCTGACAGACGTGAACATCTACTTCGAGGAAGGTGACCTGTGGGTATTTGTTACTCAACATGTTGAAAGCTGGAGCTATTCTGATGCATGGCCGGCACCTGAGGAGGAAGGACAGAGCAGGTTAGCGGTCAATTCTAGTCTCACGATGGATCAGTGCATCAATTGTTGCAGTACTTGTCCTGCAAGATGTGATGAAAATCTGCCACACACAATAACACTGCTCAGTGAAGCTAATACAAGCTTAACTTACTCCTTTATTTATTACAATATCATAAAAACCTTTAGTAGAATGTAAACTAATAAATGAATTACAAGTTTTAATGTTGGTCTAAACTTTTCATTTAGACCTTTTTGCTGCTGTTGTGGGTACGTGAGTTTACCCTCAGGACAAAAACCCAGCATTATCATCATTTAATGTGTCCCAAACAAAAGACATAACCTTTAACTTTAGATACTTTAAACTGATTATCATCACTATTGATCTGCTGTCTTTTCATCAGCTTAACAGGCCTATAGATCAATCAAAGCCTCTTACAATCAGAGTGTACATAAAATCACACAAAGACCTGAAAACCCGCACGTAACAGATCATTTGTTATGCTAGTGGTAGTAGTTCTGCTTTTCATGAGGACAATGCTACAGTAGAGCTCATTCTATTTAATCAGCCAGCTCACTCACACACCTCAGCAGCCAAGTTACTGTAATACTGCCGTGTCATTGTAAGCAGCAGCGCTAGTGAGCTAACGCCTAGCTCACTGCTAGCATAACGCTAGCATGCCGGCCGTAATTACAATACAATAAACGCTGCCGGTGAGAGAAATATTCAGCTCATGTCACCTCCTCAAAGCGGCTAAGCGACTATCCCTGAATGTTTCTCAGTCATATCCCGAAACTAAGGATTAAGTCTCGAGGGGCCTGAGCTTACCCGGCCATTGTGAACTTCACCACGGCGAGCCTGGAGCCGGCGGCGGCTAGCTCCGGCTGGAAGTCCGGGTCGCTCCCGATCACTTTAACGCCTACCATGGTGCAGTGTACTGCTGCGATGTGAGGCGGTTACCCGGGTGGTGTTCAGAGCGAACAAACAGGGCAACCTAACAAATATACGGTGTTTTGTTTTTAGCCTTCTGTCGGTGGGTTAGCCGACTAGCCGTCCGGTTCCGAGCCACACACTACAGTTACAGTGCGTTGCTCCAGGATGTGACTCCTGATTGGCTACTACACAACCGGAAATGTAGGGCTTTCTTCTTCGTCCTCGCCGAGTCAGTGTCCGTACGTTATATTGGCCTCAACAGGTTAAAGAACGAACAACAAAAATCTTAATTTTTAGGGGGAAAGGAGTGCAAACCAAATCAAATCAAACGCTGGTCTCATAAATCTTACAAATTCCGTAAAGCATGAATGAATGAATGAATGAATAAAGGACAAAAAAGGAAAATGTGCTTTTTCATCCAAACCTCACATGTTGCAAATTTCATTTACTTCTCACCACTGAGTTTTGTAGAGAAAATAATGGACTGCTCCATAAATTTAGCTAACTATATATGCAGTGCAAAATGAAAAATAACATGGCCATTAATGCAATAAATAAATAAAATTAAATCCACATACATGCATACAATACATTAATTAAATTGAAAAGAAAAAGAAAAATTAATGAAATTAAAAGGCAAAGTACATGAACAATAAAGAAACAATGGACAAATGAACAACATGAAAAATGAAATAATTAAGAAAAGACAATTAGAAAAAAGAAAATTCATCACAACACACTTTACAGACTCATAAATGCTAACATTATTATTAGTAGTAGGCCTATTAATATCATTATTATTATTATTATTATTATTATTATTATTATTATTATTATTATTATTATTATTATTATCATCTTAGATATGTTGCAGTTTTTACAATTTTTTAGGCACTTTTAGGCCTTCATAGTAAATAGTAGGTCGGGTGTTATATATATACAAAAACATAAATAAAAATAAACATCATTATAATGAGTATTTGTAGAAGAGCTTAGCCTCATATTAAACCGATCAAAAAAGATTTATGATTGACAGGGAAACAAAGCACATACATTTGATCTTTAAATATTTTTTATACTTGCTAATCTGTAGAATCTCTTTAGGTGTAACAACAACGGAGGAGAAAATCAGCGCTGGCAAAGTATTTTGATAACATAAAAAGGCACCAGAAGCATCAGCAGCATGTAAACTCTCAGATTAAGAAAAAATACATATTAAGATATTGTTAAACACAGCTTTTGGTGTAATGCTGCCCCATTACACTTTCCCATGGAATTGCACTGGGTTTTAAGAATTGAGAGTTAGAGTGACACAGTGACTTAGGCTTTAAATCAAAGCTAAACATACAGTGCATCTCACTGAAACTCCAAAATCACATTACAAATGGAACACTTAATGTTCAATAGATGCCTTTAGAGTGAAATAAATGAAGTATAACACAATTATTACGATGTGCTAACAGAGAAACTATTTTTACAGAACAATCAGAGCCTTCTCTTTAATTTTTGTGGTAAATAGGAAGTTAAAAAAAAATCATGTACAGAATCACCAGCCAAATCTGATAAAATCACCCAACATTTGCAGTTTGATTCAGAAATTACACTTCTTCTACGCCTCTCTCTTTTAATGTCTCTGTTATTATTAATTTAAAGGATGACTGTACAGTGAATGGTATTTGTAGTTTTCTAACCTGCCAAAAAGTCTTTCACCGGGGCTCAAGACTCTTGCACAGTAATGGTAAATGGTCTGTATTTGTATAGTGCTTTACTTGGTCCTAAGGACCCCAAAGCGCTTTACACTATACACAATCATCCACCCATTCACACACACATACATTCATACACAGGTGATGGCAAGCTACAGTGTAGCCACAGCTGCCCTGGGGCGCACTGACAGAGGCGAGGCTGCCGGAAACTGGCGCCACCGGGCCCTCTGACCACCATCAGTAGGCAACGGGTGAAGTGTCTTGCCGAAGGACACAATGACTGTTGGAGCTGGGGCTCGAACTGGCAACCTTCCGATCACAAGACAAACGCCCAACTCTTGAGCTACGATCGCCCCATAATGCCACTTCCTGTTTGAATCTTTGGATCTTATCAAACTCAAAAATTATAAAGCAGTCTAATTGTTTTGTAGATACTGGATGATTAAGCAATACAGAAATATGTATATGGGTGTGTCAGTGTGCTGCCTCATAATGTTTCACAAAATTAGAAAAAGTTCAATAAAGGCATTCACTGAGTTTTTATAGGTTTGTATTTTGTAATCAGTTTTTATTGTAATTTTGATTTGAATTTGTGGATTGTTGTTTGAAAATGTTTATTTTAAAAGTATTTTTCATTAGTTTCACTGTTAGTTTTAGTCTTTTTAAGTACAGGGAGTGCAGAATTATTAGGCAAATGAGTATTTTGTCCACATCATCCTCTTCATGCATGTTGTCTTACTCCAAGCTGTATAGGCTCGAA
>NW_005187417.1:1298093-1325007 GCF_000239375.1 Pundamilia nyererei
AATGAGTTTTTTGGGTTCATTGAGAACATGGTTGTTGTTCAATAATAAAATTATTCCTCAAAAATACAACTTGCCTAATAATTCTGCACTCCCTGTATTATGGTATAGAGAACATGTAAAAGGCTCAAGATTTAGGAAACTCAGACTCAATTTATTGTCTAAACTCACAATAAAACCACAGACATCAGTTTTCACTGAAGAACCTCATCAGGCTTTGACAACTAAAAAATACTGAAAATACTAAAACTAAGGACATTTCTTTTAAAAGGACATTTTATTTTGGTTGTTTGTTTCACATCAAATTTTAATTGTAATTGTAATGAACTATAATAAGTTTGGGTATCGTCATGTAAATATAAACTGCCAACAAATATTTGATTGAGAAGCAATGATTGTGGCAAGCTAGGTTTCATCGGACTGAAGCACACCTGCTTGCTCACAATGCTGGCTTACCTCATTTGTCTAACATTAAAGTAGAATGTTGGACCTGCTTTGATACATGACTGCTTGGACTGACTTTAAGCTGCTACTATATGAGCTTCCCTGTCATCAGATCATTTGAAGAGGGACCTGCTGCTGTTTCTAAAATGAAGGGCCATGTGTGTCATGCTGTAGTGCTGACTCATTTTGATATGGGCCATTGCAGGCTTGCTAAGGCCCCACCTCTCATTAGGGTTCTGGATAGTCTTTAGAAGTAAGCGGATCAGGACATCGATGCCAATGCTGGTATTGGTATAAGATTGATACCAGTGTGATAGGACTGATACGTCGTTTTTTACCTATTTTTGTCTTGACTGTCGTGTCTGTTTAATTTATAGCGTGCAGCACATTTAAATAACACAACATTAGTCCTCTTTGTAAATGTAAATGTGGCAGGTACGTTTACATTACAGGTTTTCAAAAAAACCCCACCTTGCATTAAAAGTTGAAAGTTGTGTTTTGTTGTGTAGTTATTGTGGGAAGTAAAACTCCCTGTGATTTAGTGGTTATTAAAATGTGTTCAGAATTTGCAACTTGACAAACATTCATCACACAAATGATAAAGGTAAAAAAACATTGGCATCGGTATTGGATTTACCACCACTGTGCACAGCACCAGTGGTCTGCCCCACTTTTCCCCACTACAAAGACCCCGATAAGACCCCGTAAAGGCGATAAAACCCCCGACACGTTTCATCATATATCCAGGCAGGTAGCATCGCCCTTTGAGCCACCACATGATCTAATTAGAAATTCAATTAGACGCCTTTACCTGTCCGTCACGTGACCAGAACACCTCCGCGCCCACTTCCGCAGCTGCAGCCTGCCCCCTAAACGCGTCGTTTCCAGTTGTTATTTTCGGGACAGGAGGCGAGACCGGTCCGGCAGGTTTGTGTGGACTAAACCAGGTGAGGCAGCGGGAGAAGAAGGGCGGGGAGCCGCTGCCTGAGACTGCACAATCAGGAAGAAGCTGACAACATGGTGCGGTGACAGAGCGCTCCGGACACCGACTGAGAGCAGGATTCACCTTTTTAATACTATTCTGACGAGGAAACGAGTAAGTCGAGCTAAAATATAGACGTATAAGCGTTGCTTTGAGTACTTTGCTGTTTGTGAGGTTTGTAAGTGTTAAAGATTGGGCATAAACCAGAGTTTCCCCTGGGCGGATCACCTTTCCTCTGTTGTCGGTTAAAGTTTCCCACTGGAAACTCCTCAATGATCGCGAATGTTTTGAAATAAGGGTCTTTTTGTCATGTCCAAGAAGAGGTTAACTTTAAAATCTCTACTGCATATTTTAGCGGAAACACTGCTTTAGACTACTTACAAAAATGATTTTAAAAAGCTGCTGGTTCTGTTTGAATGATGTCTGAATTGTTTCCAAATTTCTGGGTAGTAACAATTACTTTTACGTTTCTTTTGTTTCCTGTGAAGGAAGGCTACACGTTAGAAACTCTCAAGTCAGTATCATTCAGCAATTTACAACTTCAAAAATGATCATAACATGATGATCCATTAGGAGGAATTTCCCTAACAGGATCCAGTTGCTCTCAAGTGAATCTCTCTGGAATCTGAGTGGGGTTGGGATATATTCAGTACTTCTATATTTTTATATACCTTAATGTGTTCCCTAGATTTAAAATAAACAAATAAATAAAATTAAGCCCCATGGGCATGAAAACATGGGCATCACCTGTCTCGTCACAATCACATTCTTCTTCCTGGTTGAAATCAGATAAATTTGAAGCTTGCTGTGGATTATTCTGCCTGCTGTGGCTCACGTCCGTGCTTTTCTCTGGCCCACATTTGGTCTTCACTAACACTTTTAATGAGGTTTGAGTGGTGCAGTCTCAGCTTTGCCACAAGCCCACATTGTATGGGACAAAGGTCCTGACATTTGGGCCACACCTCTGCCATACAACACATACCAGCGCCTTACCTGAGCTGTGGGTCGCCAAAAGTAGCTGCAATTAGGACCAAATACAGTCTGGATTGTGTTTGGATGGGCGACATGTCTTTATTATGGTATTTCAATGTGGTATCAAATTGTATTCATGTTACATTTGTGATACCCAGACAAACTTGGAGGGCTGGTAAAAGTGGCTGTGTTCCACAATAAATACCAGAATGACTAAGGCAAATCACAGCTGCGAAAATTATCATACGTTTTCCATTCCTCGTGTTTCTGTGTTCGTTCAGTGTCTGAGGTAAATGGACATGTGTATTGAACAGATGTGTCCAAAACAAAAAACCCAGTGTATTGCATTTTACAAAAATATCTTTTTATGTGCTTCCAATGAAATCTTTTGCTTTTGCTCAAGTTTGGGAATTCTGATTAAAATCCATAAGAATAATGAAACTTGACTGAGGTGAATTCCAGAATTTGGCTGTCACAGAAGACAGAAAAATTAAGCACTTAACTTAAACATCACATCCTCATTTTACGGCTGTATTAAAAACTGATTTTAAAATCTGGGTTTTCAGCATGTGTTTACTCTGAAGAATGTAGATTATAAAATGAAAGAGGGATTACCAAGTGGACTGAGTACATTTATACTTCATCCTGGTGTTGTGGGCAACTCTGTATCTCTTTTCTTTGTTTACCTGTTTACACTATTGTTCTTATTTTTATTGTATTTGTATCTACATGGTCAACAATCAATGACGTCACTTAACTGGACCGAGCCCATGCAAGGTTAATCTAGACAAGCACAAAACTAAAGCCCAGCTATACAGATGCATTGTGTGATTATAAAACCCAAGGCTTTGGATAGATGCACATCAGCTGTGACGAGGGCTGGCACTACGCTCACTAAACTGGCATCTGAGCTACATATACATATAACTGACAGTGGCTCAACAGGCTCAGTCCCACGTGTGGTTAGATGTAACAACCCAGCGTTTTTAGTGTGCAGAGGACACATTGTTTAATTTTGGAATGTGACTTTTGAATGACTTGAAGGTTATTTATTCAAACAATGAATTAATAATAATACTTATTATTATTATCCCTGTGTCCCTTCTAGGCCTTCATATAAATTTTAGTTGTGTTGAAGCCACCCCATTTCCTTCTTTATAACTTGCGTAACCTCTCCATGCTGCAAACTTCTCACGGTCTAACATTTGATAGTAAAAAAGTGGAGCCCTTTACATATGGCTACTATATAAACGTGTCTTGTCTGCAGTTAAAACACTGTGATTCAAGCCTGGACACCCTCAATTGTGGCTACTGTTGTATTTGTGAACACAATGGCGGCTGGTGGGTACACCCATCCCAGCCAGCCTGGATGTTTTTTCCATAAACATGCAAGGAAGTTTTTCCTCAGCAGACGCAGCAAGTTGGAGTCTCTTTGATTAGGGAAATATTTGTACTTCTTATGGAAATGCCTGACCTTGAAAGCACAGACAGAGAATTTGAATCGTGACTTGAGAGGCAAATGGACAGAAGAGTGATGTGAGGTCAAGGCTTCACGAAGGCTGTTTTAAATTTTTCTTCAAATTTTCCATATGGACGATCGGACAGGTTTCACTTACTCCATCTGAAGCTTTCTGTTCGTGCTGTCACGACTGTCTATCTGCTTTTATCCATGGTTTAGGAGTCTGTTCTTAAATTAGTGCTTTATTCAATAATATCACAGATTTTCATTCGTTTCATTTAATTTTTTGCCCTTCTTCTTTTATTAGGTTATCATACTTTCTCCCCCCCAGTACCATCCATGTCTAAGCTTAAGAAATGCTTCCATGGCTAATGTTTGAGATAAGCGTCAGATTTAACAACGTGACGACACCGGGAAGTGTTTTGTGCCAGCGTACTTAATAAATCCGATGTTTGCTACTGAGTTATCCGCAAATATCTGCTAAAGAACTTTCACAAACATTATGACAATGAAACAGGAATAATAGGAACACATAGGATAACAGGAAGGCTCACATCTGTCTTCTTGTCACCATGAAAGTGAATCTATCAACTTTTTCTCTCCCCTCCAACACCTATTTGAACACTGAGTCCATCTTTAGGTATTTTAATTAATATTTAGGGTAATTACTAATCGCTTATTTGCTTCTTGAACTGATAATTAGGGAAATAATGTTTTAAATTGGCATATAAAGTAAGGAGTACGGTTCATTAATCTCGCTTAATTCCTTCATTAAGCTCTGAGTTATTTGCATATCCAAATACACCTGGTCCTTAAACTGTATTTCCCCCGAGAGATGCAATGGCCCAGCTTCAATAGTTTTGCTATATGGGGGTAATTTAAAGTGAGCACCAGGGTTTTAAAAGTGTGGCCTGTAGCCCAGAGATGGCCATCCTTTAATACAGATGTTTATTGAGACTTGGGATGTGAGTTCAGTGTGTTATTTGTACCTGTTCTGAACTTCTTAAGGTTTGCCCCTAATCAATACCACCCGTTTTTAGAAGACACACAAAAATGAATGTACACAGTTTTTCATTTTCATTCACTTTCAGAAACTTAAAAACTAAAACCAAACCAGCAAAACTCTGGAAATCATCAGAGACTAAACTGAATTTAAATAAATGAGTAAATGAATTGGAAAGTGTAAAACTCTTAACAAGGTCATTACAGGCTCCGTTTAGTTCTCTTGCAGACTTTTGTGACCACTTGCCCTGACATACTCACTGTGCCCAGAGGGGAATGTAGCAACGTCTCTGCCAGTTCACCTGTTTTGCTAAAGCGGCTTTGTGGAAGCTTTTTAATAAATTATTGGTTTGATGGTTTTATTTTTCCTTTGTGGCCCTCTGCCCCAGACTCTTTAAAATCCTTAAAATTACTTACCAAGAGCCCCCGATTTAAGAATGTAAACTGAGTGTGGGTGTCTTTGTTGGCCTTGAGGCCTCCCTATAGGTCACTCCAACCAAAACCACTTCTGTTCAGAATCTTTCTTAATCAAACCTTGAGCCATCTTGAGGTTTCAGTCACTGCTCACATGTGAGGAAAGGCAAACAGATGCAAACTAGGAGTCAAATAGAATTTGACTGCATAGGATATGAAGTCGATGCGTGTTTGTTGTTTTAAAAAGGGGGGGAAAGCCAGTTATTGTGATTCCTGCCACGGTCTTAGAGCTTCATCTTAATCCACAGAAACGTTAAAGTCCTAGCGGTACAGTGGTTTGCCCCAGGGCCACGCAGTTCTTCTATTTTATATAGACAGAGAATTCACTTTCCCCAAAAGACTTTTGCAAGCTATCTAAATGCAAACAGAAAAATGTTTTTCCAAATCATCTTACATCTTTTATCTTTAATAGAGAAGTTGTACGAAAACGACATCTCAAATGGGGACACTAAGACGCTGGTTGTTTTATTGAAAAGAAGTAGACATGGGGCAACATAGAAAACGTATCAGTTTCTTGGAGGCGAAAAAATATACTCGGGTCATTAATGTGAGTGGGAACAAAAAAAAAAAAGAGTGTAGAGAGACGACACCTTTCAAGAGTACAGATGGTGAGGACTTTGCCAGCATGTTGGCAAAACATGAAACATTTCTCAAAGTACAGAATTTTCATAATCTGTGCTACCTTTTACCCTTTTTTAAAACCCCTATTTTTTAAATCTATTTTATTTATTTAATGTGCATATTTACTCAGCCACTCATGTAAACATTAAGAGCATTGTGAAAAAGAAAGTGTGATGGAGGACAAACTGTTGAGCAACCAAATTCCTATATGAAACAGTGATGGCATAAACCTGTGTGGCTTAAATATGAGAACTCCTCAGATCTTATTCTAATTAAAGGATTAAGGTCTTTAAAGTGTTCTTAATTTAAATCCAAACGTGATGATGATGATGCTTTGAGGTCATAGCGCCTAAACTTTGGAACCACTTTCCTCAGCCCGTCACGTCGGCTGAATCAGCCGCTTGTTTTAAACAACTGTTTTAAAAACCAAACAAACTTTTATAGATTAGTCTTTCTTTAATCATTTACCTGTTAAATTTGGCTATAGCATACACACATATGGAAGCACGTATCTGTAAATGAGTTAAAATATATATTTCATAATGTAAACATAAGTTTATTTATTAAATGCTTTTTACTTAATTAGATAATAAGTGTCATTATAGCCAATACAGAGATACAATAAGACAAACAGATAAACAACTGTTTTAAAAATGAGTGAGTAACAATTCACTAAAAATTCTCAACAGCCTGTTTAAACACTCGTCTGTGTCATCACAATACAATCTACAGTCATCTAAACGTCATGACACAAAAGCAGGAATAATATTCTCCCGTTGAGCTGAGGCGACCACACATTACAGTTTACAAATGTTCCTCAAATGAATCAAACTGATTTTTGAAAAACAACCTTTTTTTTCCCCCAGTCTCAGTTGTTTCACATTAAAATACAGAGATGGACTCTGCTGACTGAAAAGAACTGAGTATTAAAGAAGATGTTAAGGAAGCAGGAATATGGTGAATAGTTTAGCTTTGTACTGGAATTTAACACCGACTCTGCAGAGAACAGGCAGCCATTGTTCAGGTTGGGTTTTTTTTTTTTTTTTTTGGGTATTACAGACATCAGCTCACACGGATTCCCCTCAGGTGCTGCAGAAACCCGACTCTGTGTTAATGCGACCAATCGCATCTATTCTGTCCTCAAAGTTCCACAGACACAAATATCTTTCAGGTTTTTAAATGAGGTCAACCAAATCGGTTTTGTTTTCTTCCCCCTTTTTTGACTCTGTTAGCAGGAAAATCAGAAATGACTTCCATAAGCGTTAAGTCAGGTTTAGGTTATAATTCAAGGAACAAGGGATTTGGTTTTGTGGATTACGGCTCAGCAGTACCACAGACTTGTAAAATCTCATTTTCTTACAACCAATTATGTGTATTTAAAAATATAAACAAACAAAAACTAAGAACAAACCTTTTCAAAATGCCCAAATTCACATACAAAATGTTTCTTCTCAACATCTAAATTTGAAAGTCAAACCTGTTAGTTTGACAGTTATTGCTAATTGTTTAGAACAAAAAATGCCTCTCTTCTTAAATATGTTTTTCATTTAATGAGCAGTTTTTCAGCATTGGAGTGTATTCTCCTTATCTACAGTCCCGATCAAAAGTTTTAGACCACTTGAAAAATGGCAAAAAAAAAATCATATTTTGCTTGGTTGGATCTTAACAAGGTTCCAAGTAGAGCCTCAACATGCAACAAGAAGAAATGGTAGTGAGACAAAACATTTTTTGAGCATGCAATTTATTGAAAACAACGCTTAAACCGAAACAGTCTGTTTTACAGCTGATCAATAGTTTAGGACCACATCCCTTTAAAAGGCCAAATCTGTGCAAAAATGTGGATTCATTGTCATTTTCTGTCAGATAGTCACACTGTCATGACGTACTGATGGCAAAGGCAAAAAAACTTTCCCTTTTTGAATGTGGTGTTATTGTTGAACTGCATAAGCAGGGTCTCTCGCAGCGCACAATCCCTGCTGAGGTGGGACGCAATAAGAAAGTCATTTGGGACTTCTTAAATGATCCTGAGGGTTATGGAACAAAAAAGTTAAGTGGAAGACCCCAAAAAATTTCACTAGCACTGAGCCAGAGGATCCAACTGGCTGTCCATCAAGACACTGGATGATCCTCGACCCAAATTAAGGCAGTTACTGGTGCAGACTGCAGCCCCATAACCATCAGACGGCATCGGAGACTGAAGGGCTTCAAAAACAAAAAACGTCTACAAAGGCCTCGTCTCCTTGAACGCCACAGAACCGATCATTTAGACTTTGCAAGAGTGCACCAAACATGGGACAATGAAAGATGGAAGAAAGTTTTATTCTCAGAGAGGAAAAAATGTAACCCTGATGGTCCTGATGGTTTCTAACATCACTGCCATGACAAGCAGATCCCACCTGAGATGTACAGTGCGTGGGTACTATAATGGTCTGGGATGCTTTTTCCTTCAGTGGAACAATGCAGGGGCGTCAAACGGCTGCTGGCTATGTCCAGATGTTGCAGAGAGCATTCCTCATGACTGATGGCCCTCATCTGTGTGGTAACGACTGGGGTTTTCAACAGGACAACGAGACAGTACACAGAACAAGGGACTATATCCAGGAGAATAACATCAATCTTTTGGATCATCCTGTGTGTTTTCCTGATCTAAATCCAATTGAGAAGCTTTGGGGATGGATGGCAAGGGAAGTTTACAAAAATGGACAACAGTTCCAGACAGGAGATGCTCTTCACCAATTTGAGAAATGTTCCCACTCACCTCATGGAAGTGCTTGCTTCACTTCATTGAAGCATCCTGCAATGAAGTGATCATCAATAACGGTGGAGCTACTTTGATTTCTGTTTTGGGGGTGGTTACAGGTTTTTTGGAGGTGTGGTCCTAAACTTTTGATCAGCTATAAAACAACCTGTTTCAGTTTAAGCGTTGTTTTCAATAAATTGCATGCTCAAAGAAATGTTTTGTCTCACTACCATTTCTTCTTGTTGCATGTTGAAGCTCTATTTGCAACCTTGTTAAGACCAGTACAGTATATTTCGTGTGAGCTTTCTGTAGGTCAGCAGCAGTATTTTAAATATTTCATGATTTTAAAAAAACTTCTCTAAATGTAGAGATGGTTTTGAGTTTTAAGCACAGCAGTAAGAAAAATGCGTTTTTCTTGAAAACTGGAATGATCAGTGACTTAATGCTATTTACAATTTTTTTTCATACTTTTAAATGTCAGACACCTTTAACAGCACTAATCTTCATAATGGAAGCCAGCTTTCCTGCTGTAAAGTCCAAAACGGTGCTGTTCTCTTTTAGGCTTTGGAAATAACTGAGAAAACATAAATAAACCTCAGTCTTATTGTAATTGTGTTCTTCTGGATATGAACCAAGTAGAAATGGGCCAAGTGAAATTTCTTATCAGATTATTTTCTTTTCTAATAACTGAAACACAAATACTGGAGCTGGTAGTGGATGACTGCTGTTTGAGTTCCTGCTGTTGTGTTTATATTTCACAATATCCTCAGATTAATGATGGACATTTAGAGAAGTAGTCGTCTCTGGTTTGTATTTTTCATTTCTGAAACCTGTGGCCTACATTACCCACAATACAGTGGATGTGGTGTGCTACACTAGCAGAGTTTAACTCAGGCAACCATCTGGTGAGCTCATATTGTAATACATGCCTGTGTGTGGTTTGTTTTTTGTTTTTATTTTTGTTTTGCTCTTCAAACTTGTTTTTCACCTAAACAAACATGCAGTCACATGACTTTAACACATTTTTCACACATACAAAAGTGCACTTCGATCCTGTTCATGTACCCTGATGTGAAGACACTGTTTACTAAAAACAAAAGCTGCCTTTCAGCCTTCAAACTTCACACACTGCATAACTATTTCCAGTGAGGTCTTCCCGCAATGCTGCAAACTGTAAATATTATATTTGGTACAGCATTATATCAATAAGGGACTAACTTTGAGTTTAATGCAAACTGGCACCCAAAGTCATTTATTTTATGATTACATTTTCATTTCTGTATCTTTTAATTGACTTTTTTTGGATGGCTTTCTGCGCAGATCTTAGAGAAGACATAGACTAAATATTAGGCCAAATGCAAATTTGATATTTAAGGGTCATTATCTACAGATCCGCAGTCTTGTGCTTCTTGTTTGACTTGTCTGAAGGCTCACCTGAGCAGTCTCACGGAGCGCTGTACCTCCTCCCTCCTCAGGTTTCAGTGTCGTCAGTTAGGTATGCTCTATTCTGTCCCACTCTGTGAATCCCCCCCACCCCTTCCTGCTCCCCCTGGTTGCCATAGGGATATCCTGTACCAGATAGCAAAACCTGTTTTCTGAAGAGCGATCCTGAAGAGCGTGGCTGCCTCTAAGCCTCACTTTGGTCGTTATCTGTTATCAGGGAGACCTGTGCAGGAACCGCTGAGCTCTCGGGAAAGAAAACTGATGAATTTGTTTGTTAATGAGGCTGCTTTCATCCTCAGTTGACTTCCCAGGTGATAAAACCAGCTTTTTAGGTCAAGTTGATGAGGTTCCGCTTCTTCGTTATTTCACAGTAGTGTCTGATATATTTATTTATACCTCCTAAAGAACTTGAAAATATATTAACATTTAATATTGACAACAGATTGAAGATATCAGCCACAGGAAAAGACATTTAACTTCACTGGTCTAGTTCCAGAAGTTAAAGGGGACCTAGCTCTTTATTTTAACGACTGCACTGTTCTAGAATAGTTTTGTATGATTCACAGTCTTTATTTCATGTCTTTGGCACAGCCCAAAGTGCCCTTTTGTTTTGTTTTTTATCTTCCCCCGTTACTGGCTGTTCATTGTAAACATAAGATTTGAACAGCCATCTCAGAGTCATGACACAAGGAAAGGGTCATCAAAAAGCACGATCCCCTCTGCAGCATGGTGGTTGTTGAGACAAGAAAATTAAGCATTAAAAAAAAGTTGTTACCATTATATTTCAACTCAAACCTTTTTTCTTTCATTTTTTCAAACCCAAAGAGTAGTATTCATTGATACTGTTTCTGACAGGGCAGGTTTCTACATTTCAACTGTGTCATGTTAACTGGATTATAAAGTGCAGTCTGTGGTGTGAGACAAAAGCCCTGCCAGCCTTTAAAATCAACAGATATGAGACATGTTGGTAAAATAATGATAAGGGAAACTATTTCCTGAACTACGGTAAGAGTGTGTCTCATTACCACCATAAACATTTAAAAGTTGAAAAGGAAGGGTCTCAAATGACTCATTTAGAGCCGTGTGAAGCTGGAGCTCATGATGCAATGCTAAACATCAGACTCATCGTGGCCAAACAAGCATTTTTCTCAGATGCTTGGGAAATTTCTCAGCATCATCCAGTTCAGTGCAGTAATGGCATATTTATAGTAATTTTGATGCAAAAATCATGAATGGCTAATAAGGAGAGGAAACTAAAAAGAAGTGGAAACTTCCTGATAAACGGCTCATTTGCAGCTTTGTAAAACCACATAATTTTCATATGATTCAATGCTTCTTTCAAGATTCAACATTCAAGAACTTTGTCAGTACAACAATATACACAGTATACAACGTACAGTGGAACCCTGACTTACGAAAGTAATTCGTTCCCGAGGGTCTTTCGTAAGTGAAAAATTTTCATAAGTAGAAGCACCCATCGCTCCTTTTGAGTGAACGATAGGCTATAGGCTAATTGCTAACTGCAACAACAATACGTTGTTCAAATGGAACAGCGAAGCACAAGTACGAAAGCCAAGGGGGTTGTCACATGATTCGGAAGGCATTGTGGGCCTTCTGGACTCAGCCAATCAGAGCCAGCAGATTTTGTTACACGGGCATTTTGCCGTAACACGGGCAGAAATATTGCCGTTAAGTGCCTTCATAACTTGAATTTTTCGTTAAATGGGGTATTCGTAAGTCGGGGTTCCACTGTACTGAAATGCTGTTTCACCCCAAGCCCTACATGGTGTATTTATAAGAATATAAAAGATGTATCTCCAAGAGATGGAAAACTAGGAATTACAAATAAATAATAATGATTATTTGTTATCGTTATCTTTATAATAAAGATTAAAAAGTACTATTACTAAGTATACAATACTATAATAATAACTATACAATACTAACTGTACAATAAACAAAGATGGGACAGAGACAATACAAAGTGGATTGTGCAGTAGGTATTGAATAGCAGGTTCAAGTTATGGTCAGGATATTGTAGACAAGACAGGACGAAGGCATGTGTAAGGTCCAAAATGTGCAAATATAGTATTATGTAGATGTGTTCAGTAACCGTGTGACTGAGTGTGACAAAGTGGAGGAGCAGTTGTAATTCTCTTAATTCTCTCCATTTGTCCCACATGTGTTTACTTTTTTTTTTTTTTTTTTGCGCACATTGTACACGTTATTCTGTTTCTATGTATTTGCTATGATTTGCTATTTGTCAAGTAACATTGCTTCACTCACTATCCCGGGTTTGTTTGTGTAAGCATTTTGTTGCCGGCAAATCAAACATTCTGCAAATTAAGACAAATACTAAGTTATGTTTCTTCATACTTTATTATGTTACAGATTAAGTCATTTGTTCATACTTACTTTGTTTGTCTTTTCAGTCGTCATAAGGGTCAGGTGTGGGAAACGCCCGCCTGGCATTTCCTCATTTTAAAGTCCTGATGATGTCACATATGACACCAGCAGGTCAAACCAAGTGGAGGGGTTTCTTTGTCCATAGAGATACTTCATTTTGTTTGTGTTAAGGTTTAAAGTGATTTGTTGAATGTTTTTCCTTTCGTTAATACAGCCATTTAGTTGTGTAAATGTGCATATTAGAAGTGTGTAGAGGTTTTGTGTTTTTAGATAATCTGTGTAGAGTTTTAGATCCCTCAGTTGAGTGAGTGGTACTGGCTGGGCAATTGGAGGGAAATTGATGGCCCTATTTAAAGCCAGTCTCTACCAGATGCAGGAGAGAGGAGAGGTGAGCTGTGTCACCAGATCCATGTTATGTTGAGTTTTGTTAATTGAATTGATTTGGGGGAAGTTTTGTTAAGTTACATTAAATTAAGTTCACTGTAAATAAATTGCTCACCTTGGAAACCTAAAATGTCTGCATAGTCTGCTTCCCTACCACCTTCCTTGACGTTCGAGTCTGACTACTTCACACTGAGTGTGCAAATAAGCATGTTGTTCTCAGGTCCAGTTTGTAGTGAATTTGTGGAAGTTTTTATTGTTTTTGAGTCTTTTGGTGAGTATTGTAAGGCGTTTGTGTATATCAGTTGTTTGGTGGTAGGGAGTTGAGGGCTCTGACTGCTTGGGGGGGTGGGGGGGAGGCTCTTGCAGTGTCTGGTCATTATGGTTTTGATGTTGCAAAACCGTCTGCTAGATGGAAGGAGGGAGAACGGTGCATCTGAGGGGTGGAAAGTGTCCTTCACTACACTGTTCGCACGTCGGATGATGTGTGTTGTAGAGTTGGGAGACGGGTGGGAGAGGCCTCCAGTGATCCTCTCTGCTGTCCTCACTATGCGCTGCAGAGACTTCTTTTCAGCAAAAGTATAGTTCCCGTACCAGATATATTTTCTTAGACACATCTATTTTGCATTTGTTTGAATGAATTCTATATCATGTTCTCCCCTTGTTAATTGACTGAATATTAGTCCACGGATCATTGAGCCTTCTTTGGTTGTATTTTTTTGCTTTTTCTGAAACAACACTGTGGATTTTTCACTTTAAACATGAAGAGTGAGTTAATATTGTGGGCATGTTGACACTGATGCATCTGACTTTAAGCAAGGCTAAAGCTCCACTCCGTTGGTCCAGAGCTGTTTTTATGTTAAGTGGATTGCTTAGGTGGACATGGTGTGTTGCTCTTTAGCGTGTCTTCACAGCTGGTCACACTGAAATAAAGACCCTGTTTATTTCTTACAACCATACACGGAGTTGTTGGAGACGGCTGCATTTACTGGAGTGCATTCTTGTAACCATCAGCTGTCTTTGTACTTCGCATGGACACATCAGGAAGTCTTGGTCTGGATATCCTGACAAATTTCCCAGTAATTTCCTTTTTATTAAAGCAGCTGCAAAACTGTAACTTAACAGAACTTTTAGACTTGTGTATTTATGAAGCCAACTCGCTTGGAAGAAGTTGTTTTGATGGCATGCATACCTGCAGTGATGACAGGTGTCTTAAAGGATATATCCGTGAATGCAGGAGTGACGCAGAGCATTATTTGGCATTGTGTGTTCCTTTGGCGTGGTGTTGTTTGACTGGGTGATGAAAGTTTTTCTGGTTAGACGGACTGTTGTTTAGAATAATTTGACTTTTAAAGGTGGCGTTTTTGCTGAGAGATGGTGGAAATGCCAAGTGAGGTCAGAGCAGCAAGTTTTTACTCTACACACTCGATCCCCCTCTTCCTCTCCCGCCCCTCCCGTCATCAAATCTCTGTGTTCCCATGTTTTCGTGTTTGGACTTGTATGTTCAAACAAGGCCCATTCAGCCAAAACACCCACTGTAAATGGAGAGCTTGAATAGAAATGAACTTCTTCTAGAAATCTCTAGCTGAATGAAAACTTTTAGGAGCAATCTGAATATTACCTTGTTTGTTCAGTCTGTTTGAGCAGTTTCCTGCTGTTTTTGTTGAGTGTATTATTATCAGTATAATCACAGCAAGAGTCTGAAGACATACTCTTACTGCCCCATTTTTCTTCTTTCCCTTTCTATGGCTCTGCTTTATCTTTGATGGGACATAAAACCTTTTAAGCAAAACGGCTTTATTCAGCGGCAGTGAATACATGTACAGTATATTGTGTGTTCGTTGTGTGTTAAATATGTTCATCCCTGTTTTTTGTGGGTCAGACATGAAATTCATGTGTGCCAACAAGTCATTGGTGGAAATTTTGCTGCAACTGTTAATTAAAGTTGTGAAATACTGTTGACGAACACGACGCATGGGAACACACTACAGGCTGTGAGGAGGGCGTGGCTTAAACATGTATGCACAAAGCGTGCCGAGCTGTGTTCCTGGTCTGTGAGAAGACTTCTGTGCTTACCAATTAATAAATAAATAGCCTTTACAGAGGCTCTGGCAAGGAAAGCATGATTAATATTTAATTAAATGTTGACACCGAGCTGGTAATAAATAGTAAATGTAAGCTGGCAGAACATAGAATTGGGCAATCAGTTACAAGCCATGGAACATTTCCTGCAAAAACGCTGTTACATGAACACTGATTGTGGCGATAAAGGTGATAAATGCACTGAGACGTAACATGTCGTCTGGTTTAGAAACCTTTGAAACCATGGTTGTGTAGACTGAAGACTCAATGACTAAAATATTTTTCCTTTATGACTTAAGAAGGCTTTAAAACTCGATTTTCTTGCCCAACAAGTGGAAAGGAATTTCTTTGTGTGGCTCACATTCATAATAGGAACACAAGAAAAGCTGGTCCAAGCCGGCAATGTCAGCTGTCAGATGGGCCTGTTACATGGCAGACGTGTTGACGTGTCATTAAGTACACCTGTTTTGTAAAAAAACAATATTAGCAAAAGCTCCAAGTGTGACCAAAGCTTTGAATCTGAATGAGTTGCTTGAAATTTAGCTGCCACTGATTTATTCATTGTGCAGTTTTAATTTGACGTAAACCTCTTTTTGGGAAGAGCGCTTGCATACAGATAGACCGATGTTTAAATCCAAAGTGGAAAAAGTGTTCATTAATATGAAGACGAAGAACAGGATGCTGACTGCACTATAATTGCCTCGAGTGGCCTGCTAAGCTCTGTTTGGTACATTTCTGTGTCTCCTGACATTGTTCAGTGCTTATGTTTGGTTTTTGGAAACCAAATTAATCAACCTTATCAGCTGTGCTAAAAGACTCTTTAACAACATTAAACATTAAGCTGATTGAGCGTGCCAATCTGAGCTTGGCGCCTTTTAATCAGGAACTGTTAGTCAGTCAGATGTCAGAGGGAGATAAAATGGCCAATTCATTACATTATCTATCAAAGCTGAGGTAAGACCAAACAATTTTATTTTATTTTAAAAAAAAAACAGTCATGTATGTTATAGTTATAACCCTCTAGTTTATTTAAAATGAACTATGGCGTCATGCATATTGCCTCTATTGCCGGATATATACTGAAACAAGGTGTTAGACACAATGTTTAAAAATTTATTTGTGGCATGAAATCACAAGCTTATTGGGTAACAACTTATCAATTACAAGTTGTGAGCCCATGAGCACCTTTCTTTGTCACATCCAGTTTTTCCCCCCACACAAGATTGTAACAATGGAAACGCTCATCTCGAGGCTTCAGAAACCAGTGGAGGACATCATTGTAGCTACATCCACCTTTAATCTGTCTACAAAAGATGGACACACATTGATATTATGAAAATAAATTTTCATCTTTTGGATATTTAAACCCTGAATTTGTGCTTTCTAGAATTAGCTGACAAAGAAAATAAGCTATAAAGCTTGGTTAATTTCTTGGTTGATTAGTTACTTGCTAATAAGTGCTAATTAACATACCATCCAATATTAGAATTTCAGTCACCCAAAGGTAAATGGGATTAATTACACAAATAAAGTCATTATTGTCATATAACTCTATCACAAATGTTCCAAAAGACACAAAACACAGTTGAGGTCAGAGACTGGTGTAGCATGAAGACAGGTGGCAGCTATTCCCCTTAAAATACATAACTTTAAACTTTAACATAATAGTAATAATAATAATAAATGGATGAGTGTGTGGTTTGTTTGTTTGTTTGTTTGTTTGTTTGTTTGTTTGTTTGTTTGTTTTGTCACCAGTGTACAGCTGTCACTAAGTCGCTACAGAGATCAACAACATTTTGTACCAGGCTGTAAATATGTTTCTGGTCTAAAATTGCACATTTTAACTATTGGCGAGGATTTCAGGTTGCTACCTCATCAGGGCAAACTATATTTTGAAGTGGATCTTGTGCCTCGTGCTGTTTTGTGAGACTGGATGTTTCCCCGATTCTCTTCTTTGTGGTGGAGAGTGCAAAGCTGGCAAAAGAAATAGTCACATTAGAAAAAAATGAAAACTATGCCAGGTTTAAGTAAACTGGAAAAATGTTTTGTTAGAAAGTAAAGTTTATTTATACAACTCTTTTCAGACATAAGTCTCAAAGCACTGTACAACAGTTAAAATACAATATCAACAGAGAAAACCAAATCCTGTATATTTCCATCCTGTAAATTGCACTCGGCTTGGTTCATTTCTGAAGATGTGCTTTAAGACCTCTGTAATTTCCAAAAACAGGTGGACACGGTAGTTTTTAGGGAACACGACGGAAACAAGAAGACAGAAACGTTTCTTTTGTGAGGAACTATTGTTAGCAGTCGATAAATAATCTGTGTTCCACTGAGTAACTGAACCGCACAGAAGCACATAGGTTATTATCTGTGTCGTGCCATTCAGTGCAGCGGCAAGACCAACAAGGTTTGCTTTATTAAATGTCACAGAACCACACCTCCCCTTCAGATAAACTTTTCAAACACAAGACTTTGTTTTAAACTCTGAAAACTGCTGTTGGAGGTTTGTCCTGCTGTTCCAGTCGTCGCAAATAGGCTATAAAAAGCTCATCCTTAATGAGAGGTGGTGATGACAAGGAGGGAGTGATTGCATTCCTCACATGGACACGATCACTTCGACACGGATCCCACGTCATCACACTGCATCGTTTTGCTCATGGCATTTGTCAGTCAAAGTAGGGAGAAAAACAGAAGTACAGCTCCCTTCTTGTGACTGATTACTGAGTATTAATGGCTATAATGATACTACACGTGGGCGGTCAGTTTTCCGGCCGTGAAAACTTTTAGAGTTGATCAGTCAGCTGGAGGCAGATCTGCATTTCCTGCTTCAGCTGCATTCCTGCTCTTTTCATATTCTTAAGTCAGTGTGTGGCATCTGTAAACCTGTTAGACTTGTGACTGCTGTCACAGCTTTTTTCCCCTTCTTTTCCCCCCTGCAGTGTTCTTACTTTCAGTTCTTCGTCTGAGAAACTGAGGCCTGTGGAACCATTAATCCTTGTCAACCTGACCAATTTTTTTTTCTTTTATTTATTGAAATATTAATGTTTTAAATTTATTTAGATTGTTTTCATTATAGTCAATGCATTTATTTACAGTTTACTGTGTACATTATGGAAATCTGAAGGCCCCATTGATTTTAACTGTACTACTTTGTATGATGCATTATAGTGTTTGCATCATCTTCCTCATTAATGAAACAGACTTGGAATTAAAAAGAAAAATGCAAATCACGACTTCATGAACTGTATATAAATGATGGATGCAACGTGTGGGTCTGAAAACTGAGGCCAGAACAAATTGTCTAATTATTGTACAAATAAAATATGCTGAATCTGAGGGCTTATGTGGAACTAGCCCTAAGGAAAACTGTCAGTTTAAGTTTTTGGAGATTGTGAGTTTACATTGTCTTAAAGAAAATCTTGATACTAACATATGTAAGAGGCCCCACATCCTGAGCAGGTTAGCTTTTAGCATTGGTATTATCATCTAAGTCATATCTAGTGTCTGATGCATCCTTAGTATAAACCTTTATTCAGGAAATCACACTACAGATCATTCATATATTAGTTTTGTCTGGATTAAACTGATCTGCTGACTCCATCTATTCATTTATGTATTCATTAATTTTTTTTTTTTTTGTAAGCAGGTCTGAAAAAAAGGCACCTGGTGCATCATTGCAGTCGTTGCACAACGTAGCTGTTGGATTGATTGTTTTTAAAAAGTTGCAGAACTTCTCAGAAACGGTCTGAAGACTCCACTGTGAAACAATCTGTAAAATTATTATTGAACCTACTGATCTCTTCATATTTTTTTCCTTTCTCAGAGATAACTGACCCGCCAAGATGAGTCGACGACGTGTCGACACCCGGAGCTCCCTGGGGCCTGATGATGAGGTCATGCCATACAGTGACGATGAGACGGATGACGAATTGGAAGAGGAAAGCTCTGAAGGGGAAGAAGAGGCACCAGAAAGAGCACCGCAACCCCAAGTGGAGACAAGACCCACTGGTGAGTTATTCAAGACGTGCGCTGATCCTTTTTTTTTTTCCCTCCTCCTTCTGATTCTGATTCAGGGGATGAATGTGTCATTTTACAGCAGTTTTCCTGTTTCATAACAATTTCTATTTCTCCCAAAGTATTGATCAGATTTTAATGGACATGAGATTAATTTGAGGTGAATGACAAATATGTTTGAGCCTCCTTAAATTCTCAGTGGATTTTTAAGTGTTATTAACATGTGCATAACTAATGTCACTATAAGGCAAATAATACTGGTTGATGTGTGGTTAAATGTCCTAGCATCACATCATACTGTGACCCACTTTTGGGGACTTTCTAGTTTCTTCTGAGAAGGTTGGTTCTGTTCATCTGGACGTAGCGTTTTTAGTGGGAGAAACCTTTCGTTATTCATCCAAGTGACTTCTTCAGCCTCAGCTGACTGCAGTTTTCCCCAACCTTATAAACAGTACATTTGCACAATGACGGAAACTAGCACCACTGAATGAACAGTGGGCTGTAAGGTCAGTTCCTTGATTATTAATATGCAAATTGTTATGACCATTGATAAGCTGATGTTTACTGTAAGCCTACACACACAGATCAGTATTTAAGGGGTTGACTCTCATTATCCACTGGAGCATAAACTGAGTGTCATCAGGACGCTACAACACAGAGCGAATACCATCCCCACTGACAGAGAGACAGCGGCCAGGGAAGCAGAAGAACAGCACATCAAGAAGGCCCTAAATGTGGTTATCCCAGCTGGACTTTTGTCAAAGCTGGGAAGGTGCCTAAAGAAAGCTCCAACCAATCCAGGAGAGAAGGACAACCGCTGCCTAAGTGAAAACCTGTAATGATCCCATATGTGTCAGGAGCATTGGAGCAGTTGAGACGCATTTTTTCTAAACACCGGGTCTCTGTAGCTTTTAAACCCCAAAACACGCTGCGCCAAAAATTGGTCCACCCCAAGGATCGGGTCCCCGACACAAACAGAGTAACATAGTGTACGCTGTGAAGTGCCAGGAGGATTGCCAGGATTTATATATCAAGGAAATCAAACAACCTCTGGTGAAGCGGATGACACAACACAGAAGAGCCACCTCATCAGGCCAGGACTCTGCAGTCTATTCACACCTACAGGCCAGTGGACACTCTTTCAAGGATGAGGATGTACACATCCTGGACAGGGAGGAACGCTGGTTTGAGCGCAGACTCAAGGAGGCCATTTACGTGAAAAGGGAAAGACCATCTCTGAATCAAGTAGGGGGCCTAAGGGTACATCTGTCACCATCTTACAATGCTGTGATTGCAGCCATCCCCGAACTCTCTGTGAATGGTACTAGTGGCCATTAATCAGTGGTTGTTGATCAATGGTTATGACAGTTTGCATATTTATGATCAAGGAACTGACCTCCCAGACCATTGTTCATTCAGTTGGCTGGTTTCAGTCACTGTGCAATGTCCTGTTTATAGGATTGGGGAAACCTGCAGTCAGCTGAGACTGAAGAAGTCACTTTGATGAGTGACGAAATGTTTCTCCCACAAAACGCTACGTCCAGATGAACAGAATCAATCTTTTTGGATTTACTTACCTGGATGATTGAGCATATGCATCAAGACATTTCTAGTTTCTTGTTTGTTTGATTTTTACTTTGGAAAATTGAGTTGTTCTGTTTTTTTTTTTGTTTTTTTTTTTCTTCTTGTTTTTAATTTAACTGGTGGGTGAAGTTATGTTGATTACATCCATCTTTCACATACAGTCTGTGTTTTAGCCTAACTTTCTAGAGTATATAAGTAACAGACATGTTATTTATTCTATAGTTTACTTCATCAACATTAGGTATATTTTTAAAACACAGTCTTTTTTTCTTTTTTCTTCTTGTTTCGCAGACGTCACCTGGAAAGTGAAAGCCAATGACCGACCCTATCACCAGCTGCCAGAGTTTAAGAAAAAAGTCTTTCTGTGTATAAAGAAGAGCAAATACTCTGTAAGTTTAGACATTACGTCAGCAGGCCATTTAATGTACTTATCTGCAGATTGACTGTTGGTTGTGGTGTAAACCAAACCTTCAGCATATAGAGCTGAACATGGCACACCCTAAACAAATACCAGGGCAGGTGTGTATTTTCCATCAGGCATCCCACTGAGAGGGTGTTTTATAAAATATGACGTTTTTATTTTGTACGCTGTTCAGTTATGAATGGAACTGTAGATGAATAATGGGATGAGGTGGATGTAACTCGATGAGGGTTGGACGTGCTACACTGAAGTCAAATGAGAAAATCTTGTTCTTTGATTTATGTACAGCTTTTGTTCATCACACAGTTCATTTGTTAAATTTGTCTGCCTTCATGTGGAAAACCATTTAAAGTAGTTGTTGCTGGCTGTGTGGTTTATCCTTCTGACAGCCGGTTAACACGGAAGAGATTTTTATGCTTCGTGTCACTGGCCTTTGTCAAGGTTGAAACCTGATCACCCTGCTGGGGCGGCCTTTCTTTCACCAGCAAACACAGTCAGATACGGTAGATCCTGATGCCAGGAGATGTTTAAAAATACTCGTAGCTCTTCTGTAGTTCTGTGGATCTGTTTTGGTATTAGCTGCCCAAAATGGATATGCTGCCTTCTCTACTATATAATTGAAGCCACATAGCGTTGCCCGGTGGTGCTAAAGTGTCATAAATTACATTATAAATAAATTACATCAATACCACTGCATAATAACCTGTTGATGACGCCATATTTTTTTGTGTGTTAATCTAAAGAAGTACAAGTATATTCTGAAAAAGTTCACATTTAATGCATGTAGTAAACAGACGCCAAAGCTTGACGTCTTAATAAAAACAGGTGCAGTCCTGTAAATTAAAAAACAAAAAAAGCAAAACACAAGTATGCACCATGATTTAGTAGCTTGTAGAGTTCATTGATGTGTGTGGGCATGGTAAAATCTTAAATGGATCGGTTCTTATGTAGCTCTATAATACTTTGGTATGAAGAGGAGTTTATGGTTGACTTATAATGCCCAAGTCCTGTGGCTGCGAGACAAGATTGTGTTATGGCGTGAATAAAAACCTGAATGCTTCAGATTAGCAAGATGCCAAAACGTCAGTGCGTTTCTTACTGTTAATTGCTATAAAAGTGGTTAATAGTATGTAGTTTCTCAAAGAACTGGACATTCCTGAAGAAATACTTTTTTTTTTTTTTTCTTCATATTGATGATGACTGAGATCACTAGCTTGAATAAGACAATTTTGGAAACCTTTCCCATTTTCTCCCATGACATTTTGCAACAGAAAATGAATTTTTATTAAAACAAAAACAAAAAAAACCTGCTTCACCTGCAGGTCTTAGTCTAAAAAGCAATCCGCTGTTCCAGACTAGAACCTTTAGCCAACTGCTTCTGTTTGCTTTGATATTTATGTGAAGGTTCAACATAACACAGATACAGAATGGAAGCATAGCCTCAGATAGAACAATGTCCATCACCTCATTGGACACCAGCTGGGGGAATCTGCCCTGAGCCAGCTCTTATCATTCAGCACCAGTAAGAAGAGAGTCTGCCCTCTGTGAAATCAAACTCTGAGCTCTCCCACAGTGGCAGAGCTTCAGTGTCTTGCTCAGTGGAAACCAGATGTAATAAGCAGAGTTTAGATGGTTATCTGTAAATGAAACACAGCATCAGCTCAGTACTGACAGCATGATAAGTTTACAATTTCTCAACCCTACTTTCTGCAGAGCATCTTTGTCTTTCTAACCAGAATCGAGAATTTTATAACTCTTGCTTTATCATAAACATGTAGTCTTCAAGCCTAGTCTGAATTTACTTTTGTAGTAGAATTGAAATCAAGTTGTTTTTAAATAAGCTGCCAAAATAAGCTCCTGTGTTTAAAATGACTCGTTTTTTTGGAATAGAGAAGAAAGCAAATTGTTGTTTTGTTTCTTTTCTCTGCAGGGAAATGCCATTAAGACGTACAAGTACAATTTCTTGACCTTTCTGCCCCTGAATCTGTATGAGCAGTTTAGGAGAGTAGCCAATGTCTACTTCCTGGCTCTGCTCATCCTACAGGTATAAATATTACTTCTATGCATTATCTGTTCTATGACTGGCAGTTTTGCAAAGAATGGGGATCAGTGAGTGCCACCAAATGTCTTGTTTGTTCAGATTATTCCAGAGATTTCTACTCTGCCCTGGTATACTACTCTGATTCCCCTGGTCATCGTGCTTGGAATCACCGCTATCAAAGATCTGGTGGACGATCTGGTAAGATTTGGTCTTTGGAAGACATGCGAGGTTAATTCTTCTGTCATTGTCTTCTCGACTTGGCCCTCAGGTGCAAACTTGCTTACTCTCATTGTTCATCTTGGCAAAACAACATGCAGCATTGTTTTAATCAGTTCAAAAAAAAAACTAGCGATATATTTTCAGTTTCCTTTGTAGAAGAACGAGGAAACTGTTCAAGTTGACTGGATGCTCCTACAGCTACTCTGCATAGTTTTTGATTGTTTTATTCTTCATGTTCTTATGTCTTTTTCCTTCAGGCACGCCACAGGATGGACAACGAGATCAACAACAGGAAGTCTGAGGTTCTACTAAATGGCAGGTTGGAAGAAAGCTGCTTATTAAAAAAGTATTTTTTAATCAATTTAAAAAAACAAAACAAAACCCATTTCCCTTTTTTTTTGCTTTTCTCTTTGCTTCAGGTTTCAAGAGGCCAAGTGGAGGGAAATCCAGGTTGGAGATGTGGTTCGTCTCAAGAAAAATGACTTTATTCCGGTATGATAATTCACCCAAAGTGGAGGTTTTTCCTACAAGGTTGCATTAGTTTTAATTTAAATCAGCCATAACAAGCTCACATAATGAGCACACACTTAATTTATTTCCTTCAAAAATCCCTATTACGATGTGAACTGAATTTCAACTTTTTTAGCGCTATGGGACTTTAAGATGAAATATTATTACGTGAAGACCAATAACCTCACTAAATTGATGTAATCTTTAAAATAATAGTCTTCGTTAGAATCAGAAAGCATTATCCAGGATATGTGTGTGGTTTCAGTCACTTTCATGATGTAGTAAATTCAGTGCTCAGTTTTAACTAGAGATTTCACAAACTAATGGGTAACATCAAACAGCTGCATCCATTTTTATATATATTTAACAGGAGAGAAAAGGTACAGAAGAAAACTCAAAGATGGCAAATGGACTTTAGAGGGACATGCTGAGGCCATTATGAGGTTCACTGTTACATAAACTAATGTGTCATCTACATAAAAGTTTACAAAAATATAATCTTCAGTGTATAGTCATTTTCTTTATACTTTACTTAAAAGGGACTGCTGATCGATCCTGGAGGCACTCCACTCATCAAATGTATTTGGATTAAAATGTATCCACATCTGCTAGGTATAAAGAAATGAGCTGAATAAAATGATACAGCATTGCATAATCCAGAACTTAAAATATTAGCTGATTGATCATTTAGTTTTGAGCAAAAGCGAAAGTCTTAAGAAATCGCAGATGTGTGCCTTGAATCCTCTGAGTGCTTTATCAATTTGAAAACTCAAATGTTTATATTTTCAGATATTTTATATATATATTTTTCACTCTGTAGGCTGACCTCCTGCTGTTGTCCAGCTCCAACCCAAACAGCCTGTGTTATGTTGAAACAGCTGAACTCGACGGGTAAGAAAGAGGGGGAAAACGCCATGTACTGTGCTATCACCATATATTAGGTTAAACTGTACAAACGATGCAATGGACTGTTGGAGTAGAGTACTGTGTTTGAGGAATTTCTATTTAATCAGTCTTTTTCCCAAGTGTTCAGTCAACAAATTACTAACTGAGAAGAGAAGAGCAAATTTGAAAAGCCTTTTCTAAGAACCAAACAGTCTTTGCTCTGGTGTGTGAACGCGTTCTGCTTTTAAGAGGGAACACCTTTAAATCAAACAGATACTTGTATATGTGGTGCAGTTAGATCCTCCAATAGAACGTGTTTACAGTGAATGGGAATAGAAATGAAATGAAATAGAAAGTGATACAAACAAGATCATAATCATTTATTTATTTATTTATTTATTTATTGCAAAAACAAAGAAATGATCTGGGGATTTTTCTTTGTTTTTAATCATTCTCCCAGACGGGGTTGGAATCAGTTCTCAGGTCTTTGTGTATATATTGTTTTCCCGTTGCAGCGAAACCAACCTCAAGTTTAGGATGGGACTTCGAGTGACTGATGAAAGACTTCAGGAGGATCATCAGCTCGCTGACTTCAATGGTAAGAACTGGATCACCACAACACACTCATTCAGTTTGAATCATGCTTACAGAAACAAGCTATTTCTTATTTTATTTCTCTGAACCAACGCCTTTTTTTCTGTCCCGTAGCCCTGATCGAGTGCGAGGAGCCAAACAACCGTCTTGACAAGTTTACGGGGATGATGCTGTGGGACAGGGAGCGCTACCCTTTGGAACTGGACAACATGCTGCTCCGAGGTTGCAAGATAAGAAACACTGACTGGTGTCATGGGCTGGTCATCTTTGCAGGTGTGTGTTTGTTGTTGTTGTTGTTTGTTTAAAAAGTATATAAATAATTAAATACAAATGTAAAATATAAATGTGTGTTATTGGTTTTTGTTTCTAACTCAATACCAGATTGTACTTTCTTGTGTTGTAGTTTGGCAGTTCCTCTTCTTAAAACATTGGTATTTCAAAAGTTTGGTTAATTTGATTGTAAAGGTTAAAATAATGAACGTATTTTACTGACTTGTTGTTGTAGGAGGTGATACCAAAATCATGAAAAATGGTGGCAAGACGAGGTTCAAGAGGACCAAAATTGATGAACTGATGAACTACATGGTTTACACAGTAAGCTTTAATCACCATTTTAACACACAGTGTATATTTTCATATCTATTATCTGATGCACCTCCTCGCCACAGACTGAGGTAAATGTTGGCCTGTATGACTGAATGTGTAGGCCCAATCTTCCTGAAGGTTTCTGTTTAAGTGATGCAAATATGCTATTGATGATGTTTGCTTTTTCTGAATATGTTTTGAGGTCTCCCCCCCCCCGATTTCTTGCACTGACACTTAAACAATACATTTGCAATAAGTAAGTCAAGCCATACAAGTAGTATATGAAGTCTTCTCAACAGCTATTTGGTGTCTCTCTGTTACTCCTCACCATAGATCTTTGCACTGCTCATCCTGGTGTCCGCGGGTTTGGCTATTGGTCACACATACTGGTATGAGGCTATCGGCACCAAGGCCTGGTATCTGTTCGATGGCAAAGATCAGACCCCCGGCTACAGAGGCTTCCTTAGCTTCTGGGGATACATCATCGTTCTCAACACCATGGTGCCCATTTCGCTCTATGTCAGGTACATAAAGCCAGACAAAATTAAGTGAAAACAATTATATTAATGCGTTTTGTGCTCACTTTCAGATTTGTGTGTGTTCAACAGTACACCAAATAAAAGTTTTTGTGCTTTGTCTACAGCGTGGAGGTGATTCGTTTGGGCCAGAGTAAGTTCATCAACTGGGACCTGCAGATGTATTTTGCAGAAAAAGACACCCCAGCTAAGGTACATTAACACTTGCATGTTTGTTTTTCAATTATCTTTTTTAACTGATTTTTTTCACCGCACTTTTATGCTGTATGTTGTTGAAGGCCTGTGAGTGTTGCCCCTCAATTAAATGGCCATTTCCGGTATTCAAGAATATAATGACATTTAAAGAGGCGAAGAGTATTTGTGGGAGTGTTTTGTTTTTTTTGTCCATCCATCCATCCATCCATCCATCCATCCATCTTCATCCGCTTTGTCCGGGGCCGGGTCGCGGGGGCAGCAGCCTAAGCAAAGAGGCCCAGACCTCCCTCTCCCCAGCCACCTCCTCCAGCTTATCCGGGGGAA
>NW_005187417.1:1327096-1329003 GCF_000239375.1 Pundamilia nyererei
GAATAAATCAAGTCTTCACTAAATCATGGAAGGATTTTATTATGTTTCTACTCAAAATACACAACTGGCACAGAACTCAAAAGTATTTGAACAGTTTTACTTGTTTTGGACAATCTTTAATATAAATGCATACGTAGTTAATCCTAAACATATTCTGTAATTTCAATATGTGTGGATGCTGCATGACCAGGACGTGGATCCAGATCGTGCTAAAACCGTCGCACCACATGCCATCCTTTTATAGTGTAAGGAATATAGATTGTATATAAATGGGCATATTGCTTCAGGGCCTAAAAAGTGAAACCTGTGACTTACACCTGCCTTCTTTCTAGTTGTCAGCAGGGGGCAGCACCTCTGGATGCAAAAAGAAGTGCGGTCATTTAGAAATCTAAAGGAAATGACCCTACTTATATCTTTGATTTCAACAAACAGGTTCCCGATGACTTTATGGTCTCAGTCAATAGTTTCATTCATAGTTTTATTTCTCTAAATTCTTATTTTTAATTTAAAGTGAAATAGAAAATAAAACAGGGTTTGTTTGTTTGTTTGTTTGTTTGTTTGTTTTTGTTTTTTGCAAACTGGCAAAAATTACAAATTTCATAAAAGGTTTCCAAACGTCACTATGACTACGGTCTTTTTATAGAAATAACTAAAACAAATAAGAGCAATATTATCAAAGCCATTTAGACTGGACAGATTGGACCTGCTACTTTTGACTTTTTACCTCACTGAGACTTCTGTCTAATTACCACTGATCTTTCTATGTACTGTCTTTTTAGTGAAGTTTCCCGATGGCCGTATTCGTCTCTACTGTAAAGGAGCAGACACTGTCATTTACGAGCGTCTCTCCCCCAGCTCCAAACATAAGGAAACCACCCAGACTGCTCTTGATGTGAGCTATTGTTTAATCTCATTTGCAGCATGCCAGATGCTGTCTTTTTCTCTCAGGAGTAAGCAAAGTCAACATTTTCATGTTATCAGGTCTTTGCCAACGAGACCTTGCGGACACTGTGCTTGTGTTACAAAGACATCAGCGCTGAAGAGTTCGAAGCCTGGTCCAGGAGACACAAAGAGGCCCAGGTGACCATGAATGACCGCGAAGCTGCCCTGGATGCTGTGTATGAGCAGATCGAGAACAACCTGATGGTGAGTGGGAAATGACTACGCTTTAGTTTCTATATACATGTAGAATTCATTTGAATGTTTTAATTAAAAAATCTCTTCTGCTAAAAATCTATCGGATTTTAAAACAAGAAGCTCCCGTTACAGCTAGTAATGAGTTCTCTTGCATTTAGCTAATTGGAGCAACGGCTATTGAGGATAAACTACAGGATGGAGTTCCAGAAACCATTGCCAAGCTGGCTAAAGCAGACATCAAGATCTGGGTCCTGACTGGAGATAAGAAAGGTACCATCACCCCAAAGTGCACAAGAAATAAAACACCTGTATCACATGAATAACAGCGACATGCCTGAGCTGGTTAAAGTAACAATTTGGATGAATTGAATCTGAACTTGTGTTTTAATCTTCATAATTTATCCCCAGAAACTGCAGAGAACATCGGATATTCCTGTTCACTTCTGACAGACGACATGGAGATCCACTACGGAGATGATGTCAAGTAGGTTGACAAGAACATTGCAAACGACATCCCAAGGCAGACTGTCCCTGCAGACTCAATTAAATTCAGTTTTATTTATATAGCGCCAAATCACAACATCGTAGCCTCAAGGTGCTTTATATTGTAAGGTAGACCCCACAATAATACATGGAGAGAAAAACCCGACAATCACATGACCCCCTATGAGCAAGCACTTTGGCGACAGTGGGGAGGAAAAACTCCCTTTTAACAGGAAGAAACCTCTGGCAGAACCAGGCTCAGGGAGGGGCGGGGCCATCTGCTGCGA
>NW_005187417.1:1329752-1355716 GCF_000239375.1 Pundamilia nyererei
GCCAGCCACCCTTCGGAGGAAGCTCATTTCTGCCGCTTGTATCCGCGATCTCGTTCTTTCGGTCACTACCCACAGCTCGTGGCCATAGGTGAGGTGAGGTTCGACTAGCGGACGAACTCTCCTTTCCAGCACCCTGGCATAGACTTTCCCAGGGAGGCTGAGGAGTGTGATCCCCCTGTAGTTGGAACACACCCTCCGGTCCCCCTTCTTAAAGATGGGGACCACTACCCGGTCCCCATCACAGATGTAAAATTTTCTTTTTAACATGTAACTTGATGATGATGTGTTCCATCATCAAGTTACATGTTAAAAAGAAAATAACTTGATGATGGGACACATCGCCATCAAAACATCAGAAAACAGTGAAATGAAACCATTGCATTCTGTTTCCATTCATATTTAAAGTGTTCCAACCATCTTTTATACTATTTATGGTCCCAACTGTGTTGCAATTGAGCACTGTTATCACCTGTATTGTGTGTCTACAGTGAGAAGCTAACCAGACGTCAGGCCAGCAGAAGGGATGACCCTCAAGCTTACCGTCGAGGCAAAAAGAAAACGGCTGAGCCTTTCTTTCCCGGATCAAACAAAAATGCTCTCATCATCACTGGAGGATGGCTGGTGAGCTTTCTTCAAAAACCAAAACTAAATTAAAGCTACTATAAAAGATGAATTGGTAGTACTAAAAAGCCTAGCCAATGTTATAGTCTAAAGATAAATGTAATATATTGCCTTTAATACGGTTTCCCTGCATGGTTTACATACTAATCTACTCTCTTTATTCTTTTCAGAATGAAATTCTGTATGAAAAGAAGAAGAAACGCCGTCGTCTGCGTCGTCTGCGTCTAAAGAGGCGTCAACCTCCAAGCAACCCTCAGGACGGACAGCCGATGGATGATTGGGAGAAAGAGATGAGACAGGTTTAACAAATAGCTTTGATTATTGTGAGTAAGAAGAATTTTTGTCTTCATGATATTAAATCCAGTGAAATGTTTCTCTCTACTGGTAGATTGACTTTGTGGATATGGCTTGTGAATGCGAGGCGGTCATCTGCTGCCGTGTAACACCGAAACAAAAGGCTAATGTGGTGAGTTTGGTGAAGAAGTACAAGAAGGCTGTGACACTGTCCATCGGAGACGGAGCCAACGACGTCAATATGATCAAAAGTAAGGACACAAGCTAACTGTGCTCACGCCAAGTGTGTAAGATTCTACCAATCTGCTCTAAGATTTCGCCCCGTCCGCTCTCCCTCCAGCTGCAGACATCGGTGTCGGTATCAGCGGTCAGGAGGGGATGCAGGCCGTCATGTCCAGCGACTACGCCTTTGCTCAGTTCCGTTACCTGCAGCGCCTCCTGCTGGTGCACGGGCGTTGGTCTTACATCCGAATGTGCAAGTTCCTGCGTTTCTTCTTCTTCAAGAACTTTGCCTTCACTCTGGTCCACTTCTGGTACTCCTTTTTCAACGGATACTCCTCACAGGTCAGCAGCACTGTGAAAGTCATCCCTTTTGATTTTATTCTGAAAAGAAGGGAATGTTTGTAGTATCATAGCCATCATTAGACTAACTTTTCATGGAGTTTGCCCATTATAACATGTACTTTAACCCTGTGGAAATTGCAAACGTAGTGAGTAGCTCCCACACAAAACACTGAAGCTCATTTCTGTAGAATTTTTAATCCATGTTCAAACATGGCAAAGAGTAAATGTTCTCCTGCTGGAAGACATCCACAGAAAACGCCTTTCACACACACAACCTAATTTCCATTAGTCAACATCAACTTCTCGGTTTAATGTCTAAATTTGTACCTTGGTCCTTTTGCCTAAGGGGTCGTAATGTTAACCTTCAAAGGTTTTTACTGAGCAACACCTAAAAGAATACTTTTAACGGTGCATACATCTGAATGCTCCAGTCGCACAAGAGGCAAGAACAAGATTATGATACTGCAGATGTCTCTCCTACATCTTCAATTCCTCAGCCCACTAAATAGCATGATTGCTTTGGATTAGGTTGTGCAGTGAGAAGTGCAGATTTGTGGTGCTTTACTTCTAAAGTACACACTCAGTGACAGATAATACTGAACAGCAACAGAGACGATAAATGATTGTTTTTTCCTTCCCGCAGATCACCTTTGAAGACTGGTTTATCACACTCTACAATCTGGCTTACAGCAGCTTGCCTGTTCTACTTGTTGGACTTCTTGACCAGGTAAAAGCTGAATTTGTTGTAGACCAAAGAAAAGAGGGCTATTGTATCCTGCATGAATGTAAAAACTAATTATGAATAGCTTTTTTTTTTTTGCTTCATAATTTTCTCATAATTTCATGGCACAAAGACAGAGTTAAAGTTTAGTTGAGTCATTCTTCAGTAGATATTTTTTTCTTAATCTTAAAATTTCTTGAAACCTTCTCTTTCTTTCTCTGTTGTAGGATGTCAACGACAGACTGAGTTTAAAATTCCCCAAACTCTACATTCCCGGTCAGCAGGGGACGTTGTTTAACTACAAAAACTTTTTCATCAGCTTGTTCCACGGCATCTTCGTCTCACTCATCATCTTCTTCATACCTTATGGAGCCTTCCTGCAAACCATGGGGCAAGACGGAGAAGCCCCCTCAGACTATCAGTCCTTTGCTGTCGTTGCTGCCTCGTCCTTGATTTTTATCGTGAATCTGCAGGTTGGTTACACATTTCTGAGCATGTGCAGTGCATAAATTTTCAGTTTTTGCTTTTAGGAATTATAATTCGGATTTTGTGACTTATTTGAAGTATTGATGTTGTCAAAATATGGAGCTACTCAAGAATATTGATATTTGTAATGGCTTTTATGTAAAATATCCTGTCTGTCTTTTCTCCTTCCTGTCTTGTCAGATCTCCTTGGATACCTCCTACTGGACTTTTGTCAACTGCTTTGCAGTTCTGGGCAGCATAGCCATCTACTTTGGGGTCATGTTTGACATCCACAGTGCTGGGATCCATGTCATCTTCCCCTCAGTTTTCACCTTCACAGGTTAGTTGAGCGGTTTGTCTGACTGTTATTCAAAAAGCCAATAAGGGTTGATGACGTATTCTAAAATTCCTGTGTTTGTTGGCCTCCAATTTAAAGCCTGCTTCAGATTAAATCGCTCCTAGAGGATCTCTGGCCAGCTGAAGCTGCAATATCACTGACAAATTACTTGTTGATATATTAAACAATAATTGCATTAAGGCAACTTCATCATTCATTTGTAGCTTTCAGTGTAGACACACCTTACAGCTGTTTGTCAAGAAAAGTTAAGTCTCTTTAACTGCTAAATCCTCTACAAGTTGTCAGTAAGTCAGGCTTTGACAAAAGGCTTTTTATTTTCATTAGCATGAATGCAATAGCCTTCTACTAATAATTTTACCCAATGAGAACCATGTCCAAGTATTGAAGGTCCCCACATAAGCCCCTCATTCTTCATTTCTCTGTTAACGTGTGTGTGTGTATTTATATGTTGTGTTTGTAGGGGTAGCATCAAATGCTTTACGTCAGCCGTACCTGTGGTTAACAATCATCCTTACTGTGGGCATCAGCCTTCTGCCTGTCATCTGCATCCAGTTTCTCTCTAAAACCATCTGGCCCTCTGTAGGAGACAAGGTGAGACCTCTGCCAGTGCAGCAACAAGCCTGCTGGTCATTTTCTGACCCATCGGCCTGAACCCTCTCAGGGAAGGTGGGGGCGTCCTGGGTGATGGGCAATAAGATGCTTGACATACATAAATATATTAATAAACATAAAACAACATAGCTTTATGGGGGTTTTTTTTGTTTTGTTTCTTTCATGCATTGCTTTAAATGTATGATTATCACTTACTAATTCTGGCCACAACTTTATTTCCTAACATTGATGGCAGGACTGTAGTATAGATTATCCTAACCCACCATTCTTACATTACAATTACACAGCATCATTAGGGTGCCGGCTGTATTGCAGAATATGCAAGCGCTCTTTTGTAATTACAAGTTGCTTTTAAGGCTGTATTCTGACCATCTTTTGAAGTAAAATTGATTTCTTCTTTCCATTATAACTTTCTACTGTATTTCCATGGACCCTTCTGCTTCATATATTACCGGCTTATTTCCAATCATCCTTTAGGTCCAGAGAAACAGAAAGAAATACGAGATGGAGCTGAAGGAAGACGACGATAAGAAAAAGCCAGCGCCCTTCCAGCGAGGCCGGCGTTCCCGGCGATCTGCATACGCCTTCTCTCACGCCCAAGGCTACGCTGACCTTATTGCATCTGGGCAGAGCTTTCGACGGCGCCCACGGGCACATGGTGGACCTCAAGAGAGCATCAGGGAGATTCCCCGGAGAGAGGCCGAAAACATCTGAAGGGGCGGGTCTGAGTCTGAGACGGAGCAAAACTGCAGTAGGGGGAGCTGTAAATATTTGGGAGTGCAAAGAGCACTTAGTTATTCTATTGCAGTTTAAGAACATTTTCCCTATAAGGTATTCTGAGCATGCCAGAAGGGAATAAAAGGAAATGAGCTCTCCTGAAGTTTCTTAAATGAAACTCTTCTAAATAGTTTTTCGCTCCTGTCTGTGACCTAGACTCCCCGCCTCCAGATGCACCTCTATGCACAAACTTTGTTGAAATACTAAAGCGAAAAAAGCTCACCGAAAACGACCGTCATTATGAGGTCTGAGGTCACGCAGCATCTGTGTGACTGACAATGTTATTTAACTCAGGATTTTAAAAGAGTTTTATTTTTAGTCAGTTTATCCCTGCTAAGTCTTTCTGTACTGTAACACTAATATAATAATTTTGATTTTGAGTTTTAGCCTTGTGTCTACAGCACACTTGACATATTAGTGTTTTCGTTAAAAGTATAAGAATAATATTTAATCTGTACTGCATTAAGTCAGGCTAAAGCATCGGTTAGTTTGATTTCCATCCGTTGACCTCCAAAGATTTCCCTTCACATTAAGCTAGTGGGCTAAAGTTAAACAAGTCAAGATATCATCTTTTTAATATTTTATTCTACATAATAGTGGGACGTTACTATGCTAGGCAATGCAGGGTGGTCAGATGTTATAAAGTGTGTCTTAATTTAACAGTGAGATGTGAATGGTGATCTTTTCTCCTCTGCAGCATCAAACCAGGTATACTTAAGAGTAATCACTAAATTAAGGTAGTTCATGCTTGAAATCTTTTAAATACCTCTTTCCAAGTTGGATCCTTGTTTTGTTCAGTGCCTTACATAAAAAAAAACAAACCACACTTTCCTCCTCCAACAATCTTCAGAGCTTACTTCAGAAATAGAGCAAGGGTTGGTCGGTTTATCTTCATTTGATTAACTTTTACTAGTTTGTACGTTGCTTTCTGTTTTTACAAATTATTCCAAGTTAACTTACATGTTCTTTAGGTTCAAACAGGAGAATTATCTTAGTGTGAGTGGGTATGTGTGTGTGTGTATGTGTATGTTTGTTTCATTTTGTTTACAATCAACCCAAAGAAAAGGTTTTTTTTCCAGTCCTCTAATCAGGTTTAGAATATTGAGGAGCCAAGACTGATGATAGTTCCTGTTCTGACTGTTACTGTATCTTTTTCATGCTAGTGTTACTGTCCACAGATGATGTCTTTTTATTCCTGAATGAATGGAACAGTCGATCAGGACTGCTGTTAGGTAAAAGCAGCAGTATGGTCTTTGATGTATGATGGTGTTTTATCATGTGGTTGTTAATAAAAGCCAAGGGCACACTTAGCAATCTGAAATGTGTCTTTATTTAAATTTTAATTTGAGTATTGCCTACCTCTTGTTTTCTCTATGCTCCTCTTTTCTGCAGTCTCTCACCCTCCCAAACTGGTCAAAAACAGATTCCTGCCAGTACTTCAACTTTGTTCTAATGAAGGTGTCTTCCTGGCAGAAGTGCTTTCTTACAAGAGAGATAATGTATAAGCAATCTTCTTAGTCCGAGCTCTGTTGAGCTGAGTCTTCCTTTAACCTTAACTAGTAATGACTTAATGAATTTATTCACAAATCAAATAATAATCATCTCACAAATCTATCATTACATACAGCAAACTTCAATACCACTGCTATTTATTTAGTGTCTCTCTGACAGAGCTTTCTGAGTGAAATTCAACCATTACTTCCCGCAGACAGTCAACACGTCTGTTAGAACCCATTCCTTCAAAAGTGCTCAAAGAAATCCTACCACTAATTAGTCATGTTTGAGAAGCAATAATCTCTCTGTTAATGGGCAACGTGCCACAGGCCTTTAAAAGGCCGTAATTAAACCATGACTTGGCTGTCCCAATTCGAAGGCTGCTCGAAATGCGGCCCTCAAATGCGTCCTCCTTTTCCCTGAATTTTAAGGACGTGGCGGTGTAGACTTCATCGTGGCCCAACATATCCCAGAATGCATAGCGCGGCGGTGGGTGTGGATAATTTTGCCGAAAAAAAACTGCGGATGAGGGGCTCCCGAAGAGAAAACTTTAAGTATGTACTGAATATTATGTCACTTATTTATGTGCAAATGTTTAATAACGCAGAACATTAAAACATTACTGTTGGCCACATGTCGGCAAAGTTATGTGACATTAGTGACGTTTGTACTAACTTGGTTTTAAAGCCTTTACTTTAAATATACGCCGTTCATTAGCTGAGCTTAATCTTAGAGAATGATCAAAGCTCATGTAGAAACAAACAAACAAATGAACAAATTATGTTCTCCTTCATTTCTGTCAAACAAAGCTGTATGAAACGTTTCCAGCTGTTAGTATCATGGTTGCTCGGCAACCTGGGCAGCGCGACGGAGGCTAGACCGTCCCATTTCACAAGCCTCGCACTTCCGGCCTTAGCGGTCTTTGAGTACGCGGCCCTTGTGGACCGTTAAGGCTGCGTACTTTAAGGCTGCAGACCCTGAATTGGGATACAGCCTGCGTGTGTGCTTAACAGCGTCTTCTTCACACACTGTTAAATATGCAGTTCCACAGGATTTAGTGCCAGAACAGGTTCTGTTTACATCATACATGCTTTCCTTAGGCAGTATCATTTGAAGGGATAATATACATTTTCACTGCTAAACAAGGATCCCCAGCTTAGTCAAACTGCAGGAATGTCATAAAGATCTTGATGACCTGTATATTCTTGCTGCTAAATTCAGATAAAACTGAGGTTATTGTATTCTCTCTCTTTTGCAAGGGCAGGTCTGTCCAGTCTGAGCATCGCCTTTAATGTGGACTCTACAACATTTTGAAGTGTATGTAGGTGCACTTCTGCCACTGACAAAGCTATGTCCAGATGAACAGAATCAACTTTTTGGGATTTTCTTACTGGGGTGATTGAGCATGCATCAAGCTGTAGGTGCAGGTTGTAGTTTACACAGGTCACACTCCCCTCACATTCCCTCCCTCTCTTCAGAATCCCAACCAACGTTTTATGAGATGGTGCCTCCTTCTTCAGTCATATGATCTCGATGTTCAATATATAAAGGTGCACACAATGTTTTGGCTGATGCACTATCGAGGGCTGTGTCTCGGTACTATTCTTTTCAATTTTTTGGTAAAATGTTAACTTCTTTCTGCTTCCATATGCCTCTATAGGAAGAAATGGGGCTGAGATGAAGGAAGTTCAAAAGTTTAAACCAGCTTTGTAGATGGCTAGCTAAGCCATATTTTTATTGGTGGGAGTGTGATGGCCTTGTAGCACTGCTATTGTCACCTTTGTGTTTTGGGTTAGATTGTTAAAGTATCCAGCTGCACCTGTAAGGTGGGAGTGACGGGAGTATATCATCTGTCACACACACTCTCTCTGGGAGGCGGTTGCCAACATGTTTTTGTTACATGCCTCTTTTTACAACATATTGCACAAACCTTTACAAGCATCCATACATACACTTACATACTTACCATTACTCATTACCTCTATAGTTACATGCTTTTATTCAATGCAATCATTTTTTGAAAAGGATATTATTTAAGGAGGGAAATGTCCTCAGTTTCACCTTCATGAAATCTTTTGGTGGTTATTTACATTTGTATTCATATATTTGTCTTTAAAATTTTACACAAGTAAACGGGAAAGTCACTTTTTATTCCTGCTTTAAAACATTTTAACGTAGAGCTTAATTAAAAATCCTTTAGCTTTGTTATTTTGGAATATTGTACAAAGATTTTTGGATAAAATACATGAACCGATTTGAGAAATAAGAAGAGATTCATGCATGATCGCTTTTAAGTGCGAATAATAACAAGGTTGAAGGTTAATCTTGAATAAGCAATAAGTTATGGTCCATGAGTCTTTAATCTGTTTCTTTCACACACTTTCACTCAGATCAGATGTTTCAGTTCAGACGGACACTGATCTTTGTAACACAGAGAAATAAGCTTCCTGCTTTCCAAACAAACACTCCCACTCGGTCCACATGTTTCCTGTTCCTATACTTAGATCTACAAGTTTACAGATGGGTGTGACCAGCATGGTGTGCACGTAAACCCCATTCAGTGCATGTGAACAGAAGGAATGAGAGTCAGTTTTGTTTCTTTGTATGACAAAAGTGAAACTATTTCACAATCATAGTCTCTGACCGGTGAAATGGCGCAGGGAGGAACCCAGTGAAACAGGACAAACTCTGCTGTTCGATCTGTTTGGATCTCCCGAAGGATCCGGTGACTATTCCCTGTGGACACAGCTACTGTATGAACTGTATTCAAATCCACTGGGATAAAGAGGATCAGAAGGAAACCCACAGCTGTCCTCAGTGGAGACAGACCTTTGCACCGAGATCTGCTCTAGGGAAAAACACCATGTTGGGAGAGTCAGTGGAGGACCTAAAGAAGACTTCAGTCAGCGCTTATTCTGAACTTGAAGATGTGAGCTGTGATTTCTGCACTGACACAAAGCTGAAAGCTGTCAAGTCCTGTGTGCAGTGTCGGGTCTCTTACTGTGAGCAGCACCTCCAGCCTCACTATGAATCCCCTGCCTTTGAAAAACACAAGCTGGTGGACCCCTCCCAGAAGCTTGATGACCATGTCTGCTCTCATCACAGTGAAGCTATGAAGATTTTCTGCCGCACTGATCAGCAGTGTATCTGTTGTCTGTGCTCCAAGGTTGAACATAAAGGCCACGACACAGTCCCAGCTTCAACAGAAAGGAAAGAGAAACAGAGAGAGCTCGAGGTGAGTCAGCAAAACATCCAGCAGAGAATTAAAGAAAAGGAGAAAGACGTGAAGGTGCTTCAGCAGGAGGTGGAGGCGATCAATCAGTCTGCTGATAAAGCTGTGAGAGACAATGAGAAGGTCTTCGAGGATCTTGTTTCACTCATCAAAAAAAGAAGCTCCAATCTGAAGCAGCAGATCAGATCTAAGCAGAAAAATGAGTTGAACAGAGTCGGGGAGCTACAGGAGAAGCTGCAGCAGGAGCTCGCTGAACTGAAGAGGAAAGGGACAGAGCTGGAACAGCTGTCATGCACACAAGATCACATCCACTTCCTACACAGTTACCCTCTTCTGTCGTCTCTAAGTGAATCCACAAACTCGCCCAGTATCAATATTCACTCACCGTGTTACTTTGATGAAGTAACAGCAGCTGTATCAGAGGTCAGAAAGAAACTCGAGAATACTATTAAACTTGAGTGGACCAAGATCTCACTTAAAGTGACCAGTGCGGAGTTTTTACTCCTACCGGAGCCAGAACCCAAGACCAGAGCTGACTTCTTGCAGTATTCACGTCAAATCACACTGGATCTAAACACTGCACACCCACAGCTGATATTATCTGAAGGCAACAGAGTAGCTAGATTGACGATAAAAAAACAGCTGTATCCTGATCATCCAGACAGATTCACTCAAAGACAGCAGGTTCTGAGCAGAGAGAGCCTGACTGGACGTTGCTACTGGGAGGTGGAGATGGGACCAGCTAGTGCTACAGTTGCAGTCACATACAAGGACATTAGCAGAAAAGGAGATGAAAGTGAATTTGGATGCAATGACAGATCTTGGGCTTTAGAAAATTCAGTTGAATTTATTCACAACAGCATGAGCAACACCATCTCGGGTCCTCGGTCTGCTAGAATTGGAGTGTACCTGGATCACAGTGCAGGTGTTCTGTCTTTCTACTGGATCTCTAACACCATGACTCTCCTCCACAGAGTCCAGACCACATTCAGTCAGCCGCTCTATGCTGGACTCAGTGTTTATGGTTGTGGTAATTCTCTGAAATTGTGTGAACTCAAATAGATGGGCAGGAGAAAGAGTAACTGTGTCACTCTGTGTAGTGTTATTTTACGATGTACCTACTGTAATCAGTCGTTTCTTGTAGATTTTACCAGGATAGAATAAAAGCTTTACACCATAATACTGTCAGCAGCTGGTTGCCATTCAAATGTTATTTGAACATGTCTTAGTGTTGACATAATTTATCACAGCTATTGTCCACATATATAGCTGCAGAACCAGTCAAAGGTTGAATACAGTCATAGTGGGGAACACTATTTAATTTTCTTTTTCAGTTATTTTCCATGTTTTATACCAGGAGTATAAAAATGACCCCATTACTAACGAACAACATGTGGAGCTTTTTATGCCATACTGTGCAGAAAAGTATCCCTACTACCAAATATGTTACGTTTGGGATAAATCAAAAGTCCACTAAGAGGAAAATTAAACCACAAATGAACCTTTATGAGTGATCAAGATGATTAGAAATTTCCCTTTAAACTATCTCTCTACCACCACTGATGTTCTGTTAGGAAATTTACTTGTTTAGAACAAATTTGCAGAAGCTTGTTTTATGTATTATTATTATAATTAAACTTGACCAAACCAATGATTGGTACTGTATCTGTTAGGGTGTTGGAGTTTACTTAATATCTGTGAATCAGGGTTTTGTTTCCTCATTTGTAAACTAATATTTGTTTGTGTTCATGCTTACCCTTCTCTCCAGTGCTTCTTTTTCTGCTTTTGCTTTTGCTTTGCTGATTTGTGTTTCTTTCCTCCGTTCTAATTACTTCATATTTCATAAACCTTGCCTGTGGATTTCTGATTTGTCTACTCGGGGACAATTTCCCTCTATTATTATTGTCTGCCTGGCTCTTATTGATTGATTTGCACTGGTGCTTTTCCTTGTTAGCCTATAACTTTTGGGCCTTTTTATCTTCTTAGTAATTCACATCATCTGAGTGCTGGAAATACTTATTCTTTTTGTTCTTTTCAGCCTTTTCTTCCACATTGGGTTCTCATTTTGCAAAAACATGGGGTACACCTGTACTAAAACATTAAGATTGAGTAAATTAGGTTTGCTCAATTTAATGTAACTTTAGGTTTTAAAGTTATTTGTTTGTGAAAATACTGCTGATGTAAATAATATACAGTGCACAGTTATTGTTGCTGTGGGAAACCTGACTAGGGATTTGGTTTTCTTTAACATAAATAAAATTTGTACTATTTGAATGCATATAATCTTTTTTTTCTGTTTGTGTTCCTGTTGATGTTCATTAAAGTGTTTCGAAAGGGTAAAAACTGTGAATTAAAAACAGCAGGAGAGCAAATGTGCATCGGTAAGGCCTGATTAACTTTGAAGCTGATTTAAGTAGTTAAAGGCATTAAATATGTACATTAAATGAATAAACATCCAACATGACACAGACGTGGAGGATTCCTCGACAATTAGATGTTTTATCAGGTTCATCTAGAGAGAAGAAAGTATCTTAATGCTGAAATAAAGGACGTGATTGACAATGGGACTGCAGAGCCATCTAGTTCTAGCTCAGTGTTTGCTTTCAGACTTTAGATAGTGAAGACTGACTTACATGTATGGAAGGTTGTGTCATTCAGGTAGAGGCTGTAAAGTCCATCAGTAAATTTGATTCATTGAATTCCTCAAATCTCATTGTTTACTAGAGTTTGGATTTACTGTATGAGTTATGAGTGTTATGATGCACCTGACTCAGCATGAACTATGACCTTTTATCTGACATTTGAAGGTGAAATGTTAAAAGCCTTATAATGGTCCTGAGATTGATGTTAAATGACAAAATTCATGAATTCAGGAGATCACTAAAATCAGAGAAAGAGACAACAGTCTTGACATCTTTGCTGTGAATAGAAAGTTCAAAACCAGTCTTCTATAAACAAATCAAAACTACATCTAATATAACTTATACTTTTAAAGGCCACTTTGAAGAAGATATAACATTTAAAAGATGAAGTAAAATGTTAATATTTTGAAAATGAATGGATGCATAAATGAATGAATCAATTGTGTTGGTGAACAAAATCGCAGATAGCTGATTTTAAGTGAAAATAATGAATTGTGCCTCACCCACACAATAACTGCTAGTTCTATAAGTTTGGAAGTGGCATCTGTTCAGTCATAAGACTAATCTTTAATCCTCTTTAACTCATAATACAATGAAATTGGTGCAGTTTAGTCACAGAGAAGCTAAGTTGCTAAGCTTATTGTGCTCTTACTCTCAAACACACACTCTTGACAAACTTTGATCTTTGTTTGATGAGGAAGGAATTAGCCCCTCCCCCCTCATTCCTGTTATATAGAAAAGTCAGTCCCATTCATTTCAGGTGTTTTCTGTTCCTGCCCTGTTCACAGATCTGCAAGTTTACAGATGAGTGTAACCGGCATGCTGTGCTCTGACATGCCAGTCAGTGCGTGTTAGAAGCTGAAATGAAATAACTGCAGCTCAGCCCTATTTTTCTGGTAAGACGAAAGTGAAACTATTTCACAATCACATTCTCAGAGGTGAAATGACGCAGCGAGGAGCCCAGATAAACCAGGACAAACTCTGCTGTTCGATCTGTTTGGATCTCCTGAAGGATCCGGTAACTATTCCCTGTGGACACAACTACTGTATGAACTGTATTCAAATCCACTGGGATGAAGAGGATCGGAAGAACATCCACAGCTGTCCTCAGTGCAGACAGACATTTGCACCGAGGACTGCTCTGGGGAAAAACACCATGTTGGCAGAATTAGTGGAGGACCTGAAGAAGACTGGACAAACTGCTCCTGCTACTCACCGCTATGCTGGACCTGAAGATGTGAGCTGTGATGTCTGCACTGAGAGAAAGCTGAAAGCTGTCAAGTCCTGTCTGCAGTGTCTGGTCTCTTACTGTGAGCAGCACCTCCAGCCTCACTATGAATCCCCCGCCTTTAGGAAACACAAGCTGGTGGACCCCTCCCAGAAGCTTCAGGACAATATCTGCTCTCATCACAATGAAGCTATGAAGATTTTCTGCCGCACTGATCAGCAGTGTATCTGTTATCTGTGCTCCATGGATGAACATAGAGGACACGACACAGTTTCAGCTGCAAAAGAAATGAGTGAGAAGCAGAGAGAGCTCGAGGTGTGTCAGGAGAAAATCCAGCGGAGAATTAAGGACCAAGATAAACACATGCGGGTTCTTCAGCAGAAAATGAAGGCCATAAGTCAATCTGCAGATAAAGCTGTAAGGGACAGTGAGATGATCTTCACAGAGCTTATCTGCCTCCTAGAAAAAATAAGGTCTGATGTAAAGCAGCAGATCAGATCTAAGCAAAAAAAGGAGGTGAGTCGACTTACAGAGATTCAAGAGAAGTTGAAGCAGGAGACTGTTGATCTGCAACAGAAGAAATCTGAGTTGGAACAACTCTGTCACATGCAGGATTACATCACCTTTCTACAAAAGTATCCCTCACAGCCAAGCTTGACTTTCAGTGAGAAGCCACCCAGCATCAGTATTCACCCTCTGTGTAACTTTGATGATGTGACAGCTTCTCTGTCAAAAATCAGGGAAAAGATGCAGGACATACTCAAAGGACAATGGACCAAGCTATCAGCAACAGTGAGTGAGTGTGATCAGTCACAAAGAGAACACACAACTAGAGAGGAATTCTTAAAATATTCACAACATATCACACTGGTTCCAAACACAGAAAGCAAGATTTTAATATCTGCTAGCAAGAAAAAAGCAAGTACTACACAAACACAAAATGTTTGTATGAAAGTGGTCATGTTAGCACAATTAGGCTCTCCAGAAAGAAGAAAAATGTCTCATTTTTGTGTCCTAAGTAAAGAGAGTTTGACTGGCCGGTGTTACTGGGAGGTGACGTGGTCTGGGACTGTTGCAGTAGCAGTCACAAACACAAACAGACTACCAGTTTATGGATTTGGGAATGATAACACATCTTGGGCGCTATATAGTATAGGAGATAAATTTGAATTTAGACATGACAACATCAGGACTCACATCTCCACATGTCAGTCCTCCACTATTGGAGTGTATCTGGACCACAGTGCAGGTACTCTGTCCTTCTACAGTGTTTCTGACGACATGACTCTCCTCCACAGAGTGCAGGCAACATTCACTCAGCCGCTCTATGCAGGATTTTTTGTTGGTTATGGATTATCTGTAGTTGAGCTCAAGAAGACAGCAGTCATTAGATGAGATTGTAAAGATTAGTTTCTTATTTTGGACTAATTAAGTTTTTGTTAAACACACTCACTTATGTCATCTTGAAGTTTATAAATTGGATGTAAACTGTAAAATATGATAACATAGAAACGTGATTTTCTAGTGCTAGCCCCCCTGCTCCACAGCTCTCCGTCTCTAATTAAAAATTTTACACTGATTAAAGTTTACTGTAAGAAAGGGAAAGGGCATTTGTATACATCTTGGTTGGACTCAATTGAAATGACACTTCTAATCACTTTTATATATGCATTTCCTTTATTTAAGTTCCAAATATGATGGTGCCCTAAAATGAAAGAGGTCTGAAAATTTCTGGTCAAACTGAAATGTAAACACAGGAATAACAAACTCCCTAAATATGTGAATTTCATCCATCAGTCCATTCAGAGCTGCAAGGCTGTCACAGGGCAAGCAGTAGGGTACATCACCATCACCAATCACATGTATGACTGAGTTTTCATTTTAAATAGCATTCTAACTAATTCTAACTATTGGAAGAAATAAAGGTCTTTGTCATAGCCGTCATGGAAGACACTGTCACCGATATCTGCAGTTATAAGTAGAGATGGACCGATCCGATATTACGTATTGGTATCGGTCCGATACTGACCTAAATTACTGGATCGGATATCGGAGAAAAATAAAAAATGTAATCTGATCCATTAAATATCACAAAAGCACCTCACAAAACTTGCAACACGCCGTAACTCACCTCAGAACGTTAGCACGTCGGAGCAGTATGCATCACGTGATAGAGCGGCTGTGGCATGCGGGACCTGTGGCGGTCTGGATAGCATTTGGAGCTTCGCTAGCAACCCGGCATTTCATCTCCGACAAAGTTATCCCCGAGAGAAGTAAAGCAAGTGTGTAAGTCCATCTCTGAATGTTTGTAAAGCATTCCTGCGTTAAGCTTAACAAGCGATATATGGAGCGACTGCCTCTTCTTGCTGCTACTTCAATCATGAAACTGCTTAATGCTCAGCTGATCGGCTTTTCTGTCACGAGTCTGTCTCTCTTGTTTGTTTTTGGCCCACTTTGCACCAGAAAGAGGAAACCAGCGGCTGAACAACAGCAGCACGTTTAAGCTTGATCAGCTGTTGTTAGAATGTATTTAATATTACTTTCTACTCCAGGATCCTTTTCTACGTAGCTGACGCTGGTAACTGTGCAGGGGCGGATCTAGCAAAGTTTAGCCAGGGGGGCCGATAGGGCATTAACAGGGAAAAGGGGGCACAAAGACATACTTTTCTTTCTTATTCTCATTTCAAATGTCTAGCTTTTAATAAATAATTATCTGACACCCAAAGTTTTAATTTGATGTAAAATGAATAGAAGTCAATTACTGTATATAGTAACTATTAAGTCTAATATACCCTAGTAAGCTGTAGTACCTTTTCCTTTGGGAAGGTACCATCTGTGCAGTCTGCAATTTTGTTGAAGAAAGATGTTGAATCTATTTAATATTTCTTGAAAAATAATTGATTTCTGTGCTTTTTTTTCACACTGCATCAAATTAAGGTTGATTACATCGATTAAGCATCATGAGGTGGCGCGTGAGGGGTGGTTCCCTATTTTTTTATTTTTTTATTTTTGTTGTTGCTGGGAGTTGGAACCCTATTAGTTAGGTTGCTTAATATTTACGCTAAGTACTCTTTAAAATACCAGAATAGGGAGGATGGTGTAGGTTTAAGTTTATTAGATTGATCAGTATTGCTGAACTATGAAATATTTTTTTTTGCATACAGGTATAACAGAATAGCTTTAGTGTAGTTGTTGTTTTAAACTTGAGTATGAACTTATACAAAATGCAGCAAGATATTAAAAAAAAAAACAGTTTTGTTGATTAAAAAACACTATATCGGATTCATATCGGTATCGGCAGATATCCAAATTTATGATATCGGTATCGGACATAAAAAAGTGGTATCGTGCCATCTCTAGTTATAAGTGAGATATGCGTTTTTGGTATCTTACATTATTTGGTTCATATTTCATTGATTTGTACATATATTTCTTTTGACAAAGCAGTGTTTAAGGTTTATAAATGCATGTTTGTGTTTTGACCTGAGTGCAACCACTGAAATAAGCAGCACCCTGCGTTTAAATAGAGCAGTACTGTTTGCACCCTCTTGATGTCACTGCATGACTGCATTTGTCTCTCTCAGCTTTGCTTTCATTATAATTCTCACTTCAGTGAAGAATCAGCGCCACCAGTGAGAACAGCCAGCATTATTAATATTTTCACATATATTACTGCATCTTTTTGTGATTGAGAGGTTTAAAGATTTTTTAGTAGTAGTTTAACGTTGCAAGCTTTGACATGTTTGGTATATGTTTAACTACGACAATAACGTTATTAAATTATTCTTTCACAACATTTTCCAGTCACAATCACTTCTCCATTAGAGGTTCAACCTTCAAATATATATATTTTTTGTTGTTTATTGTTTTTTTTGTTTTTTTTTATCTTAATTGAAATGAGAATTGCAATAGTGACAAACATAAAAACTGATGTTTTCTGGGGACACAAACTATTTATAAGACTTACAAAACTTCAATGCTGTACTGCTGCATAGACGTTTTCTGATTGTTTTCTTCATTTATTTATTCTGCTAATGTCTTTCAAACTAGAGTTGACTTTACTCATTTTATTTATCTACCTGTTAATATTATTACCATTGTTGTTGTTGTTGTTGTTGTTGTTGTTACAGGATTCTTGCCTCCTTTGCATTCCAGTCTATGGTAAAAAAACAAAAACACTTTTTTAATGGTTCTGTTTCTGTTCATTATAAAAGATTTCCTCCTTTATCTTTTATCTATGACACATATTCCAAAATGTTTTAATGTATACACTTTTATTTTCAGCAATTTTTAAGCAAAACTGCAATTGTCTGTGTTCCTTTGGGTTTTAAGTGTCTGCCTGATGTTTTCGGCTGCAGTACACTGTAAGACATGATTGACTGCAAAACTTTAGTATGTTGTGATTAGAAAACTTAAATTAAAATTAAAATAATTACCTTAAAATTAAAGCTTGTAATGTCAAAAAATATGCATACTGAATATTTCCAGAGTCATAAATACAGCTCACCTCAGGAAGGCGCCAGTCACTAAAAAAACAAAACCAAAACTAAAAATTGTAGGGGAAGTAGACTGACAAATTTATGACAGCAGATATGCTATGCTTGTATCATCAGTACAGTCAACTGACTGGCCTGAAACCTACATTTATTCAAGGGAAAAATAAGTGAAATTCATAACAAAATGTGTAACTGATTTTACAGCAAGGAATACAGAAAATGTTTTGCTGTAAACACACTGTGGAATGAGGTTAATCGTGACTGTAATGCTGCATTATGTGCATATTCTTTTATTACCACGATATGATAAATGCAGACTATAAAGTGCATTAAAAGCACTATTACAGCTGTATGCCTGGTATATATTTTCAAAGAAACAATCTGTCCAACCAAACTTTAAATAAAGTTTTTAAAAAGAGCAACTCCAACATTAAGGCTTTGCTTTGGCCTTCAAAGGTATCAAATAAGTTGAGAGAACAATCCTGTATGAATGACCAGGCTGCACCAGACTTTTAAAAGTTGAAATTTGATTCAATTCATCTCTACAACCAATCAAATTACCGCTGTAACTACGTCAACAGCATGTTAAATCATCTTTTTTTGGCCGCTATCTCTCAGTCTCTCTGTCAAATCTGCATCAGTTCCACATCAGAGGCCTCCAGGCGGACGCAGATAATGCTCTCCATATTTACAGTGGCAGGAGGATTGGGAGGTTTTTGACTAGATCCCATTTGTGTGAACCTATTAGTGCAGAGCGCTCTGAGCTCCCTCTGATACGCCTCTGAGATTAGGCAATGGTATTACTGTAAGAGGATCGACTCGCCTCGAGGTGAGGGCCGAATATACAGAGAGAGAGAGCGAGAGGAACACACACAAAGACGGGAACATGCTCACACAGATAGGACCACACACTCCCCAGGAAAAGAAAAAAAAAATCAGGATCTGGCAGTGAGAGCGGAAAAAAGAGAGGGAGGAACACACACACACACACACACACACATTTTAAAATAATGAACTGAAACCAAGGGCCCGCACTGATAACAAGGTGCATGATGATCCTCAATTTTAAGATGCTAAATTTCCAGTGATCACTCTCCTGAACACTGATAAGTGTGACTGAGCAACTATTTGGAGGAGGAGATCTAACATGATTGTCTCAATATCAGCTAAATCTAATCAGTCACATGCACGCTGCAGGTTTAATCTGCAATTAAGCTTATGGCACTTTTAATATCCTAAAACTGAAATAAAGAAAATAAGACTGGTATATGTTTAAATCTTTACATAAAGGTATGTATTTCTGTCAGGCATTAATTAGAACCCTTACCTTGTTTTGTTCGTTCTCGCCTTATTTACAACGTTTTGCAGTTTATTTTGTGGGGAACTAATACTATGAAAAAAAAAAAGCAATACATCAAATGTACAAATGCTAAACAAACTCAGTCATACCCCAATTACACATCTACTGTAATTAGATACTGCATTCAGTATAATAAGATAAAAAAAAACTGCTAAACTACTATATTTACACATAGCAAGTTATATCATGATAATGAAGCAAAGCACTGAACTCAAAAAAAAGGTACTTATCAAATCTTTTACATTGTGTTAATTTATCACGGCATCATTTGATGCTCATTAGAGAGGAAATTTTAATCTGAAGTCAAGCCACATGTTTCATTCCCTGAATGCTTTTGGAGTTGGAGCAACTTCCTTTTAACTGTCTTGAAAACAGGTACTGACATACAATACTTGGCTACATGAAATACTACATGAAAGCATGGGGAATATGAAGAGTGAATCATGTCCTGACCTCCTCCCTAGACCTATTTGGGCTACTAAGATTGGTCAGTGACATGACATTTCCAAACCTGTAGGGAGTGTAGGGTGCCAAGTACCTGACGTGATGTGGCTGAAGTCCCTGGTATGCTTTCTTAATGTGCAACAAATGTTTCTCTAATGAATTAAAACAATGTAATTCTAGGGTTTTGTTATATTGATTTTTGGTTGTGGTTCTGATTTTGTTTTTCTATTCTCCCCAGTGTTTCCTCTGCGCCTGTGTTATATTGAGTGTGTCTTCTTGTCTCTGGGTTTAAGATGTGAATTTTAGTTGCTTCCTGTTTTATTTCAAAAGTTGTTTTACATCTTGTATCTTGTTTTGGGTTTTACTTCCTTTATGTCTGACTGGAAACACTTATGCTCACCTGATTTCTATCTAGATTTCCATCTATCCACTGATAGATATTTGACTTTGTTTAAAGTGTTATTTTTTCCCTCCTACTTTAGTTTTGCTCCTTATGTTGGTTTTTTGACTTTGCCACTGTTTCGATTTTGCTTATTTGCTTGCCAGAGTCTTGCAACTTTTAGCTTGAGATTAATTTTTTTCTCCTTGCACCACTTTGTAGAAAACTGATGAAACATGTTGCATTGGAATCGAGTTTGATAGCAGTGCAGATTTGCTGCAGACATTTGCCCCGAGGTTCCTGCCTCCTATAGAAATATTTTGACTAGAATGTCCAGAAGCCCCTTGTGGGCTTGTGTGGTGAAACCAGTCTAACAACGTTATATTTTTTATTAGATTGAATATTTGGTCTATGATGTCCAGTGTTTGACAATATTTGTTTAAAAATAATAAAAAAATTATCATTTATAGTTTTGTCAAATTTTTTACAAGGCATTGCACTGTTAGTGTGACTGTTTTCACTGCTTTCACAGTCTGTTTACGATCCAGCAAACCAGTTTATACGACTTTCTGCAGTGAATTGATGGGCCAAGGGCTACATGGTTATATTGGACACTGATAAAATGCCCACCTCCTCATCACGTATCTGTTATTTTATGCAAAGTCTGTAACCGTCACATAAACTAGCTGCAATCCAGTGAAATAACAATCAAATATTAGCATAGAAAGACACATGGCTGGAGTAGCCAGAAGTTCATAAAGGAGCCACATTCTCTGTATGCGCTGATAAAAAAAAAAGGTGCTCTTTGTGGTGATCAAAATGAAACAGCTAATCAAATATTGTTTTAAGTACCTAAACCAGGGGCTTGTAAAATATTTCATGACTCATTGCCTTCTTAGGAAGCAAGTATCGTTTCCGAGGTTGGCTTGGAGAAATGAACACATCTAACACTAGGTGGTTTTCACACAGACACTGCAGCACAAAACTTGGACATGATCTTACAGAGCTGTAAAGAAAACAACTGTGAGAAACCAACTGTGGCAACTGTCAAATAACTACAACCACATGACAGGGACACCAGCACAAACTTCATCCAGAATCAAATCACTACTTTGTACCAGCGACACACACCATGTCTCCTCCTTATTACTGGAACGTATAAAAGATCTTTGGGCACAAGAAGCACACAAAGGTGATACCACCCCACCTCCATCCTGATAGAAACAGTGCTTTTCTCCCATCACTCAGAACTCAAAGCATTCTGATACTGTCTTGTTGTTTACCCGCAATCTTCCCTGACATATCTACCATCTTACTTAATTTGAGAAGAAGTGTTTATAATAAGGGAAAAAGTTAATAAGGCTGGAGAAGCCAACAGCCGGGCGAGACTGAAGAATGAAAAATGTTTCTCCCACTGAAAACATTAAATCCAGATGTACAAAATGAGCTTCCTGTGTTTGTCGTGTAGTGCTCTGTGTATCTCCCTTTGGTCACTCCTTACTCCTCCCTTTTGTATAAATAGTCCAGTCTTAAGCTGGGCAAACACTGTGCGATTTTTTTAGTCGCGTTATTCAGCTCCTGCTCAAACTGCACAACTAAATCGCAGGGGTTAGAAGTTCGTAGGTCACGATCACACGATCACGGGTCTCACACTATACAGCCCGATGCTCTGAGGCAACCTGAGTGCTCACACTCTGCGTCCATAACATGAAGCTTATAACACAAAGTCTGTCTCTCGCTCTCTGTTTTTTACTGACACAGACACACCACTGCCATCAGCTTTGCTAAATTGCTAATGAAAAACATTGATCAGGCAGCTGTGATTGAGCAGCAATGTCCATCCAACTATTTTCACGGTTGTTGCGGTCGTGATAATTTTGTGAGGCCACATCGAAAAGGCTCGGATGAGCTTGCCAAAGTTATACAAGTTGGGCTTCCATCGCTTGTGTCCAGATCACACACTGCACCGCCATGCTACTCTGTCTTTTTTACTTCCATTTCTGTGTTTGCACGTGTGCAGTGTGAGAAGTTGCGTTAAACTGGCTCGTGGCACTACTTCAACAGTGCGATACCCTCACGAGGGGCGACCAGGACTTCAAACAGGTTTGATTGTCTTGTGACTATACGATTGCTGATCAGGAGCTGGTCATGAGGTGTTAATCGCTTCTCATTACCCCATGTATACATGATGCATAATACACGATTAAGGTGAAACTCAGGCCGATCCCCAAAATGGTCATGTGACTGAAAAATCTTCTCTAAATGAGCCAAAAATCATACAGTGTATGCTCAGCTTTACCCTCAGTCTTCGTCACAGCATCAATTATGATTCCCACATTTGTTCCTCAGGTGCAGCCTGGCATTTTTCCTTGCCCTTCACATCTTGTGGATTTACAATGTCACTCTCTGATTTATTTAAGGACTTACATTAAAACTAATGCTTCTAGTCTCCTGTATTTGGGTCCTAACTTTTACATGACACTCATCTGCATTAAACCTGCAGCCAGCTGCATCAATATCACATTACTGTTACTGACAATCAGCCAGATAACATGCTTCCGGATGTGTGGGCTTAGGCATTTTAACAGTGAAGCTGTCATACTAGACATTAAAGAGTGCATTAGGCACATTTTCAGAATTTTCGTCAACTTCCATGCTCATTCTGTTTGTTAACAAATATTTTTATTAAAAGTTCATGCTTGTGGGTTACAGCAAGCATTTGTTACAACTTTTCTTTGTTTTGCCATCGATTCACCTCTATCTGGACATTGCATCCAGGTAATACCTGAAACCCAGAAATATGGTAACATCAGTGAAAAGTACTGAAAAAGAAATTAGCAAACAGGATATAAATAAGCCAAAATCTTATGTAAACTGCATTTTCAAAAAGCCACCCATGTTAAAAAGGAAACATAAAAATAACAGAAGCTTTCTAAGTCTCTTCTTTGTTATTATCAGTAGAAATTATAGTTAAAACTAAAATTCCACAAAATGCTACTACTACATGCTCATACTACACAATACTAGTATGGAGGATTTTTCCATGTGGTATCCTCAAGTGTGGATATCTCATTCAACACTCGCTCCTTTTAATTTTGGCTTTTCTGTGAGACGGTGAGAGACTGAGAATTTCAGTCAGGAAGAGGATGGTTGACGAGGAGGGAGTCACAGCCACCCACCTCACCCTCCACCCCACCGGCAAGAGGAGAGAGCAGCGTGTCATAATTTATGACTTAAAAAGCATGAATTTTTCAGCGCACAGTGGCAGGGATGGCACTTCATGTTTACGGCAATCATTTCCTTAGTGAATGATTCATGTGGATGTGGCGCTTATGAATCTTTCAGGGAACAAACAGAAACACTGATGCTCAGAGCTTTAAACTCCTTCGTTGGTTGCTGCCTCAACAGCCAAACTGTGTCTGGGAATCGAAGAAACGGTGACATGAGCGTGGGAATGAAAACAAAAAAGATCCCGTTTCATCTTAAGGTTCTTGTATGCTTCTCTTTTTTTCTGAGCATATTTAAAAGACACTCTTCGATATTTTAGCACTCTTCGAAGGAAGCTTGTGACCATAGGTGACCATAGGTGACCATATATCCCTCCAAATGCTGTCGAAGCTCTGCCAGAGGTGCGAGTTGAAGATCTCATGGACCGGGGCCTCGGTCACTTTACGTTGTCTCGTCGTATACGTGTAGGCGCCTCAGGTCTGTCCAGCATCCTACTCTGCCACCTGATCCAACTCTAAAGTCAGGACCTGTTCCCCAACCAGCCTCCTGCAGGTGGTGTGCCCATGTCCCTTTTTCAGGTTGTTCCCAGCAGGGCCCCATGGACTAAGGCCCGGCCACAAGGCACTCACCTTCAGGCACCCTCAGGCCTGGGCCATGGTGACCCTATCCTGGGCAGGGTGAACTGTTCCCTAGGTCTGTCATTGACACGGCTTTCTAAATCGCTCTTTGTCTGGTTCCTCACCCAGGACTAATTTGCCATGGAACACCCTACCAGGGTGCAAAAAACCCCATGACAACATAGCCCCCGGGAACCCTGGGACACACAAACCCATCTGCCATGATAAGGTATTGGATGACAGAAGAAATATTTGTGTAGCTGATAAATTGCATTGCATACTATTTCATATTCTCTCACATAATTTTGTAGATCCTTCAAATAGCTATACCTAAAAATTAATTGTCTTATCTTATAAAAAATCCAAATCCAAAACAAGTACAAGGGCCCAAAAAGACTCACATTTAGTCCTCTAATGCTATACATCACTCAGCTGCAACAATCCAGGCTACTGTTAGCTTACAAATTTTAAAAAGTTATAAAATGTTTTGCAATATTTTTCTTTGTTTCTGATACGACTGTAACTTTAGGTTGCACAGCTGAAAAAACCCTTTATATAAACTCCAACACTATATTGTGCTCATCATATAGCACTGCACTACAGTGCTATATCAATAAGCAGAATATTAGCCATCTTTAAGATCTTTTGGATGCCTCTTTAAATATTTGCTACTCTGCAGTTCCTTTAACAGCCAGCAGATGCTTTTCCCTAGCTGAGTGGAAAAAATGGTGGCAACCTCAGGGGCTGATAAAACAAGCCAAGAAGAAGTTCCAAAAAACTGCAGTTCCTCTGAAGCTGACTCTGAAAGCAATTCTCCATAGACCTTTATAGTAAATATAAATCATTTTATAGCCCGGTACAAAAAGCAGTATTTTTTGTCTCTCTTAATGACTAATGTGGGAGGGTAATATTTTTTACCTTAATTAGTATTATTATTGGCCTGGCCCCTTGAGTGGCAAGTGGTTGCCAATAGGCCTGCTAGCTGTCTGCTAGGCCTCACCTCTGTTAATTTAAAAAACTGGAACTCCCAGCAGCGTTTATGGTTTTGGTGCCTTTTCAAGCATTTTTAATGCATTTGTCTGACAGTGTTGCATGGACTGCAGCCTTCCCAAGATGAGTAAAATTTTTTAATTTATTAGTCTGCTACTTAGCACTAATCAGCACGTACCCACAGAGACTATAGATGCACCTTGCTAACCCTGTTAGCTATCATTAGCTGATATTTTTGATCTCCACCCACCAATAAATCAAAAAAAAAAAACCCGAGATGAGTACTACCAGATGCCGAACTGGAAGCTTCATATGTTGGTCACATATACCTTTTGCATATGATCATTACTGGCCATTGGAGCCACCTATGACAACAAAGCAAATAAACTCACTGTGTTTACATATGTTGCTTCTAGCCAGTGTGTTTGGTTGTATCTTCTGTGAAATATTGATCAGATAGTCACATTCACTGATGCACCATGCAGACTAACATGTAACCAGATTATTATTAGATATATAAAGATGTTGGATGGGGCACTCTCACCCTGATATTCACTGTCACTTCTCTGCTCAGCGGAGCCATGTCCTCCTTTAAGAATCACATTTATCTGTTGCCTAGAAGCTGCAGTCGCCTGGTGGAAATCTTTCATCTTGCCTGCGTAGTGCCCTTCAGAGGGCCCTACCGGCTGTTTGGATTTTAGCCAAGGTTACTATAGAAACACACTGAGGGAGAATGGCAGGGAAACAGGAAAGGCTGGCGCTGGCTAATGGAGAACACGGTTGCTACACAAAACCCCACACATTTTTAAATGCGAACGAAGGGTAAACATGAAAGTTTGTTTTTAATCTTTGTTACGAAAAAGCAGATAGATGCATTGATTATTCATTTCATAGACTGGCTGTTTAAATGAGTCATTCACCCAAAGCATCAGAAGATCAACTCCACAGACAACACACACTTGTCTTTGTGTGCAAAATATAATATGGATGAAATATACATTATAAAACATGGATTAAAAAATATAATGCCTTTGAGTAATTAAAACAAAATCGAGTTAGTGAAGAGAGTGATCAAGTGACTTCAAGTCACAGCATGCGCACTGGATGTGTGTGCTTCAGAAGAGCGTTAGTCACTTTGAGGGGAGTTTGATATTCATGAAAGATACCTGCACAGATCACAGCTGAAAAATTTAAATCAACCTACAACCTACAAACAGATGAATGAATTAAACCGCTGATCAAACGTGTTAAATTAAAATGTATGTTTGACTGAAGTCATCCACATTGAATGCACTCAACATGCATTTTGAAAAATGTATATAACATGAATTGATGCATGCATGATTGAGAGCGAGAGAGGCAATGAATAAATTGATGAACAAATGAGAGCGTTAACTTTTAAAGTAAAGGGGATATATATATATATATACATATATATATAT
>NW_005187417.1:1359634-1361456 GCF_000239375.1 Pundamilia nyererei
TAACGGAATACGTTACAGAATACATTTTGGGGCATGTATTCTGTATTCTGTAATGGAATACATTTTAAAAGTAACCTTCCCAACACTGGTGGAAGAGAGCCAGAGATTATATTTGTATGTTATACATATCATATATTTAGTATAGTATAAATGTAAATCAAATGCTGGATTAAAATTGTTTTAATAATTATATGTCTTAAACTTTTCCACTAAATGTAACCTTATTTGTATCTTTTAGACATCCACTTCCTCAATAGGATAAACATACAAATATGACTGAAATTTAGTTACATTTATATCTTTGTAAGAGTCTAAGAAGGGTGACTTTTTACGGTTAAATTTTCAACCAAATGTAGACACCATGACTGACCAAACAGAATTAGCCCAGGAAACATTGTCTGTAAACATTCATCTTTAGAAATGTCTTGTTCCCTCTACCCTGCAGTCCTTAATCTAAATTTTCTTTTTTCCCCATAGAAGCTGCAGAAAGATGCATTCTTCATCTTTTACACAAATATTGTGTACAGTTACACTTCTGCAGTTGCAGTGTACGGGTGTTACTTTGTAGCATCTTGGTATCTTTTGCATGTACCTTAATGAAGACAAACAACACAGAGGACTGTCATGGGGCAATGGCACTACACTTCTGCACAGTATAAAAAGATACAGGGATTGGGCATCCCACATTTATATTTCCTTCACAAAAGTTGGGGGGGAAATCACATATATGCTGCTGGCACCAGTTTCAGCTGTTTGTTTCAGCTTTTAGTACAAACATTTTCACTTTGACCAAAATACCAAATTCTTTTTTGAAATGAGTTTTTGTTTGTTTTCTGTAAGAACTGCTCAAATCAATTTGCATGGCCTCAGAGCTCAAACAGCAAGTAGAAGAATACTGAGAGATGGACATGGACAATATTGTTAATAGGAATAAACAAATACTAATAGCAAAATATAGCAATATGCATTAATAATCTTATTTTAGTTGCAATATAAAGGCATTAGGCATAGAAACAAATGCATTATGTATAGCCGGATAATCTCTCTAAAGGCTTCTATATTTTCATTTAAACGCTTTCTCCTTTATGTTTAACCTAATTCCTCATAACACTTAAGCTCCCTCGGCACATTTCATCCCCTGAGGGTTCTTGTTCGTTTGACTCTGAATCGCTTCCTGTCATGTTCAAATACACATACTTTATTATTATTAAACATATCTAATAGATGTTCCGTTTAGCCGGGCACAGTTTTTGCTTATTTTTAATATGTTTGGGCCCCCGCTGGGAATCGAATTCTCACCCAGGCTTCGTTAGTGCCTTGCTCATCCGATTAGGGACAGCAGATCAGTAAACAGCTTCACCCAGGGGATGATAAAGAAATGGGAGTTTTGGATTTGAACTGATAAATCAAACCAATACACGATCATTATGTAAATCTTAACCTCAAAGGGCAGTTTCACTTAGGTAGGTGCGTGTGTGTGTGTGTGTGTGTGTGTGTGTGTGTGTGTGTGTGTGTGGCATAAGCAGTTTTTCCTCAAAGCCATGTTTCTATCATTTTAGAGGATACAACAGTGGCTTACATGAATCTCCTAGAGAATTACTCTAATCTTAACCATGAGGTCTAACCCTAAGCCTATGCCATGTTACTCTTTAACCATTTACATTAGAAGATCCTACTGTTTGTCCCCATAAGGAGGAAATGTTCCCATAATTTGATGCAAATACAGTTAAGTCCCCATAACATGTGGAATATCGGAATCACACACACACACACACACACACACACACACACACACACACACACACACACACACACACACACA
>NW_005187417.1:1361476-1364419 GCF_000239375.1 Pundamilia nyererei
AGAGAGAGAGAGAGAGAATATGTTGTATCTGCCAGCTGAGACCCAAACAATAAAAAACCCCAACAAATAATAAAACACTTCCCTCGTCCCTTCAGGACAATCCCTTTCACTCTTTCCTTTCTCTCTCTCTGTCCCCACTCTCCACCTATCTCTGTGTATTTCTTTTCCCCTTATGAATTATTATCCAGCTTTTGAACTGCTTTCCTATCAGTCCTACAGAGGATTTTTACCTTTCTTGCACCAGTGTTTTGCAGAGGCTTCACAGCACATTCACTGTTTGCTTCATTATCTCATTGAATTTTCTTTGAAGTAGCAGTAATATAAAGTGAAGTAAATAATTTTTGATGAATCACCCACTTTGGGTGAGGAAGTGTATGGTAGGTGAAAGGTTAGAAACCAGTCTATACTACAGATGTTCTAATAGACATGTTGATGGTTTGGATGAAATATGCTCAGAGACAACAATAGGAATAGCAGTCTAAATAAATATCAGCAGTTAAATAATACATCTGTGAGGAGTCTGTGGTTAGTGATGAATGTTTTATTTCTTTTTATTTGTGACTTCTTGAAGTCAATACTATGGAGAGCTAAAGGAATAGAAGGATCAACAGAGCTGTGACTCTTTGTCAGCCTGGCTATAGTGCTGAAAAGAAATCTGGGACCATATTCCTCTATCAGTGGCCAAGAGTAAGATGTCCCATCATTACGAACACTTTTTTTTTCTCCATTTTTACAAACTTGCTACAGTTCATTGAGGTTTCCAGATTTGTTTATTTACAGTTTTCTTTTTTTAAATATCATTTTAATCATTTTAAAGATCATAAAGATCCTGCCACAACATTTTCATCAGACTGAGATCTGGACTTTTGGGCATTGCAGCACCTTGATTCTTTTTCAGCTACTCTGTTGTAGGTTCGCTGCTGCGCTTGGGATCATTGTAATGTTTTGTGACAGAGTTTGGGTCAAGCTTTAGTTGCTAAACAGGCAGCCTCACATTTATCTCTAGAATACTCCGGTATACAGAGGACTTCATGGTTGATGGAGCAAGTGCAACTTACCCGTGACCTGTGGCTGCAAAACAAAGTCAGATGCTTGACAGTGAGGTGTTTGCACTGATATCCTGTGTTTGGTTTTTACCAAACATGCTGCTGTGATTTATGACCAAACATCTCTACTCATCTGTCCAAGGGACATTGTTCCATAAATCTTGTGGTTTGCTCAATGGCAGTTTTGCAACCCTAAGCTGTGCTGCCATGTTCTTTTCAGAGAGAAGAGGCACAGCTCATTCTTGTTCAGTTTTTTTTTCTAATTCTAATACTGTAACAAACTTTAAAATCTAACATGAAAACTGAGGTGTAAAGTGTGACGTGTAGCTCTTGGACTTTTTGCAATTTCTTTGACCATTGTACAGTCTGGCCTACAGATTGTGGCTCTATGATAATACACCCAAATACTCCAGACCAGCAAACTGCCAAACATCTGCTTCTGCAGAGGTGCTCGCACTTGATGGTGGCTGCTACTTACCTTCTTAATTCTTATTGCAAATATAAGAGTGTACTCAGTTTTTCACATGGTTGCATATAACACACTGAAAACTTTGAGCTGCTGTGTGTGGTGCTGCCACATGGCACCGAAGGACATAATAGTGGGAGAAAAGGTTCAAATTAACTGTAGCGTAAATTAAATCTGTTAATCTTGTAGCTTTGAGTTACCACCAGTCAACAGGTTTAAATCGACTGACAACCAATCTGACACACAGCTGCTCCACTTCAATGACTGCTCTCAGAATATGTCAGCTAAACAGGTACTGAACAGAGCAAGAATCTGTTTGTGGTGATGAGAGTAGCGTGTAGATGAGAGAGAGAGGTCAAAAAATAAAAGCAACATGAATATCCCACCGTTTCTTCACGTACTGATTCATTTTCATGTTCACAAAACCTGTAGTTTCCCTTTTAAAGACCAAAAAAACACATTTGAAGGCTGGATGGTTGGTGGTGAAGGGGTTGTTTGTGGTTCGCCATTCACAAATGAAACAATTTGGTTTGGTTTAGGCATTAAAAACCTAAACCTACTTTAGAAAAAAGCAACTGTTCTTTTCCACTTCTTTTAAAGTGCCGGTTCTTGTCTTGCCAAAGTGACTCATTCCCACTTGATCTGGACAAAATATGTGCTGCAGACATGAAACATGTTTGTTTTTTGAAAACACTGGTTACACTGTTGTTCTGAGTGTTATAAAAAAAAGTGACATTTCATGCCCTTAAACACAAATAGACTGTTCCTGTCACAGTCCTGGGTCGGTGACCCAGTGTTTTGAGTTTCTTGTATCTCTGAGTTTTTGTATTATGCTCTTAGTTCTTTGTTGCCCCAGTTTATTCTATAGTCTAGCGTCTTGGCTTTCTTGTATTCTGTTTAGTTCTCTGAGTATTTAGTAGCTGCCCTCTGTGTCTCTTTGTTGTTGTTCTTTGTTTCTTAGTTGCTCAGTTGCTCTGTCTCCCCTAGTCAAGTCTGCGTCTGTGCTACTTCCTATTTTACTTTGAAGGTCTGTGTCTCATGTGAGAGTATCCTACTTTGCTTCCTTGTCTCGTCAGTTCTCCAGCTGTGCTCTCCTTCTGTGTCTTATTCCCTTCGTTATTTCCCAGTGTATTTAAGCCCCATGTTTCTCTGTGTCAGGGTCGCGATCTTCTGTCATGGTTTGGTTGTGTGCAGGCAGGAATAGGACCCAAACGCAAACTCGCTGGAGACAGGACTGAACTCAAAATGGCAGCTTTTATTGCTGAACACAAAAATCTACAAAACCTAAACTGAGAAGAATCTAACAAAACACACACAGGGAGCCACAGGTAGAAACACACAGCATGCTGACCATTCCATATCTTGCTGTAAAGTCAGGCTGACAGGATTTAATTACATAATTATTTAGACGTCTAAATAATTATGTATTAT
>NW_005187417.1:1364534-1395378 GCF_000239375.1 Pundamilia nyererei
TATATGTATATATATATATATGTATATATATATATGTGTATATATATATATATGTATGTGTATATGTGTGTGTATATATATATATGTATATGTGTGTATATATATATATGTATATGTGTGTATATACGTATATAATAGAAAGAAGGAAAACAAATGAAAACTATGAAGTAAAAAGTTTTTAAAAGGAAATTGATTCAGAAAAGTAACACATTGGGATCTTTTGCTATCAATGGTGTAATATTATTTTTGCATTACAAAAAATATTGTTGAAAACTGCCTGCTTAGATGTATTTAGATATGAACATCATTTATTGTTTTTCCTTTGTGTGTGTATTTTTTGTGCTGTGCTTTTGTGCTTCATTAGATGCTTTTGAAGTGTGACAGAAAGGTGGTGCGGTGGCGGGGGTGTTACTGTAATCTAATAAAGGGCAAATAATATGTAAGATTTATGGTTCTCATCAATAATAATATTTCTGTTTATTGAAAAAATGTCAGAAAATACCAGGCTGGCAGAATAATACCAACACATATTGCATTAGCAGCGTCTGTTTTGTCTTCATCTGTCTTTTGTTTCCTCTCATCCTGTGGGAGTGAGTGCAGAACAGATTTTGTCTTCGACATTAAGTTAACATGTTTCCAATTTAGAGCAGCATGTAGGTTAATTCAGAATTTAAGGCCTTATCGAAAACACAAACATAAACAAGAAAACCTAGTAGATGTACCCAGAAAGTCAGAGCATGCTGCTGTTAACATTGTCTCAAAGCATGAAAACTTTAGATTTGCTGTATTAACACTGAACTAAAAACACAATCTGTGCTTAAACATAACATAAGTTCTTTTATTTCCTAAACTGGTTAACTTTATATAATATTAATCTTAGTCACATTTTCCAGCCTTTAGGGAAGATGTTTGTATTAATTTTATTTTCTTTGTTTCTATGATATTTCTCTTGTTTGCTGTCACCGTGCACCTGTAACCTTTAGCCACATAAAATATGTATTTTGCAAATACATATTTAAGGAGAAAAATTAAAAATACATAAATAAAATAATAAAAAAGATCATTTATGTATGAAGTGGGGCACAGCTGCATGTTCTGTCCATTGCTTTGTTTAAATCTGCTGCTGGATTTTATAACCTCACATATAGATATCAGATAAACCCAACAGTAGTTGGTAACTACTTATGTTAACTCGCCGGCCATTTAATTCAACACCGATTCACCTGCTCAAACATCTAATCAGCCAATCACAGGGCAGTAACTCAATGCATTTCAGCATTTTGTCAAAACAAGCTGCTAAAGGTCAAACTGAACGTGGTAGTTGGTGAGAGATGTGCATTTAAGAAACTGCTGAACAACTTATGGAATTTAAGATACAACCATCTCAAGGTTTTATAGAGGCGTCTGCAAAGAAAGAGGAAATATCCAGTGAGCGACATCAACAAGGCATTGTCAGAGGAAACTAGCTAGACTGCTTCAAGCTGATTGGAAAAACTCAAGTAACCAGTTGTTACAACCAAGGTTTACACAAGAACATCTCTGAACCAAAAATACATTCAGAAGTAAGGGCAGTCTAACAGAGGAACTTTGGGATGTGATGGAACACACACTTCTAATTCTCATTTGTTTGTGATATTAATCTCACAAACAAATGAGAATGGAAGAAAGTTAAAAATGATATGATAAAAAATTATAACAACAAGAACTTACAAGGACAAGAAACACTTCTTAGTATGCTTTTATGCATCAGAAAAACCCCAAAAATGCATCTTTGGCAGATGATACACCCATGCATCCTCACTTGTACTTCCTCCAGCATTCCAAACCTCTCCTCTAGGTATTATAGGAATTGAGACAACCTTCAGCATGGTGCACTGAGATTGATTTCCAGGTCACAGGAGGGATTAGCGAGGATAGAGGAAGTGAAAAATCAGAAAACATAGAAAGTAAAAACGGTCTCTTACTCGAATGTCGTCCACTGAAACCATTACAGTTATTATGGTGAGAAAACAGAGAAGAAAAACCTACAGCAATGAAACCAAAGAAATACTAAACACACATGCTGAAGTAAATGTGGGCAGGCTTTAGGGTTACAGATCAGGGCATGCTCTAATGTGTCAATTTGGATTTTGTCACTTTGAAATGAAGACTTGTAGTAAAACCAGCTTCACAAACAAATACGTTGTGTATTCACCGCATCTACAAACACACAGCCAACACTTCCTTCCCATCTTCTCAGGCACCGTGGTGAGTGTGTGTGTCTAATCCCCGTCCTCTCCCTCTCTCTCTCACTCACACACATGTTCACTGAAGTGTGCAGAAACATGAAGCTCCTCTCTTTCCCTCTTCAGCACGTCAGAAGCATTTTGCCGGGTGATTAATCGTCGCGGCGAGCGTTCGAGCCCCGCGGTTGGCCCGGGGGCGTCGCCACGATCCCTGCACCTGCCACTTTGATCCAGTGACCCCCCCCCCTACTCTCACACTAACCCCCCACCCTCATTTCAACCCCCCACCCCCCACTAGATGCACAAACAAATATGCGTTCATACAAAATGAACAGGTTATTGTAAACTCCCTTTTAGGAGGGATACATACTTTCACATGTTATACTCCTAACATTAACCACACACAACCTCGAAATTTTATCATTTGCAACCTGTGCACTCCCTGTGAAGAGAAAAAAGACATAAGAGAGCTTTGAATAATGCAAATATGCAGTACTCTTAATCTTATCTTTAGTTCTTTAGTTAGTTTTTGTTCTCATTTATATAGATCTGCATGAGGATAAGTGAAGTTATCCAATAAGTAAAAGAATATGAAATGCTGACATGTTGACATGAAAATGAATGATAATCATTGTAATCAATAATAATGAATGGAGCTAATTGACTGCTAATTTAGTCTGGAGTAGGCAGGCTGGGGTATCTAGCTGCTCCTGTTAGGTTTGGTCAAGGGTAGATGTGACAAGTTTGATTTAAAGTTAGTGGTTGCAAAAACAGCCATTATTGAACATCTAATATGTAACAGAATGTACTTGCTCAACTCCACAAAGACCAGTAAACTTTGAAGCTACAAAGAAAACAGGTCCAGTGGAGCTCACAGCACAGACCTTAGACAGATGGATGCAGCTTCCATGCCTGGAAAGTGAAGCTAGTGTGGTAGAGCCTCAAACCTTCATTGTTTTTAGTGGCCAGCAGGGGGGCAACTCTCAGGGTCTTAAATCCACTGACTTTGTATTTGGTGAATGTGCGCCCTTTGTAAATTAACTATCTAATGGACATTGGTTTGTGTACGTGAATCTTGCAGTCATGAAAACAGTTTTCTTCAGCGTCATTTAGAGTCACTTCACTCACTCGCCTCTAAGTTTAGATAAATTGAACTCAGTGGCCAAAAAAAACAATAGGAAACAGTCATTTTGTCTCTCATTGCTAAAAGTCTCGCACATTTACCCAACAAGCAGAAGATTCCTGGTTCGATGCTGGTAGGAGACACAAATCCCTTTGGAGTTGTGCCAGAAAGAAATCTGCGAAATCAAACGTGCTGCTGTGGTGACCCCTTTAAATAAGGGAACAGCCGAAACTAGCTAAGCAAAGGTTTATTGAAAAGCCCCAGTTGGAGAGTTAATGAAACAAAAGAACAAAGAAAATCAGCCCGTACATATGAAGACCTGGAAAATTCATATTAAAAGAAATGAAATCATTTCACCGTAAATGCAGCATCGCTCTATAGAATTTAGATCCACAGTAAAATCCTCTTCATGTAGGTTCATAGACTTGCTGGCTGATTCTTTTTTCCCTTGCACTAAATTATTTCTTTGTCCAATTTATTATGCTGTTAAATAGTCCTGCAAACAGACCACTGGCTTCACTGAAAATGAGAATGAAACTCATGCCTATCTTGTATTTGCCGTGGTCTCATATTGTGGTTTTGTGCTGAGCCTTTGGTGGAGTTATGCTTCTATTCGAGTAAGATTTCATTGCAGGCTTTTGCTTCTTCCTGATGGTGTAAAATGATGGACGACTTTTGGACATTTTCAGACTCCCAGGACAAGTTTCCTGTCTGTGACTGCTCTGCTCTCCCACCACCTGAGTTGGAGGAGAGCGAGCATGTGTCTCAAGCCCACATTACATCTGTTACACCACAACGTGTGCGTATGTCTGTTGCACCACCAGTTACCATGCGAGTGTTTTGTATTTACTCTTGGTGGTAGTGAGTGTGTGTGTGTGTGTCACAGATGCCATTTGTTCTGAAATCAGCAGCTGGATCCTATGTTCCCAGTGGGACTTGTGTCTACAACAGACACACACATACACACAGTGTCAGCCGCTAGCCATACCTGTGGACACACTCACACACACATGCATGGGCAGATGTCATGTGGGACAGCTTGCTTGTATTTATGTGCGTCTTGATGGATCTGGAGGTGAAGCAGTGGTGTGTATGTGTACGTTTCTGTGGATATTAGCAGAGCTGAACTGCTGACCATTAACATATGGAGCAGATTATCTGCATACAGTGTGCACAGGTAACACACACATCCACAGATTTTATTTTAGAAACAAGTCCTAGGAAGTTGTTTCCCTGGTTCAGAGTTCACAGGGTGGAACAAACTTAACCTGTAAAACTTTCTTTTCCTTTTTTTCTCCCAAAAAAACCCCAGCCATAAAACCCCCTAAAAGTATACTGCAGCCACCAGCTGCTAACATCAACATGCGAGCGTGTTACTTTGTTCATGGTACAGCTGAGAATAGTGTACAATATATTTATAAGAAGTCTCCTTCATTATAATTAAGTTAAAATTCTGATAGAATGGTGGAAATAAATGAAATATAGTGTTATATTGTCTTAAAACATAATTTCCTGCTTTTACTGATTATTTGACTACTTTATTAGGAAAACCTTGTTACTACGACTGGACTCTTTTTGCCTTCATTCTTCATGGAATAGATTCAACAAGGTGCTGGAAATATTCCTCAGAGATTTTGCTTGCATCCATGGTGCAAACCTCTCATTCCACCTCATTGGATTGAGATGGGGTGACTCTGGGGGCCATTTTAATACTGTGAATTCATTGTCATGTTCAATAAACCAGTTTAAGAAAACATGTGCATTATTGTTCTGGAAGCAGCCATTAGAAGATGGTTAGACTGGGGGATGTAGCATTTTCTGAGTGCAGCAATAAAGGGATGGAAACAGGACATTCCAGAAGCTAAATATTAGCCTGCTATTTCAAACCACTTTTGATGTGTTTTGGGATCATTGTCCTGTGCAACATCCTGCTGTGTCAATCACGTAGCTGCTGATTAGAGGTTAAAGAATTAGGAGATAGCCCTCCTTCATCATTTCATTCACTTTGCAGTACCACTGATAGCAAAACAGCCCCAGATCATGATGCTACCACCACCTTTCTTGACAGCAGATACAGTGTTATTAGTTTTGAACACCTCATCTTTCTTCAAAATACCTCTTGTCATTGTGGCCACATAGCTCAATCTTTGTCTCGTCTGACCATAAAACTTTTCTCCAGAAGGCTTGTCCATGTGGGTAGCTGCGGATTTTAGTTAAGTTTCATGGTGTCTATTTTGGAGCAGGGTTTCTTTCGTGGTCTGTATCCTCTGAGTGCATGCCAATATAAAACACTCTTCACTATGGACAGTGATGCTAGTGTTTCAGCAGTTTATTGTTCACAGCAGGTTTGAGCCTTGGTGGTTCCTGTGTTGTTCCTGAACATCCTCACCAATTTACTCTAATCTGAGGGTGGCAGTTTGGATCTTTTTCCAGACTTTTGCAAAGTGAGGACAGATCTGAGCAACTCGTTTTAACTGATGATCTTTGAATTAAAGATGTATGAATACAATCATTCCATCCTGGAAAAATAACAGTTCAAAGAAATCATTAAAATGGCTAAATTACTGTTACATTTGTGCACAAGATGACTGTATGTAAAATACCTAAGGACCTGGAGCCTGTAGCATGGTACCATATGGCCATCTCAACACCATTGTCCCGACAATTAGGACCACAGGCTAAAGTCCTGCTAGATCTGGAGCATGAGCAGAGAAGGGACTAGAAAGAACCAAAGATATAGTCAAAAGGTATTATAAAAATATTGTGTAAAGACATCACAAAGAATATATATATATATATATGTATATATATAAATAAAAGAGAGTCTCAGCGTGACAGAGAAAAAGGAAGAGGAGAGGAGAGGAATATATATATAAATATATATATTTATATTTATTTATTTATTTTAAACTAGAAAAGTGACTAAGTGGGCTAAACAATGTTTAGCCAATTAAGCATTGCAAAGGAGTCCATGTGCACAATGAGCCACCCATGACTGAGTGCAGAGACAGAGGCAGAGTTGCCTAATTACAGCCTAAAGAGACCGGAGTCTTCATAAGAGCGGAAACTGAGTGAGAAAGGAAAACGGGAAGAAAGGAAGTGATTTCTAGTCTTAGAAAGGAAAGAAGGGAGGAAGGATACCAAGATTTATGAGTGGATAGTATAGTCACTTCATACATAATGAAACCTCCTCTCCTTTTTATACAGATGTTCCTGCTAATGTCTCTGTGAAATACCACCCCAAAAAGAGTGAGACGAACATTATTTACCTGTTGTGTTACGAAAAACCCACACAAATATGCACCAAGATACAGCTGTGCATAAACACAAAAATATAGAAAATATAGAAGCAAGGGGCAGAAGGTGAGTTATGACAGCATGTAAAACTCAACAACCCAGAAGGTGTATTAAAAAGTGTCACAAAACAACTCTGCTCAGGACTGAAAGAAAAAAAAATCTATGTAACACCAGTATTTTGGTTTTTTAGGTGGAATTAAACAAGATCTAAAAATGATCAAATCTAGCACCTGACAACAAGAAGTAGAAGTCAAAGGGTACTTATTAGAAAGGCATGAATACATATGAACTTGTGAGATTAAGCTCATCTGACTGTGGGTAAAAATGTACAAAAGTACTAAAGTTTATGGAGGCGATGAGTCGAGAAACGCAGCATAAATATTGTAAAACAACTCACAGTTAACAAACCTGCAGTGCATTGTGGGAGTTGCAAACAGGTTTGTCCTTATGCTTATTCTGTCCTTCAGGATAATGTAATACAGATGCCGTTATTCTGGAACATCACTGTTACAACTTAGGCTGTAGCTAAAAACAGAACTAGGAGAGGGTACATGCTCCTGATAAGAAAACACAGTATGTCTCTGTTTGACCAGCAAGCAGCTAATAGCCTGTCTCTGTGACCATGATAGAGGCAGAACAAACGCACCCGACCCTTCTCAGCTCTCCACAAAATAGTTCAACCTTGAACAAATAAAGGAATTAAAGGAGTTTACTCTGACATCTTACACATCAGGTTATAACCCTAACCCTGCTTGATTCTATGTTCTAGAGCAGGGGTGGGGAACTCCAGGCCTCAAGATGTGTCCTTGATCCAACACAGCAGATTTAAATGGTTAAATGACCTCCTCTGGTAATTAACTGGTCATTTGATTCAGTTGTGTTGACTCAGGGTGATATCTAAAACCTGCAGGACACCAGCCATTGAGGCTTGGAGTTCCCCACCCCTGCTTAAGGGAAAAGCAAATTTGACTTTTTTTTTTTTAAAGATGAGTTTCAGTTACAACACTTATTTTCTTTGATAAAGATCCAGTAAAAATAGAGTTAGAGATGGAGTCGTCACCAAAATACTCCAAAAAGATCAAGTAAGCTTTTCTTATCGTATTTTTCTTATCTTATCAAATGGAAGGTGAAGAGAGTGATGCAATGTAAAAGTCACCTATGTCACACTAAAGTGACAAATTCCTACCCACTTATATGTAGTAATTACGAAGGTTTCCAGCAGTTTAAAGGTCTAAAAGGTCTTGGGACCTTTTAGGGGTTAAGGTTTTCTTATCAAGGCTACAATCTAAGCTCTCTAGACGTCTTGTATTCCTCCTGCGAACTTCTGTGGTTGCTGTCAGAAACTTATCGCTACCAGCAACAATACATCCATCATAGTTTTGTTCATTTTACCCTGAGCTTAAACAACAGCAAGAAGTCGTCTAAAGGTGCATCCACAACTCACAAAGGATTGCCATAATAATATTTTATTCCAAAAAAACAGATGTTATTAGGACTTTATTGGAATCATGTTGCTTTTGTAGAATGAAGGTAAATTTCATTTTTGCAGCTGCTATCGCCAACATACAATAAAGGTACAATCAAAATATGTACATAAGGAGGACAGTGGTGGCAGTATCTTGTCCTCAAACACTGAGTATAATAATATCATGGAACAGTCTGAAAAATCCTTTTAAATGGCCTTCCTTAATGACTCATCTCATTTCTCCTCTTCACATAGAGGAAGGATCCTAATGCATATTCTGTGGGCCCAAAATTACAGAAGCCTGAGCATCTGCGATCAGATTTCAAAGGCAGATGTCACTTTTATGTTTTGTCCTTAGCATGTGCAGATTCTGAGTCTTGTACTAAAGCCAAAAGGTTTAAACCTAAATCCAGTGTCATCTCCCTCTCAATCATGTTTCTTTCCATCTTCTTAAAACTTGTTTTTTTTTTTTGTAAATATTTGAACTAACTAGTTCATTCAGCATCAAGTTTCTCTTTAGTCTTCTTTTTAGTGTTTCTACATGTGATCATGTTACTGATGCATGACCAGCTGAACAAAGTGACAACAAGTAAAGTGATGGACTGAATAACTGAACTGAGTTCTGGTGTGTAAGGTGCACCATGTCCTTTTCTACAAATACTAGTACGGGAGACTAAAACAAACAGATCTTTGTCAACAAGTCAATAAATGTGATTGACATATAAAATATTAGATAAATGTGTCATAAAAAGAGTAAATAAAAATGAAAAGAATACTGAGTTTATTGTTTATTTTTTTATGCTAAACTAATGAAAAGTGAAAAAACAGGAGAATATAGAGAACTAGTGAGAATAAATAGTTCATCTCCCACCAGTTAAAAGCAGTTTGAACCTATTTAATGTTACGCATTAAATGTATATTTAGCATATTCATTTTACACATATGTGTGTGTAAAGTGGTAAAATTAATAATGCTGAACGAGTAAACTGATGGTATGTATCCCTACCCACCTGATGTATGAGGGTTATATTACAGTCCACTGGGGGGGAGGACAGGGAAGGGAGAAACTTCCCTATTTATCTTCTGCTGTGCTGCCTGGCACACATGTTTAGCCCGGGGTGACTGCAAGCAGGAAGTATTTCTAAATAAAAAAGAAAAAGAAACTCCCCCCAAAAAACAGGGCAATTCTAGAAAAATCACTGGCAGGGAAAAATCCCTCCCCCTCGATGTCTTTGGCTGGGTCATTGCATAATTTAGTAATCAACTAAATTAGGTACGGAGAGATGAACTTGCAGCTCATGAGCATTTGTGTCAAGTTCATCGGCTTTTGCAGGAAAACGGCGTCCGTGGTTTAATGAATCTCAAACTGCCTCTGATTTTCATCTGCAGCAATGAGGGAGGGAATTATCCGGGGCCCCTGCACACACACACACACACACACACACACACACACACACACACACACACACACACACACACACACACAGAGGAAACAGGCACCATTTGGTGTTTATGTAAATGTGCTAAAACAAAATGGCTGACTGCCAAATCCTGTCAGTAAACAAAGCTTGTTTGAATGCCAGGCAGTGTTGTTAAGGTGGACCGCTCAGGATGGAGTCTGAGCAGTAGGTGTCCTAGCGAGACCGAAACACCTTAAACGAGGGCGCCGGTGACCATGTAAAACAGCCATTAACTTGTGATCGGATGCAGGAACGCTGGTCTGCATCTCTAAAATGGGAACATTGTTCCTAGGCCTCTTAGTTTGGATGGGGTAGGGGTGAGGTGGGGGGGGCTTACTACGTACAGCGAGTGGGGGTGTTGGTTGTCATGGCAGCTGAACAACCAATAATCATTCAGAACAGAATAGTGGATCTGACCTAGATCAGCTTGTAAGTTCTAACTGAAGGTCCACTTAAGCCATGCTATCTATGAAAGCTAAAATAATCGCTGTCGACAGATCTGCGATCGCCACAGAGCTCTCTGCCTCCTGAGCAGCCTCCCGCTGTGGTCACTTCAGCAGGAGGACATGGATGTTTTCTCTGCAGGCCGGCCCTTTCTAACAGAGTCAACCAGAGCAGAGAGCTTCTTAATGATGCTGTTGTATGTAGCTCACTGAGATTAAGGTTAACCTGCAGGCTACAATGGTCATAAAGGATTATTTTTCCTGTGCCACAAGTCTAAATTTTAAATAAAATTCAGGTGAGCAATCTGACCAAAGCACGATCTTATCAGTTCATTTTTATGTATATCACTTCAGATTCACAACAGTTACTTCAATGTGCTTTATATTACAAGTTAAGGAGCAAATAATATCATAGAGTCCTATGATATTATCTGATGATCAGATGATCCCCTGTGAGCACCACAGGGCGACAGACGGAAGAGCTCCCTTTTAACAGGAAGAGACCTTCAGCAAAACCAGTCCCAGAGAGATATCATCGGGGGGAAGGTGGGGAGGTGCTGAATGAATCATCAAACTCATGAATCTTTTGTGTCTTGTTTTTTTTTTTTGTTCTGAAAGTTGTTTCTCTGCTGAAACAATAATCTTTGCAGTCACTCTATAAATAATATCTTAAATTATATCGAAACAAATGTTATTAGAAAAATAATATCACTGTTGGAAAGAAGTGGAGTAGCTGCTTAAGTTTACAGCAATTCCTCAAACTTTTGGACTCCCGGCACATGAAAGTATGACATTTAAGTAGCACATTTAAAAAGACCACAGTACATCAAAGTGCTTCACACAAATGCCGCAGTGCGGTTTACAACAATAGACAAAGAAAAGAAGATATACTGTAATGGTTACAGTAACAATTACAGTTGTGTAATACAAATCCAGACCGGGGGAGGTCCGAACTAATTTGCTTCGAAGGCTAGATTGAACAGGTGAGTTTTTAAGTGTGATTTAAACGATTCAGTGGATTCTGACATGCAGATATCAAGTGGAAGATTATTCCTAAGTTTGGAAAAAGAATGATTTGTTGCGCTTTTAGAGAAGTGGGTGATAACATGACAAACTGATGCGGTGTGTCATAATCAAGTCCTCATATTGTTTCTGTTGTCCCAGAGATAGCAGTAATGGGAGTAATGAGTAAAGTATGCTTGTGTTATTACCACTTTGTCTATTTATATGCTCCTTTTTCCTGATACCACAACATTTTATGAATTCAGTCTGCTTTTTCAGCCCCTTAGCCACGGGTCATGGATACTTTCGGTAATGACAGCTATTGTTTTTCCTACATTTTTAAGTGTACTGGCTTGTTGTCAACTTTTGAAAACCAGTATCATTTATTTCATCTGGGTTTACTGTCTCAATCACCTCTTTGCTGTCCACTGTGTATCTGTGACAATAAAGCTAAAGCGTAGCTATAAGTAAGAACAAAACAAACATTCGCCATTGTTTGCTTTGTCTGTTTTTTTTCCAGGTGCTGTGAATAACCACTGGGGTGCTGCACCCAATTATTTTTTTGGAACACTTTGGACCTTGTTGTTTTTTTATTTATTTATTAGCATTTATTGAATAAACATATTCAGTCTCCATTTCAGCGGTCAGATTTCTGAATGTCCCTGAAGGCCACAGCAGGTATATTTAGCCCTCTAGGAAATGCTGAAGTGTGTTTGGAATCTGAAACGATCATACTGACCTTTTCATCTTTGGGGAGGAGGGAACACTCTTGATACTTAAGGAAAAAAAGAAATATCCATTAGCTCTGTGAGTGTGATTAATTGGTGTCATTGTGTGTGATGTATTTAGGCCATTTCCTAGCACCTCAGAGGCAGCAAACAGCTAAATTATCCAAAGGCCCAAATGCAACAGAGAGGGCTTACTTTCATCTCTTTTCTGCTTCTTAGATGTATACATATATATATATATATATATATACATACAGTGGGGCAAAAAAGTATTTAGTCAGCCACCGATTGTGCAAGTTCCCCCACTTAAAATGATGACAGAGGTCAGTAATTTGCACCAGAGGTACACTTCAACTGTGAGAGACAGAATGTGAAAAAAAAATCCATGAATCCACATGGTAGGATTTGTAAAGAATTTATTCGTAAATTAGGGTGGAAAATAAGTATTTGGTCACCTCAAACAAGGAAAATCTCTGGCTCTCACAGACCTGTAACGTCTTCTGTAAGAAGCTTTTCTGTCCCCCACTCATTACCTGTATGAATGGCACCTGTTTGAACTCATCATCTGTATAAAAGACACCTGTCCACAGCCTCAAACAGTCAGACTCCAAACTCCGCCATGGCCAAGACCAAAGAGCTTTCGAAGGACACCAGGAAAAGTATTGTAGACCTGCACCAGACTGGGAAGAGTGAATCTACAATAGGCAAGCAGCTTGGTGTGAAAAAATCAACTGTGGGAGCAATCATCAGAAAATGGAAGACATACAAGACCACTGATAATCTCCCTCGATCTGGGGCTCCACGCAAGATCTCATCCCGTGGGGTCAAAATGATCATGAGAACGGTGAGCAAAGATCCCAGAACCACACGGGGGGACCTGGTGAATGACCTGCAGAGAGCTGGGACCAAAGTAACAAAGGTCACCATCAGTAACACACTACAACGGCAGGGAATCAAATCCCGCAGTGCCAGACGTGTTCCGCTGCTGAAGCCAGTGCATGTCCAGGCCCGTCTGAAGTTTGCCAGAGAGCACATGGATGATACAGCAGAGGATTGGGAGAATGTCATGTGGTCAGATGAAACCAAAGTAGAACTTTTTGGTATAAACTCAACTCGTCGTGTTTGGAGGAAGAAGAATACTGAGTTGCATCCCAAGAACACCATACCTACTGTGAAGCATGGGGGTGGAAACATCATGCTATGGGGCTGTTTTTCTGCCAAGGGGACAGGACGACTGATCCGTGTTAAGGACAGAATGAATGGGGCCATGTATCGTGAGATTTTGAGCCAAAACCTCCTTCCATCAGTGAGAACTTTGAAGATGAAACGAGGCTGGGTCTTCCAACATGACAATGATCCAAAACACACCGCCCGGGCAACAAAGGAGTGGCTCCGTAAGAAGCATTTGAAAGTCCTGGAGTGGCCTAGCCAGTCTCCAGACCTCAACCCCATAGAAAATCTGTGGCGGGAGTTGAAAGTCCGTGTTGCTCGGCGACAGCCCCAAAACATCACTGCTCTCGAGAAGATCTGCATGGAGGAATGGGCCAAAATACCAGCTACTGTGTGTGCAAACCTGGTAAAGACCTATAGTAAACGTTTGACCTCTGTTATTGCCAACAAAGGTTATGTTACAAAGTATTGAGTTGTATTTTTGTTATTGACCAAATACTTATTTTCCACCCTGATTTACGAATAAATTCTTTACAAATCCTACCATGTGGATTCATGGATTTTTTTTTCAGATTCTGTCTCTCACAGTTGAAGTGTACCTCTGGTGCAAATTACTGACCTCTGTCATCAGTTTAGGTGGGGGAACTTGCACAATCGGTGCCTGACTAAATACTTTTTTGCCCCACTGTATATATATATATATATATCACGAACATTTAATTCTTGTGTAGTAATTGCAAATGATTGAATGCGCAGATGCACAGATGGCGTTATATTTTATTTTTTTGACTTTTATTCAAATGCATTTTTACACAAGAGGCAGGACTTGAAGCAAAGCACGGACCCTCCTATCTGCCCCTGGCTCTCAGTTTGTGTAATTGTACGGCAAAGCTGATAATGATTAGCAGCGCGCCCCCTGCAGTGTTCTGCTGTTTGCTCAGCTTGTGGATGGATGAGAGGGAAAGAAAAATACACCAGCTAATTATTTCAGATAACGCAATTAAGATATGCATATTTAGCATAAATTCCATAAAGGAAATGTAGACGTCAGCAGATGCACTGTGTTTGTGTATCTGTGTGTGTGTGTGTGTGTGTGTATCGTGAGCATGGTGGGATATTTGTAGCAGTCTCTGGTGGCAGGTAGCAACATTAATCTCACCCTGTTTTGGGTCTCTGAACTACACAGAGGTTACGGTGTGTCTGAGCATGCCTAGATGTGTGTTTGCCTCAACTATAAATAAGCATATCTGAAATCTTTTTTTAAAAACGTATATTTATCTCTGTCATCCTCAGCTCTGCACTCTCATTCCTACACACACACACACACACACACACACACACACACACACACACACACACACACACACACACACACACACAATGTGCAATAGGCCAGGTGCCTGTCTGGCTGCAGTGTGTATTTGTGTGCATGTAATGGTTGGTGTGCATTGGTTTCTACCTGCTAAACTAATGATCTGCAGCTGTCAGTAGTATACACACACACACACACAGACACAGACACACACACACACTTGAAAATGGGAGGAGAGGACAAAGCCAGGAGGGGAAAACAGAAAAAAAAACAGAAATGAAAGAGGAAAAGAAAGGTGGGGAAAATGAGAAATCCAAAAACAGAAATGTGTGCAAGGATGGAATTCAGAGAGTAACACAAGAAGAAATGTTTTTAGGAAATCAAAATCAGCCACCATGAAGTGAGGAGAGATGAAAACATAAAAGAAACAAGAAGTAGATCATTTCTGGAGAGCAGAAAGAAAAGCACATGAGAGAGGGAGCATAGGTGGATAAATTAAGAAGTTACAAAATAGATGTCATGGAAACAAAGGAGAAAGTGAAGGAAGAAGGAGACAAAAAAGAGGAGGGAAAACTTTTGGCATTCATCCAAATAGGAGCCTCTTCCTCTCCAGTGTGAATGCTGTTGCATGTCATTAGAGCTGCCAATCAGCAGCTGCCAGTGCTCTGCTGCAGCGTGCAGCACCATGCAGGATGACAGCTGCAGCCGACGCACACACCCTGAACAATGTGTGCTTCAGTGCTTTAAATGGCTCCTACCCACACTGGCAGAGTTTAAGGTGACCTGCAGGCCTCATCGGAAATGGAGTCGCCTTACTTTTGCCAAAGTTTTGGGATCTCTGGACCAAAACATCCACCTGTTGGAGATATTCCAAATTTATTGTTATAGTTATACATGCTGTATTGAAAAAAATTTTAAATAAATAAATAATCTAATTTCAAAAGTTCTTTAATTCTGCAGTCGTTCAAAACACGTCCCATTAGAAAGCGAGTCTCACGTGGTTTCCAGTAGGTATGTATGCTGTGCGTCCAGAGCAACATGTTGGACATTTGTAAACATTATGAGTTTTTTATGTAAAACTTCATTTTCAGCCGTGTGTTTTAAAATTTACCACATCTGTATCCATTACTTTAGAAAATATAGCCTTTCTTTTTGATACACCCGGTGTTATCACACATTTTAATTTGCATTTGTTTTAATATGTGTTAATATGTGGATTCTTGCAGAAATCCTTCTATCCTTCTTGTTTGTTAACAAAAATCAAAGTAAAATAAAAAAAATGTAAAAAAGATGACTGAAAAAAATAATCTAAGCACACGAGAAGCCACATTAAATGCCTACCAGGATAATTCTCACTCTTCACTGTGTGATAGCTGATGTAGCTCAGAGCCCACAACGCACACCTTCAGGCTTTGCAAGAGCCTTATTATTTTCTATGCAAGGATTTAAAAAAATGACACAAGAACTGATACGAACATGGCCAAAAAGTTGCAATTGTAGCAGCTTAATTTTAGAAATGCAGTTCAATTTTAGTTCAGACCCTAGAGGCCAGAATGCTCACCGCTCCACCACCCACCATTTCTTACAGATGACAACATTCATTCACACACCTGCTGCAGACTGAAGGGGAAAAAAAAAAGTAACGTCACCGGTGGTCACACTTGAAACCGATACCCTCATTCAGTGAAGCAAAGTTTTCCAGACAGGGAAACCCAAAAGTCAAAATACTGGGACTAGAAGAATGTGCGTTTTCATGGCAACCGAGTAAATATTTAACGGTGTTTGTTCAACTGGTGAGCTGATGGCTAAAGGCTCCGTCTCGCCCTCCTGACCCCTGTCTGCGTTTCAACCTGTCAGTCTGCTCGAGTGTCTGTTCCTGAGTGTTTCCATCCATCTGCATGTCTTTATCTCCATTTAGCTTGGGTCATGAATGCAATAAAAACTAAACATTTAACTCTGGTTAGAAGTGTATTTGTTGCTTCTCTACATGCTGATAGTTTCTCTGTGGAAAGATTCGCACAAAGCAACAAAAAAAGGTTAAAGTGGAGATCAGGGTTTGGGTTGAAAGACCTTTGTTTTGATGGCTGCTTCAGAGGGTTTGCAGACCCATCCATCCACCCCATCTGGCTTTGTCACCCCACTTTTTTTTGGTGGGCACTCTTTCTTTTGTGTGACACTGCTTAAAGAATCCAACCCAAGACTTGACTGGCTCTGGGAAAACTGCTCAATATACACAGATCAGCCAGAACATTAAAACCACCTGCCCAATATTTCAGGTTCTAGACAATCTTCTGACACGTGATCCAAAGACTTACAGCACAAACCAAAAACTTGTGCAGGGAGCAAATGTCTACTTCTCTTTCAAACTCATCCAGTTTAAGTAGAGGGTCATCGCTGGTGATAAGAATGGCAACCCAGTAGAAGAGTCCAAATTCTGAAGGCAGCGTATCAGCGTGACCAGCATGCCTGACATTTTTTATAATACTCAAAGCTTGAAATTTTCCAGCAGGATGAGGCTGTCAGCACACTACTCTGAGGGAGAACACTCAGGAAACAACATGAACTGAACCTGAACATTGCGTGCTGGCACACCGAGCACTGAATTTTTTTAATCACACAACAACAGTACTGGCTCTCCACCTTCTCACCACATTATAACTTTATAATGCGATGCTCTGCTGGGATTTGCCTCCTTGTGAGTTCATCCACTTTCCCAAAATAAAGGTAAAGTTGAAGGACTGGACACACACTGGACGAGACCCTCTATACACGTCAGACATCAAGGGGACAGAGCAGGACTACGCAATTCAAAAATTGTGGCGGTGACAGAAGTTGTTAGAGCAGACGATCATTGGGGAGTTTGGCTGAATTAAAATAAAGTATGGCTTTTATATTTATGGGTTCATTCCCAGCTGTGCGATCACATCTTGTACTGAGAAGGCCCGCTTTGTGCCACCAGAACATATTTCATAAGATGTTGTGAAGTGTCCTGTGCTCTCTGATGTCAGGACGTTTACAGGGGTTCCTTTTTGTAACTGGTGTGGCTATTCGGTAAATCCAGAAAATCCTATGGATGTTTGACTGAAGGGTCAGCCCTGTGTGACCGCTGTTGGGTGGTGCGCGCTTGATCTGTGTTTTAGGCGTGTGGTACTTGCCTCAGTAACTTCCTTTTCCCAGCACAAAATCACATTATGAAGCCATGATTAATGTTTTTCAACTGTCAGTGGTTTTAATCTTGTGCCAGTGGACCTCTAATACCCTTAAGTGGCCAAACAAGTGCTTCCCTAACTTTCCCCAATGTGGTTACTTCAAACACAACCTGCAGCTCTCTGGGTTTGTTTTACCTAACTTTTAAACTCTTCTAAATTTAATCCACTGATTCATCATTTTCTTAGACTTTTTCTAAGATGTGGTAGAAAGAAAAAATCCCACAACTGTTGCATATCTGCGAAACAAGAAGCTACTCAACTTCTTAAAGGCGATCAAATGTTTTAAGCACCTTTCTTCTCTGTGGCTCTTTGTATGACCTTAAAATGTAACCCTGATCCCTGTATAGCATCACAGTAAAGAAATAGCCTGTGGCCGGTCAGTTTGACTCTCAGCCAGGCTGTGGATGGAGTTTTTTCCTTGCCACATGTGGACAATAAACTTGTCTCTCGACTTGAGCTGAATGAAGTAATGGTAGAAAGTTTAATTTGGAAAGAAATTGTTCCCACAATGGAGGAGGATGACTCAATCCACAACAGCTGCCTTAACTCACCCCTACAATATGTATGTGTGTGTGTGTGTGTGTGTGCACGTGTGTGTGTGTAAGAGAAAGAGGGGGATCAGATAGCTGAGCATATTTTCTCACCAGCTGACTGTATGGGAAATGGATTATCCCAAAACCTGCAGGTTTACATTTCATTACATTTCCTCCATAAAGCCACAACCTCAGCCTAATGTATCACAGTATCAGACCCATAGTTGAAGTTAATGGAAGGGGAGGCGCTGCAAGGTGCAAAGGTATTACAAATCATTTCCATGTTTTGATACAGACCTTTGTTTATTTGTTTGTTTTTAAAAGATTTTATTACCTTTTCCACATAGGTTTCTTTTTTTCAGATGTGCTCTGTTGTAACCTTTATCTGTTCTTATTTTGGCAGAATTTTACATGCGGGCACAGTCTGGAAGATGATCACCTTTGCATTTTTGTTTCAAGATTCTGTCTTGTGTCCACTGGATGGATGCAAGTGTGATATTCATTCGCTTCTTATCTCCAGTTTTAAGATAACTTGCAGGGCTTTTTCTGCTAGCTGTTTCATTTTCTTTACCAGCTTGAGATTGAACCAAAACAGTGAAGATGCTGTAAAACCATGTGGAAGTGGCTTTATTTAAAATGGCCAGCAGGGGGGTATTTTATTTGGTTACAAAAAAGTCTAGTAGTACTAAAGTCTATGAGAAAATAATGTTGCTGCTTCTGTGATTAAGGATTTCCGTAAATACTTTGTTTACAAGTTTAGGGTGTTATTTGCTAGTTTCAAGTCTTAATTACATAATTATATGTTAATTTTTTTTTTTATTACAGTCCCACCTTTGGTCCAATATATGAAGCAGGATATTTTCCAGGTGATTGATGATGTGGCTACAGTATGAGCCTCAGTTTCTCCGTTAGATCCACTCTATGCTTCTCATGTTTGCTCTCATGAAACAACTACAGGCTTCACAAAGAGACTTAATTAACCACAATAAATGCAATGACAGTGGTTACATCCATCTTTTATATACAGTGTATGTGCAAAACCAAACATGACTAAAAGCCTTTGCACAGTTTGACTGGCCAATAAATATTTGATCCTTAAATGTTTTTTGCAGAATAACTGGCAACAGTAGGAAACATGAGTAAAGAAATACTGTTTACAGCTGAATTTGTATGTTTTTGCCATAGACGTGGGGTGGACTATTCTTGGTGGAGTATGACTATATTTCTTTTTACTTTAACAGATTTAATCTAAATTTTAAATTCAAAAACACATTAGATTACAGAGCGGTGGAGAAAAGAAGCCTTTTGGGTGTGATATTTGCAAACTTGGTAGAAGGGCATTACCTATTTCACTAAGAAGTCTTACATTTAATCTGTGCAATTGTGTTTTCATCGCGTCTAACATGTCTAACATGTGGTGTTAATGTGACAGCAGCTGGAGGTCAGAGGTGAACACACGTGCACATACACGTGCACATACATGTGCACATACATGTGCATACACACACACACACACACACACACACACACACACACACACACACACACACACACACACCTTCCTCCAGAGCAGCAAGCTGCACCTGCAGTCTGACAAATGTAGCAGCATGGCTGTGTGTGCATTTATCAAGTTACAGCTTTTTTATAAATTTGTCTATGTTGTCTTTAAAAGTGAGAAAACAAATGAAATGAAAACACAATGACTGGATGGATGAATGAACTAAAAGAAGTAGCAGAGAGAAAGTGGAATTTGAGAAGGAGGGAAGGGCTGTGCTCACCGCGAAGATCTGGCCCTGCAGCTATGAAAGGACTTCCCATCCAGTGCACACACACTCAGAAATATATATATAAATTCCTGTGTAAATCTGCCCATGCAGGTGAGGTTCACAGTAACGTGGCCTCAATTTAAACACAGATGTTTTTGTTTTGTTTTATTAGACAGAATTGAATCTGATTTTGGTGAAATGTGTTATCAAATTTTAATGAACATCTTTTTTTGTCCTTTTTTGCTGTGAGGAAAAGGTCTGTCATCAGTTGGGGGTTTGCGCCCTCTGCTCTGGGTAATTAGGCGGTGGTAATTAGGGAGGGGCAAGTGCTGCTCTGTCCTGCACCACCAACCTTCCTGTCAACTCTTTTGGGAGCAATGAGGGCAGGTGGGGGGGGGGCTGGTGGTACAGTCCAATAATCAAAAATATAAAAACCCATTATTAAATGATATCGTTAAGTACTACACATTAAAGCACCAAGCCTAATATTTATGTTTAGTTTCCCTTTATCATTTGTTGATGGTTTATTGATACTGAGATACGTGTGTTCGTTGATATTCAGTTTTAGTCAAATTAAAAAAATAAAAAGCATACGACATTATTTTGTTATCAGAAAAACAGTAAATTCTTTCTATTTTATTATGTTTTACACTGCTGGTTATCATATTTGTATTAAATTAAAGGGTGCACTGACGCTGTGCATGTGTGTGTTTTTGAATCCACGTCACCAGAAATTAATTCATGAAAAACATCTTAGCAATTAAAAAAATCATGTTTTATTTATTTTATGTCCTCTGCAGTTTGCCTGCTCTAAATAAGGTCATGACCCGCTGGCTGATCGCTGTCCACAATCTGCTGTTCTGCAAATCAAAAGGTGAGAGGTCACTCTGATCAGAGCTGCTTTCTGCAGCTCCACTTCTACTCATGAAATTAATTAGAATTTAATCTATAGAGTTAATCAAATGTAATGAACTGAGGCCAGAGCAGAGGAACAATCTGGAATCGTCTCTGTGGAGGATTAAAGCCTCGCATAGTTTGCCTCTGATTATGTGATATCATTATAGTGACTGCTGGGTTAAGCTGAGGTCATCTCTGGTTGGTTTAGTTTTTGGTGCAAAAACTTAGCTTTGTTGCCAAATAGTTTAAACTAAATAGATCTTATCCATTTCTGAAAAGGGTGGTAAAGGAGGGTGTGTAAAGTGTAAATAAAAGCAATCATTTGCAAATCGTTTCAGTGCAATATTTAACTGAAAATAATAAAAAGTGATTAGGATTAGGGCCTTGATGTCATTCAGTCTGAAGCGTATGCATACTGCATGTTGTGTGAAGGACCCAAATGCAGACTCTCAGGCAGCCAGAGATGATCTCAGAGTGAGACATTTATCATTTTCCTGTTTGCAAAAACCTACAATATAAACAATAAGTCCAAAAAGGGAACGCAGAAGACTAAAAACTACAAGGAGACACACGCCGGGAATGAGAAACACTATTGCTAGGTGAACAAACACAGGAAGCTGGGACAGCTGGGCTGAATGAGACACAGCTGAACTAAGTCACAGAAGATGTGAAAGTGAAGAAAAACTAAAAAAAGCAAAGCACAAGATTCACAAAATAAAACAGGAAGTGAGATAACTAACTGGGAAAACAGACACATGAATCAGCTAAATAAGGAAGGATAAGAAGATAGGATGCCAAGGAAAGAATTAAAATCTAAAGCAACACAGACTAAAGAATAGGGTTCAATACACCAAGGGAGAAAAATCATGAAAACATAGAAACATGAAACAAACACAGAGTCAAACAATATATTTCAATAAACAGGGATAGAAACGCAAAGCAGGTTTAATGACCCCAGATCATGACACATGCTTTGCTTTGACACTTGATTGCTTTTTGCCGCCCTTTGTTCTTTACCCAAATACCATTTAAGAATAAGTAAGTAATGTTGCAAAGACGCGGGGGATCTCAGCATCTACCCTACATAACATTAACAACAACTCTCCCGGTGATGGAACATTTTAACATATAAAAAATAAATAAATAAACACGATTCAGAAATGACGCTACCTCTGTTGGGTCTGAGCTCCTTTAAGATCATTTCACGAAAATTAAAACATTCATGTGGCTGACCAATGGAAATTTGGAATGACTTTTCACTAAATTAGACATGCATGTCAAAGAGCAGACTATCCAGCTTGCACTCAGTGCACAGTTCAACAGTTCGTGGCAACTTGCACATCTGTGAGGGCACCACTAATGCTGAATGGTGTGTAGACAGGTTATGGAGCAACATATGCTGCCAGGCAGACAACGCCTTTCTCAGAGAAAGCCTTGCTTATTTCAGCAAGATGTGATAAGGCCACACGTAATGTTTTTTTAGTTTCTTTTTCTGTCTTTTTTTTTAAGTATTGGTGAGAGTTTAAAATAAAGTTTTAAATCAGCATATATTTTCAGAAAAAGGAGTTTCTTTGGAAATCAGTTCATGATTAAAAGCAGAGGAATACTTTATCTTTAACTTAGGTCACATTATGTTAAGCTACCTCGCTTTCCTACAATTAGAATAATCATGGATCATTCACTTTTCCATACATCTTCATGGAGGGTTAGAGCCTGTCCCAGCTGTCACAGGGTGAGAGGGAGGTACAGTACACTAAGAGACAGAAGATTGTGAATTTTTATTTCCCGTTGAGCGCTCAGCTGCCAATAAATGCCATAGGATTATCTATATGTCTCAGCAGGAAGGGAAAAATGGTCAATGTCAACTCTGAAGTAGAGCCTTTTCATAAAATCTGACCTGATCTCCAAAAAATTAAATAAAATAAACTGCACAAGAATAGCACCCATTCACTGTTTTGATCCAATCGATGGTCAGGTGGGTTACTGTCACTTTTGTCCCTGAAACTTTCCCCTTCATCTCTTCTTCTTCCTCTTGTTCTTTCTCTCTGATGGACTAATTATTGTCGTTGTTCTGCCACTCGCGCTGCTGGCTGCCAAATGGAATTAAAAACCAATTATTGATAAATGAAGAGTGGCTTTAGCTGTGTGTGTGTGTGTGTGTGTGTGTGTGTGTGTGTGTGTGTGTGTGTGTGTGTGTGTGTGTGTGTGTGTGTGTGTCTGGAACCGAGCCTAGACCAGAGTACTACATCTGTCATCCAAACGCCGTGACAACCACTCATGTGTGGCGTCGCATCCTGTGCATTCAACACACACATCTGCACAGCAACGCCTTCACTGCAGGAGAGTGAGTGTGCGTGTGTTTGTGTATGAAACATGTTTCACTGTGCATCTGTGCCCTCATATGTGTGTATGGTGCATATCTGTGACATTTTAGCATGCACATATGCACATGTGTGCAGGTGTGTGTGCAGGTGTGTGTGCAGGTGTGTGTGAGTGAGTCAGGTTTGATTCTGTCTATGAGTGAGTTTTCGTTGTGTGTTCTCTTTTTGTGTGACAGATTGACATGCTCACAGATGGTGGATGATGAACATATGAATTTCACTTCACACTTTATATGTTGACGTGACAACAGTGTTAAAGCACATATGATGGCATTTTCCTTTTTCAAACAAAGTTTATTGATCTGTGTAGAGGTTTAGATCACTGTTGATCACAAGATTTGGGATAGAAGATGTAAAAGTGGACTGTGACATGTCGCGTTTGCCTCCTCAGGCAGTCTAATAATAGCTGTGTTTTAGAGAAAGTCCTTTGAGACAAACTTGATTTTCTATAAACGGCTTGTTAAATTTAAATTTGAAGAAGGAAGAATGATGGAAGTTTCTATAAGTGAAGCTCAAAGACTAAAATTTCAAATTGTTGTACATGACAATGAAATAAATTAAGCATTTAATCACAAAAAGATAGAAGAAAAAGCATAAATGTCAGTATATCGCCTGATAAGGACATGCCTGCAGCCTCAGTTGGAGGGGTGTAAGTCTGTCATTTCCTCGGCATGTTTTTGCTGTGACTCATCCTGCCAGTGCTGGTAAACGTGTGATGAAGCGGTCAGGCTGGCATTGGATTGGTGAAGTTTCTTTCTAATTCCTAAAGCCCTTTTAAGATGCAACATAATCAAGCCGGAAGTGAAAAAGTAACGTTCAATGCTTCATGACATTCATGAAAAGGAAACTCATGTTCACATACACCCCCACATGATACCAACCACACAACCTCCCACACCCACAAAAAAAAAAAAAATTTAATTCACATTCAGCCACACAAATCAAGAGATTAAAGGTTGTGACATTGACCATAAAGAAGAGTTAAACACGTTTATTACATGTGTCTTTGATAGAGAAACTTCACTGCAATGTGTAAATTCATATAATGATTAAAGTAAAACTGAAGAAAGCAAAAATGTCTTATTTTAAGCTGCTTAATATCAAAGATGAGAAATCTTTTCGATGAAGCACTGAATGCGCTTCGGTGTTAATTTGTTTTGATGATAGTTTCAGTTGTCTAATCTGACTAGAAATTTGTCGATCCATTTACATAGAGTAAACATCTTTAAATTTACTTTAAAAACTGTTGTTATTTATTGAAGATTGTAGTAACTTTACAAGCACATGCTCTGCTGCAGTCCGCCGACCCATCCAGGGTGCAACCTGCTTCTCACCCAACAGTGTGTGAAATAGTCGCAACAGTTAATCTAACGATTTGTGTTTCTGGACACAAATTTCATAGAATTTCCCAGCATGCTTTGTGGCCTTAAACAAGATTCTTCTTTGGTCTGCTCACACATGTACTGATTTTTGACTTTTAAAGGTCCAAAAAAGATTGCTGCCTTTGATACCAAGGTTTGAGTTGCAGAAGTCACAAGTCAAGATTTTCACACATAATTTGAATTTCTTTTAAACATGGTAAGTAATTAAAACATTTTTGCTTGTTTCAGTTTAAGCATTGACAACAACTTGGTTAGGTGTAGAAAAAGCTTGTGGCTTAGGTTAAAAAATAGCAGTTGCCACATTTTTTAAAGCTTTCTTGATCGCTGTGATGACACCTCTCTGCTTTCTCTGAACAAATTATGTGCTTCTGACATGAAATATCCTTCCTGCTGAAATACATTACTTACAAACGCATGCTCACTGACACACACACAAACACACACGCTGACAGTTCTCACTGAAAATGAGAACTTTTTCTTGACTATTTCACTTTTTTTCAAGACTGAGCTGAACAGCTGTGAAAGGCTCAGTTGCCCCATCACTCCCAGCCTGAACCGGATAAACAGTTGAGAAAATGGACCGATATTTGCACACATTTAACAGTTAAGGTAATATTTACAATGATTTCTTGTATTTTTCAGGGTTTGAAGTTTCTTTTTAGATAATTTCCTGCTGTGTGTTGACAGTAGTCATCCTCTTTCATTCCAGTTATGTTTCCTTACACTCTCCTTCTGAGAGTGAAGTGAAGAAGGCTGTCTAAAGTCGAAGGCTCCTCCAAATGCGGCCGACAAATGCGTCCTCCTTTTCCCTTGATCAGAAGGATGGGTCGGGTGTATCTTTTGTGGCCCATCATATCCCAGCATTCATTGGCAATCAGAGGTTGAAGACAATATTTTGGGAAAAATGGCGGACTGTCGAAGCAAAGCGGTCCAGAAATAAACTTTTAAAAGTAAGTACTGGGTTTTTAATCTTACTAAAAATATCCAGCAGAACAAATGTTAGCATAATGAAAAGTCTTAAAAAGTTAAACTTAGCTAACCTTCGGCTAAATTACATGACGTTAGTGATATCGCCAATTAACGTAGCTCGGATCATACAAGCTTTGGTTAGTTAGTTTAGTTTTCTGTTGAAGCAGGGTCTGTTTGGCGGTGTGAAGCCAAAAGTACTAAAACGTTTTAGGTTAAACTGAGCAGAAGCTTCACCAAATATCTGGCCCGTGAACTGTGGTGAGGAAATGGACTGGGGTAGGCCGGGTCCTTCAAAGGATGCAGGCCCTGAATTTGGACAAAGCCTTCATTTTACTTCCCCGCCTTCCTGATTACCAGTCCCACCTAGTGTTGTATCACCTTTGCTCAATCATGACTCATCACTCTTTGCAAAGTTTCAAGTTTTATATAGGCTTTTTTTCTTTTCTTGCTGTGTTTCTTCTATTTTCATGAAACTTTTTCTCAGTTTAGAAACCTTTGTTTCTATAAGATGGTGGATTAAATGTCTACATTAAAAAAAACAAACCCAAAACACCCCATATGACGATGACCTGAAATTCTCCATGAAGACCAACATAAAAAAATATAAAATTGATGAGCATGATAACTGGATTAATGCACACGCACTTAGTTTTAAATATTACCTCGTGCTTGGGCATGAACAGCAAATTATTATTAATCCCAGTAATAACGGCTTCACCATGAATCCATCAACTGATCTTTATCTGTGAGAGCAGGGCTATTTTTAGAGCTGCTGTTAGGGAATTGGGATGTGTGTATGTGTTTCTAAATGTATCTATATATATATATATGTATAATGGTGTGTGTCTGTGTGTATATTTGTGGGGGTCGTGGGACCAGAGTTGTTTTCCACCAAATACTTTTGTAATTACATCTGCGAGGGGGGGAAACACGTTATCTGAGTTTGCTAGTGGCCGACGGCGAACGCTTTGAAATACAGATCCTCTTCAGTGCGGCGACGCCAAAATACTGGTAATAACTGCTGATAAACAAGGCAAGTGTAATTGCATCTATTTGCATTTTTAAATAATGCCGCTGAAAAATAAATGTGTTTGCTGTAAACAGTGGCTGCTAGGTGTAAACTGCAAAGAGGAGCGTTTTTTTCTTGGGGTTTTTTTTTCAGCATTTCCACTTGTTTTCATTTCAGATTATCTTTTCAGCTTTTAATAAGATGATATATTATCTCATTATTTCAAGGATTAATATTTGTATTGTTTCAGAGGTTAAAGGCAGAGAGTGGCTGCTGTCCTTCAAAAAGTTAGAAATGCCTTTCACTGACAAAAACATTTTGTTTGCATTTTTTTTTCCTAATTTTTGCTTTCAAGAGACACAGAGCTTGCAGGTTAGCGTGGCCCTGAAACTATGAATCTGATTGATGTGATATCAATGCTTACTTTGAACTTTCAAAACTTCCACAATTAAAAAGGAAAAACGGAAATTCCACATTACTGCCTAAAGACGACCTTCTGTAGACAACTTTATTCTATATCATAACCTGCAGCTGATTAAATGTGTTTTTCCAGGTTGACCAGCTACTGACCATGTACTTCTATATATGTACTTCTATATATACACATATATTCTGTATTTTTGTAATAGGACTAAAAAAACAAGTGTTTTGACCAATTAAAACCATCAGTGCCGAGTCAGTGGAGCCCAGGATATTTCTTGCAACTCATATTTGCTGTGCGGCTGGCAATCATTAAATTACAAGATAGTTTAGACAGTTTCAAGATGCATAATGACACACCAATGTGCAACCTCCAAAGAAGCAGTTTCTCAAGGTGTCATTGAGTCAGGCTTGAGTGGCACTGTGTTAAAATACCCAACTTTACAGTATTAAAAGGATGCTTACAGTCTGGTACAAAACAAAAAAAATCTGGCCTCTATGGATATTATTGCCCTTCATTATCCACCTTGCTGTTACCACCTTGAGTCACTGGTCCTAGTCCTTTTCACTGTGTGTGTGCTGCTGGAGCCTTCAAGCATTTTTAAAAATAAATTGTTTGACTAATATTGCGGTTTGCTATGAGGTACAGACCATCCTGGAAGCAGAATCAGTTTTATTGCCAAGTTTGTACAGGAACAAGGAATTTGTTACTTTGTCATATACAAAGCAACAGTGGTACAGAATATAATGTTTGGTGTTGTAGTATTTTACCAGACCAATACTTAGTGCTAATCAGTCAGTCTCTGCCTTGCACCCATAGTTAGCTGTTTAATAGCTTATTAGCCAAACTTATCATCCATATAAAGTTCTGGCAGTAAACGTGTTGGTGACCAAACACTAATACTGAAGCTTCAAAATGTGGCTTTTCAGAATGGCCAGATTGTTGTTTGCAGGTTTTTTTTTAGAAAACCAAAGACATGAAATAAAAACTAAACAAAAAAATGTCCAGTTACCTTTGTGGGAACCAGTGTGACTATTAGACTTTTGGAATGATGCATTGTTTTCAAAGTTGAAACCTTTGACAGGCTCTGTACAAAAGGACAATGAACTGTTTTGGGTTGCATGGAGTTCCTTACACTTCTTTAGGGGATAACCTAATTCTCCCTCTGCCCCTAAAGAGATCATCAGGGAACTGGTAGTTGTTAAGAGATTAAGAAAGAGGTGGGAAATTAATTTGCGCAATTAATTTTCCTATGGGACTATATGAGAAACTGGGACTGTTGTGGAGGGCAGCACCAATAAGATGAACTGAATTCTGGTCAGCATCAATTGCCCACCCCTGGATTAAGACATAGTTTTGGATTGGAGACAAAGTCATGGCAGGGGAAACACTGCTAAATTTCATTCAAAATATGACAACTGCTCATCTGGAAAAACAAACCCTGTTGTGCCCTTTCGTGGCTCCTACAGACAGACAATCATTTCTCAGTTATCAGTTTTTTGTTGTATTTGATAGTGTGAATAAAATTTAAGCAATCAGACGGGGAAAGGTATCTGAACAACAAGACGCGGATTATAGTAGAAGGTCCATGTCTTTACTGACAGAAGAACTTCAAACTCTGCTAAACAGCATTCATACTTCCATCTCCATGTACCTCCCCCACTTATCCTCTTATGTCTTTGCATGCTCACATATCTAATTTCTCTTTCATCCTTCTTCCTTATCTTCTGCTCCATTACTTCATTTTCCTTTCTTTTTCCCTCTCTCTCTCCTGTTCCCCGTACCTCTCTGATTCATCCTTCTTTTTCATTCTGTCAGTCTTTTTCATTTCTTCCTTTCTCGTCTCCAAATGTGCTCTCTTCTCATTTCCACTTTTGACTTTTTCATTATATCTTTCTCGCGTCATTTTCCTCCAAAAATGTCTGTTTTGACATTTCCTTCCTTCCATCTTTTCCTCCTTCACATGTAGCCTATGTTATGACAGGGGTGTGGGTGTTGGGTTTGGTTTAATTAATACCACAGCATCTCCCAGCTCTGCTCCCCTCTCCGGCTCCGGACATTAATCAGAGGTATTTTCGGGGGAAGCGCGGCGGCGCAGGTGCAGATCGTCGGGGGCAGAGAGAGAGAGTCAGATGATATATGGAAATACACGGCAAACCCTGATCCGGCCGTCCAATCATCATCCATCACCACCCGGTCGCCGGGCGAAACAAGCTATTCCCGCCAATGGAAAAAAGGGAGGCAACGGATTTAACGTCCAGCTTTATCAGGACAAACAAGGTGGACGGTTTGTAAATGGGACGACGGAAAGTTCCTGCATGTCCATCTGGACACCCACATTGTGTTCTTTAATGATTTCCTACATTTCACAGGATGCAGAATTCTAACTGGAAACTCAAAACATATCTAAATGCTTCTGTTTCAGACCAAAGAAAATTCTCTAAAGCTTTGCACTGAACACACAAAAAGTTCTTCTGAACATATCTTTAAAATCTTCTGTTGTGTTTATTGCTTCCATAGTGTGTAAAAAATGTGAAAAAGACTTTATAAAGTTAGTTTTTCTTGACTTCTTGTTGAAAGGCTGATACTTCTACCCTAATTTAGAGTCCTGATTAGGCAGATTTTACACACACAAAAGCCTTGAATATCCATTTGCAATGTCAAACACAGACCCACCAGCTTTCTTGCACAAAATATGTATAATGTATGTCTGAGTCCATGTGTTATTCACAGTGAGCAAGTGGGCGACATGTGCCCTGTCTCATTTAAACTCTATCAGCATCCTAAACCCAAACAAAGGATTTCCAATAGTGAGAACATATCTGAGCCTAATGTTTCCTGTTGTGTGCTGCATGTGAGAGAAAACACTGAAAACAGTGTTATTGTTCATCATAAACAACATTACTATGCTTAACCTCCAGCGCTATGTTTTTCCTTGGACTAGAAAAACATGCTACTCTTTTATAGTAGCTTTGCATCAAAGACATTTGAAAGTATTCTTCATTTATCTTTTATTTACCCTTGGTACAGTTGCTTCTTTCGTATTCTGTCTGAAACAAACCATTATTCAGTTTAAGCCATCTTTCTTCTGATTGGCCGACCCTCACAAGCCAAAGGTTTGAACACGAGGTGGGCGGTGCTTCTGTGCTTACAGCCTGATTTCTGTGCCTGAGATAATCATATTAAGTATATCATATATAGCCAAGAATACAATGGGATCAATAAAAGGGCTGACAGGGATTTCTAATCCTCATTATTTTAAACATTGGCCACGATTACAGTAATAGGCACATCCACCACATAAACTGTATATTTATTGTAAAAAGGAGAAAACACAACACATCCACTTTAACCACCAGTGGGCTGGACAGTTTGTCACATTGGTACAGACTAATCTATAAAAGTATGAAACGAATATCTTAATCTTAATCTTGAGTTTCGCTTGCTATAATAACTTTATATATACAACTCTGAAAAAGTTCCAAGTATATTAATCCAGCTGTTAAATAGTCCCCAGAAAATGCACTTCCCCTTTTGTAAATTCTAAAAAGTTGCCAGCTATTTAAGCTGAGTGCAACAGACCAGGACACCAGACGACATCACGTGGTTGGTTTTGGTCTTTTCTCCATATTTGTTAGCTAAAAGGAAAATCTAAAGGAACAGCGGCCTTTAATTATAACTGAAGACAATTACAGCGTTGACACAGTCAGATAAAATGTTTCACACCACTGGGCCAGATCAGGGTTTAGGACAAATTAATTAAATCTGACGTAGAGTAAATTAATTGTTGATATTACTAATTATCATATAAAGGATGATGGTGATGGTCATGATTAGAGAAACAATGAAAGGACAATAACAAGCAGCGGGCGACAGATAACTGCAATGGTAATTGCTACACCAATAATGTCAGCGTTATCTGATTAATTATGATAATGTTGTTAAACCAATCGAACACACACAAAAATATCTTTCTCCCTCACGATATATGAAGCAGCTCATCTGTGAACATCACTGAAATTCAAGGATTTTTACTTCCTCTGGTTTTTTTT
>NW_005187417.1:1395514-1415723 GCF_000239375.1 Pundamilia nyererei
AATGCAGATCAAATATTTCTGGTTAATTGGGAGGTTTAGGCCGACTTATCCCACGCACGCACATGCACACGTGCCTGCTCACATGCAATCACACTTAATGTTATTACTTGTCATTCAGAGACTATTTAGTCAACTCATTATTAGAGCTAATACCCTTCATGATTAACAGTAAAAATCTGCCTCTTATAACACACACACCACGGTAATCCAATCACCCTGTGTGTGTCTGTGTGCAAGACAGGGAGAATGTGCAGTTTCACATAATTTACATAATTATGTTTTTAAAATACAGAATGTAACTGTAAGTAAGTTAACTTAAAGTCAATGTGAATTCAAATCAGGATTGTGCAGCGTTTCCGTTTTAACTGGAACTCCCAAAAGGTTGATTCTGTTCATCTGGACGTAGCATTTTCTGTGGGAGAAACATTTTGTCACTCATCCAAGTGTCTTCCTCAGTCTCAGCTGACTGCAGGTTTCCCCAACCTAATAAACAGTACATTTGCATAATGACTGAAACCAGCACCACTGAAGGAACAATGGGCTGTGAGGTGTCATGACCACTGATCAACAACCACTGATCAAAAAATGTTTCTCCTACTGAAAACACTACATCCAGATGAACAGAATCAACCTCTTGGGATCTACTTACCTGGATGACTGAGCATGCATCAAGACATTTTAACTGGAACCGTTTTCTGTAAAGTGAGTTGCAGACTGTAAAAGTGAATATACAGTGCATCTAGAAAGTATTCATAGAGCCTCACCTGTTCCACCTTCACACATTCACCTCACCTCAATACCAGACGGGGGCAGACAATACCCCGTAATGTCAAAGTGATCAAAAACTTCCAATTCTTGCAAAATTATTAAAAATAAAAAACAAAAGTGTAACATGTGCATAAATATTCACAGCCTTCACCATGACACTCAAAATTGGGCTCAGTGCAACCTGTTTGCACTGATCATCTGTCAGGTATGTTTAAACATGGTTGGAGTCCACCTGTGGTAAATTTAGCTGACTAGACGTGATAACACTCGGTTTATATAAAAGGTCCCATAGCTATAAAAGAAAAATAAACAAGCAATGAAGTCCAAAGAGCTGTCTGTAGACCTCTGAGACGGGATTGTATCGATGCACAGATCTGTGGACGGGTACAGAAACATTTTTGCAGCATTGAACGTGCCAATGAGCACAGCGGCCTTCACCCTCTGTAAATGGAAGAAGTTTGGAATTCTTCCTTGAACTCTTACAGAGCTCCAGCGTTACTCTGTGGAGAGTGGAGACACAACCATAAAGACAACCATTCCTGTAACACTCCACTAATCAAGCCTGTATGGTAGAGTGGCCCTATCCTGCACGTGGCAGCTGAGCCCACCCGGAGTCTCCCAAAAGGCACCTGAAGGACTCTCAGACAACTAGAAACCAAATTTTCTGGTCTGCTTAAACAAAAATTGAACTCTTTGGCCTCAATGCCAAGCACAATATCAGGAGGAAACCAGGCTCATCACCTGGCCAATACCCTCCCTACAGTGAAGTTCAGTGGTGGCAGCTTCATGCTGTGGGGATGTTTTTCAGCAGTGGGATTTGGGAGATAGCGCAGGGTCAACGGCAAGATGAATGCAGCAATGTATAGAGAGCACTAGACCTCAGAGTGGGGCAGAGCTTCATCTTCCAACAGGACAACGACAATAAGTAACAACTCCCCTTTCAAGTTGATGGAACCTGAGAGGCTCTGAAAAGAAGAACGGAAAAAATTGCCCAAAAAGTAGGAGTGTCAAGATGGTAGCATCATACTCACAAAGACACGAGGCTGTAATTGTTGCCAGAAGTGCATCAACAAAGTATTGAGCAAAGGATGTGAACACTTGTGTACATGTTCCGTTGTTCTTGTTCTTGTTTTACTTTTAATACATTTAGCAGACTTTCAAACAATTTTTTTCACCGTCTCATTAATGGGGAAAATTTAATCCAGTTTAAAATAATGCTGTGTAACATGACTAAATGTAACGAAATGTAAAGCGCTGAGAATACTCTTCAGATGCACTGTGCATGTATATGACAAGGGTTCCTTCCAATATTGGTGGCAAATGTGTTTTGGAAAACACATTTGTGATACTGATTTTCATCCTCAAAGATAACATTTTGTACCGCATATCAGTAATATGATATGATGTAGCAGAGACAGTAAGGGCTGGATCACAACAATAGGCGTTTTCAGGAATGTCGGGAAATACATGTGAGGAAAATCGCAGCTATAAAGAACGAACGTGACCTTTGGTGAATTCTATAAAAGCTGCTCTTTCTTTTCCTGGTCCTGGTATTTGTCATGCTGACCCACTGTCAAAATTTAATAAATTTTGCCATTAGGGATTTTCCATTTGTTTGGTCCAAACAGGTGAATAATAGATTAAACCCTCTCAGGATCAAATTAAGTTTTTGTTGCTACTGCACAAAAGAATACCTGCAGTGGTACTTCTGAGTAAAAAAAAAACCCTCATAAAATATGTATGTGGGGTAATCAGGTTGTTAGCTTTTACTTGTTGCAAATCTGCAACGCCTGCCTTGAGAGGGTTAAAAGAGCCAGTCTGCAATTGAAGCCCCAACTCAAACCCTACACAGTTTGGTTATTTGGTGGCTGTTAAAAGGTTAAGAAGTCTAAACTGGACTTCATTATCAGTGCTAACACAATGATGATATATTGTCACACTGAGCAGAAAGACTTGACTATTTGCACATCCTGCATATATGGAGAAGATTTTTAAAATTAAAATTTGTCTGCATCCACGCTCATTATGAGCTTGACTGTGTGTGTAACAGCAGAGCAGTTAAGCTAATGCTCTGGTATTAATTTGAGGGGGAGGTTATCCTCCTAAGGTTGTTCAGACATGGCCGCTAATCTCACTGGCGGCTCCCCTTTTAATTTAATTACAGTTAACTGTGTTAATATTTCATTAAAGTATTAGTTAGAAGAACGTGTGTTTTAATCAGCCCGATGCTGCCACCGCAGAGTTCATTCGACCCAGTGTCGTGCTCCGTCCCTGCCGTGCCATCATCCGCTGTCTGCTCATCCGTTTGTTCTCTCGAGACTTCCTCATCCTTTCATCCCCTCCTGTGACAGAAGCTGCCACACACAGACACACACATAAATACAACAAGAACACACACTTATGCAACTGTGCGCATGCAAAAGCGCCGGCTAAATGCCTAGGAATAAATGTAAATGAGAAGTTTTTTGTGTAATCCCCTCCACCAAACAACTCGACTCCTTCTCTCCACTGGCCAGAGCAGATGTCTCTTGTCAATGTGAACAAGCATCAAACGACAAGCCTGTCATATTTTCATATTTAACTATTCATCTCATTCTAATTTATGGAGCTAGGAAACACACGCACACACACACCATGAGATATTTAACATTAAGCACGAAAGGTTTCTCGCAGGACACCTTAAGTATTTGCATTTTCTTGTGACCTTAAGTGTAGGTAGCATCTATTGCCTGAAGACAAGTCCTTCTCTATACTTAGTACCTCAGCTTACTTTGCTGTGTTGTGTAGTGCAGCGGTTCCCAACCCCCGGGCCTCGGACCGGTACCGGTCCGTGAGTCGTTTGGTACCGGGCCGCGAGAGTTGAGGCTCAGGTGTGAAATGTATAGTTTTCAGCGTTATTTTGTTATCGTTTTCATCGTTAACTCGGTTTTCCTGGGTCTTTTCACGTGTGTTATGAATAAATCTTATTTTTTTCGGTACCGGTACTAGTTTTATTTTGTTGTATTTATCTGCGACACCTTAAAGGCCGGTCCGTGAAAATATTGTCGGGCATATTTGTGACGCAAAAAAGGTTGGGGACCGTTGGTGTAGTGCACATCATGCAGTGCTATGACTGTTTTTTCTGTCACGAATAACAAGACAGCCCAAATTTAGTCACCTGAAATTAGATTGTTATTCTTTACTTCTCTATCTACTATTTTCTCCAAATAACTTTTCCAAATTTTATAGAACAGAAAATACTGTGACTAAACCATGATGTATCTGTCCTACATTCCCATGGCTTGTTCAGTATTCCAGCCACACTCTGATCCTGATCCTCATCCTTGATCATTGACATTCAGTGACTCTGGTAATTCTCAGCTGTTTGACACAGGATTTGGTCTGCTGCCCGTCTCTGTAGGAAAGACACCATTCACTTCTCAGAAAATAATTTCCTCCTTGGCTTCAGTTTTCTGAAGAAATCACTGGTTTAGCAACCCCCGAATATGAAGATTTGGGGAAAAACTCAAAAGCCAAAAAAATCACTTCCTAACCCCACAGTGGCAGGAAGTCGCTGTACAATCACTAAAGACTTTTTCCATGTAGGGGCTGCCATCTTTTCTCTTAGAAACAGCACAGGCTACAGTGTAGTCACACAGTAAGCTACCTGCCATGTGTGGTTTGGTGGATGGTGGTCATGTAACACCACAGTGACCAGAAAAAGTCTAATAATAGTTTTGATGTTTTTGCCAGTAAAAACATTTTCAGAAACACTGTGTTGCATTCAGTATCAATAGATTTATACTGTGGATTTCACCAAAAATCAGGATTTTCTTCCTGATTTCACAAACCTCATTTATTTTTATCATTAACCAAATTAGGATGGAAAGAAAGGTTTAAAGGGAAAGTCAAACAAATCCTTCAAAATAAGCACCATTCACTGCAGTAAGAGCAGCCTATTGAGCCAACTTGTAGCCAGAGCTGGTCATCTACTGGCAGTAACTACAGAGTGATTGCAATCAACATCAGACCGTCAGACAGAATTTGCAGGTGAAATATAAATTCAGTTGTATCTATCAACATCTATCTTCCCATCAATGTCTAGTTGTTTTAGTTGAGTTTGGAAAGAATGAAACTGCACGGAGAAAAAGTTGGGACAAACTACATCTAATACTGAGAAAAGCTAGCAGTGAGCTTGTCACTCACCGGTGGCTTTATAGCGAAGTTGCTTTACGGTCGAATTAATAAACCATAAATAAACGTAATGCTGTAAATTTATTGGTTTAACTTAAAAGCAAGTTTGAGATGCGTATGCGTATTAAGTGCTCATTACAGATGCGTGTGCAGAACAGATGGCGGGTTTAGATGCAGTGTATACAGACTGATTTACCTTTTACATTAAAGAAGGGATGATGGACAGAGAAAAGAGCAGAGAGGGGGAGCTGAGGAGTAAAATAGTATTTTTTTTTCACTCCTGTGTACGTCCATATGATTCTGCTTATATACTACTTGTATATTAATATATGTACACGTCAGTAGTAATATTTGAAGCTTTGATACACAGATGGTAGTGACGTCTACACCTGCTCTCTACAGGGCTCCGTGTTCTTGTGTGTGTATGTTAGTGTGTGTGTGTGTGTGTCCAACACTTGAAAGAGACCTGTCAGCATTCCTCTCTGAACTACCTCTGTCGTCTATTAATCTCTCTTTCATTCTCTCATGCCGCCTCTCTCTTCCTTCCTCTGCCTCCCATTAATTCTTTCTCACACTCTTTTTCTTACGCTTTCCCTCTCCCTCCCTCCCTCCCTCCCTCTAATCTATTAATCTCTCTCATTCCTTCCTTCCGTCTCCCAGTTTTCTTGCTTCTTTCCCATCTTCCGCTCCTCTGTAATCCCTCTAAGTCTGCGCTTTTAAAGGTGTGGCTTAAAAAGGTGTGGCAGTTAAATTTGATTTACTGCTTCTGTAATGACCACCAAAAATATATAGAAGGCAGTGATCTGCAAATCATTTGAAGTGTATTTAGATAAAAATAGTACAAATGCAATGTGTCAAATGTTGCAATGAGAAAGTTTGTTGTTATTGGCAGTGTGGATTCTTTCAGCATTATGTGTTTTTAGTTTCATCATTTCTGTTTGACAGGTCTCAAACAATTTGGAGTATTTAACTGTGGAACCACGGATACGTGCAAACCTGTGCACTCCTTCACAGAGGGTTGTAGGCCTGCCCATTTTCACTTTGCTCTTACCCAGTCATGTTTCTCACTGGTTGCAGTAAAATGTAATTGTTGCACGCACCGGGTTTCTTTTAACATCACACAGTGTTGCCTCTTGAAAAATGATAAGTAAGGAAATGCCACAGAAAATTAAAAGGAACTAAAAGATGATTCTAAAGTCAAAAGAGAACATTATTTATTCATGTATTTGTTTAAATATGTGGAATCTGGTGTTAATTAAAACATTTCAGTAAGGAGCTGGTGGTCCTAATGTGTTTTATTAATTGTGTTTCATATTAGTGCAGTTGCCATGCACAAACACAAGGATAGCCTCATAATTAGTGCTTCCTATGTGTAAAAACATATGCTTTACAAACACATATAGAAACACTGCCAAGAGGAAATCAATAAGTTTGGTGTAATGTGGATTTTTTCATGTGATTAAAATATGTTTTCTTGGCTGTGAGAAATACAACTGACAACTTCACATATGTTACAGTACACGCAAAGGTGTGGAGGCAGAGAGAGAGGGGGGGAGAGAAATTACTAAGGTGTGTGTGTGTGTGGCAGGTGTGAATCGAGGGGGGGAAACAGAGAACTGTTTACAGTGCTTACACAGAAACAGACTCATGACGATCATATGGAGGTGAAGGATACTATATTAAGTTTTTAACCAACACTTCTGCCCTTAATGCTACAACTACTGAGAACAGTACTTCTACACCATCAATACAAAGCCACCATAGGTGACAGTTTCCATGACTGAAATTTGAGTGTGAAATTGCCTCCAGTGGTCAAAGGCTCCAAAGTAAAACGCACGACTTCAGCATTGAAATAAATAATTGTGGGCTTTTTTGGATAGTTTCTACCATTACAACAATTGGTGAATTAACCAAAAAACTAGTAACAGACTACTAGTCTGTTACTTGGGATTGTTAGCAGATATGTGTTCAAATGCAGAGTGCAGAAACCAAGTGGTTGCTTCATTCATTTTTATGTCAAGTCTATGTTACCGCCAGCTATGGAATGTAAAAGGCAAGTGCCATCCCCAAGCTATTTCAAATAATAAGGCCTTTTCACCAAGCTGTTCCCTCCTTTGCACTCCCTTGTCTGCGCTGCCCTAATCAGCGTCACCTATGCTGTACTTACACCTGCTTCCAATTAGCCAATCACCTCTTCAGTATAAATATCTCCTGCTTAGCCCTCCCTAGCCACCAGATTGTTTTAAGCTTTTCTAGCCATTATCTTGAGTCGCTAGTATTCCTGGGCCATATTCCAGGAAGCATCTTCAACAAGGTTTGATTTTAAAAATAAACTCTGAGCTCTGAGATCGGCAACTTTGAGTTTCCTGTTCCAGAACAGCTGATCAGAGTTAATTCAAGTCTGAGTATTTTCACTCCAAGTTAAGTACACGCATGAGTGGAAAAAGAGAGCCAACATCAGTTGAGCTCTGATACCATGACTCATCGTGGTAACGGGTAAATTAAGAGTCTCCATTTTAACCAAGTGAACCGAGGATTATGAACGTGTGCCAGTGTGCACCATGATGTTTATCACACCAACCCTCTGCATTCTGTACATTGTTACCTGTATGTACAAACTTCAGTTGCTTATGTTTATAGGACCACCTTGTGTCTTGCTTTTATATTTTATTTTCCCTTGCTGTAAGAGCTCTGTAACACCGAAATTTCTCATCTGTAGGATAATAAAGGTTTATTCTATTCTATTCCTTCGCTACATCCATGAATCTTCTTTGTCATCTTGCATGTTTCGTCCTGCCTGGAAGCTCCATATCCAAACTGTTCTGTCCAATATATTAACATTTATTTTTAAAGCTAATTATTCAGCTGTAACCTGACAGCAAATGACTGGATTCAGATTCGGTCTGATTGATGAGCCTTCCTGCTGAGCAAGCGGATTCAGATGCAGACCTTATTTGTTGATCCACTACGGTTGATGCAGTTCGGAGTCACTGGGCAGATCCACTAATTTCAGACACTGTACCTTTCAAATTGTAGTTTGACATCATTTACTGACTTGAACCTCAATGCATGAACACATTTCATCACAGATGTAATCAGATTACTATTAATGTCTATATCTGCAGTCACCTAAGCCACTCACATCATCTTTTAGCTGTAAATGTGAACGTGGCTGATTACAATATGACAAATGATTGATTACTGATCACTGGTATCTTTTCATTAAATGGTGATGTACAGTAGCCTGAAGGTTTCAAATGCAAGGGAACAGCGTGACAGCTGCATTACTGTCCACAGTTGCAGATTTAGAAAGATGGAGGCTACTAATTTAAATCTGAGCTGATTACAAATTTATGATGTAATTGCTGTATCAGTCCTTATACACCAATAACCAATTCTTTGCTCTGCTTTGTGCTTTGACTTCACCTTTATGAAGGAAATGAAATGGGGTGTCAGTCAGCTGGTTCAGGTGCAGCAGGAGGGGAGGAGTCAAAGAGAAATTCTGGGTTTGTTGAAGAAAATCCTCCGGCGAGCAGGTGAAGTTCAGAGAGTCTGTTACCACGGTAATTGACTCACAGTTTAACTGTCATTCTCAAAGAGAAAACCAGGAGTTTCCCTCATCTCAGAGTTAACAAACTCAGAATTGTTAGCTAAATCTGCTTGATGTTTGTGAAGATTACCCTCTTGTTGGCTCCCCTCCTGGAAGGTAATACATTTATTGTTTAGATGTGGGTTATGGTCTTTTCCACTAGCACCCACTTGACTCGACCCTAGTCAGCTTTGGTGAGTGGGGTCATTATAGCAAGGTCACCTGACAGTCCTGTGATGTCACTGGCATGCGACACAAACACAACACAACAATGGAGGAGATTCTTGTGAAGGAGTTGCATCACTCCCTGGCCAATCAGTGATATGAAGTCTGTTGATGTTACAACTCAGCTCACTTGGAGCCCTGAGTAGGTACTAAAAACTAGGCACTTTTTAAAGTTGCTAAAGGCTGTGCAGATGTCAGCTAGTTAAAACCACATGCATGACATTTGACATCGGTGTGCATGGATCTTCAGACTCTTCAGTTTAGGTGTTTTCAAAAACAACTGGAAGATGATGTGGCCAAGTACAGCAAAACCTGACCAATTGTTAGATAATTAGACTCAATCCAAAATGAAGTTGACACTAACAGAGAGGAAAACAAAGTTACCATAATTCACTATTATATAATTTAGGGCTGTTCGATATAACGATATATATCGGATGACGATCTAAAAACGTCTATCATTTCATTTTACGATATCGTTTGTTTCGTGGTGTCGCAAAATAAACAGTTTATGGCAATATTTTTTCATTATTTTGATGGTCACTGTAGTGGCTATATTCATTTCTTAAAGTTCTCTCTTTCTCTTATATTTAATATAACCACACTATGGAAGGACAAGAGCCTGTCTTTATGCGTTGTCGTTAGCAACAATGACGATAAAACCATCGCGTGTCTGCCTGTTTATGTTCCACATAAACCTTTCAGAATAAAGCTCAAGATCCTGTTGAGACTTTTCAAAATAACCTGAATCACGTGAAAGATGAGAAGCAAGAAAGAGCCATCAAGTGCTAAAAAATAAACCTTAGACCCAAATGTTAGAACAGGCTTTTCCCCGCAGCACACCGTCTAATAAACACTCACAAAGAAAACGGCGGCCGTCACAAATTGTCTAAAAATGTATAATTTCATGCTTCGGTTAAAACACTCGACGCCAGGTACACGACGCCCAGCTGGAAACACTTCACGCAAGTTGAGCTGCCCGAGATTCACAGAATCTTCAGAAAATGTAAAATTTTTGTGATTTATATCGTTATCAGATGATAGATGTCTTATATCGGGATATGAGATTTTGGTCATATAGCCCTAATATAATTTGATCAAGTCATAATTTGAGATACACAGACTGATTTGCCAGAAACAGGAGGACCCGTCAAGAGATTAAATCCTTCCTGTTTTTAAGTTTGTTGATTTTTTTAAGATCTTAAAGTGATAACAAATATTTTTTTGTTCAAGCTGAGCATCTTGCATGGACATATCAGCTCTGGATATTCTACATTTTCCATCAGCTTTGCATTAGCCCAGCTTTAACAGAACACATTAATGCTTATACTGCTGCCCTATAACACAAACATTTATATCGTGTCATTTGCTGCTGTCAATTTTTTGCTAGTGCTACTCAATGCATTAGTTTACAGCCAGTTTTCACTTTTTTTCTGTCAAATATATTAAATGTCTTGCTCCAGTTTCTTGGTGTTACAGAAAGTAATTACAGCATGAGGTAATAGCTGGTGATTACTACAGACTGCTTACTGCTGCACCAGCAATTAACCTTTCAACTATTAGTCCTGTTTAAACACACAGCCCAACGCTAATGTAGCACGCTCTGTTTAAAAAGCAGACTGGGTAATTGGCTTTTTGGCATCAGAGTGGTCAGTATGTGTGGTTGTGTGTGTGTGTGTGTGTGTGTGTATGAGAGAGCAAGCGAGAGAAAACAAGCAGGTAGTTTATGTGTATAAATGAGAAAAATTCCAGATTCATATGAGATGGTTGTGTTTACAATATGTGGGAAAAAGTTAAGAAAAAAAAACGTGAGTGGAGCTGGAGTGCGTGTGCATTATGAGAGGGTTTTTGAAAGAGACCATGACATCAGCTGGCTGCATCTCAGCAGCCAATTTTACAGAAAAAAAAATAGAGGAAATTAATATTCCTACACAAACACCCCCAACATTTCCACCACAAACCTGCACCTGTTGAACGGCTGGCAGTGTGTGTCCACTTCTGACACTTGCATACAAATGAAAGTTGTTGTTTTTTTAACCTCCTCTATATTAAAAGATTGAAGCCCTGAATCTTTTCTTTGCTAGCTTTAGTTCCTTTAGCTGCTGTTGTCCTTTATTTTCCTGCACAGCAAATGCAGCATGGCCAAATTAACACAATCAGATTTGATTTCAAAACTGTTAAAGTGTCTATATATGTCCACACCAGAGAGAGTGTTAATTTAACTCTTTTTGGAGAGTTAGTACCTTAACTCTGATTTAGTGTTAAATACCAAATCTGTCTGGAGTTGATAATTTAACACTTATTAATGCTAACTAGGTGTTAAACTTTTATATATTAACTCTCACAGAGTATTTTATTTTAACTACATAAGAGTTATCTTCTAATTAATTCTAAAAGGTGTAAATTTTACTGTTCTGAACTTTTAAAAATTCCTTAGGAAATAAAAATTTATTAAAAAGAACCAAAAGAACCTGGAAAAAAAACATTTATTTTGAACCACAACACCACAATTTAAAAACATTTTCTAAAACATGTAACAATATGGAACAATGTGCATGCTCTCGCTTTCATTACAATATTGTTTATCAAAGGGTCTGACGTAGGTGAGCTGATCAATGCAAATAACCGCATGCTCATTACTCTTTTCTCCAATATAATGCACATGTCCTCCATTCATCACTTTGTGGAACTTTCTGCTCTCCCCATGTTCCACCTTTGCAAACATATCCAATAAAGCAATAATTAATTGCACAAATAATCTGTTTTCAGGCTTCAAGTAGCGCTATAATTTTGTTGCCAGCATTTCACCATCTAAACACTATTTTGGGTGAATCCAAGTTAGCAAAAAGTTTGACCAAATATTCATATGCAAGCTTTAGTATTTGCCTGCAAACAATAAATTTCAGTAAACTAAAACAGATCATTATGCTATCGCTGAGCAACGTGGCTAATGCCTTTCATATAGTTTTGTCTCAACTAAAAAAAACCACAGAAGTAAAAGCTAATAATGATTAAAACAATCTCAGAAAAAAATGACCAAGTGTGGCAAACAACTCAGAAATATGGAGAGCAAAATGTTCTGAAACGGCTTCGCTTCAGCTTTGGTCAGAACCTGTGATGCTGGGGGGGCGGAGTCTGTGAATTTACTCTATTAGTGTCATAGCCCCTTTAAGAGTTCAGAGTTAAGAGGTCAAGAATTAATTTTTCCATTGTAACGCTTACAGATTTGATATAGAAACACTCATTTTTAACACTTGAGTTTAACTACTATCATTTTACACCCCATTAAAAGAATGTGACTCTACTTAGAGTAAAATTAACTCTACTGACACCAAAAAATGTAACACTTTTGAATTTGCTGCGTGGTATTTGCTCCTTTTGAAGCTCAAATATAACCAGTATTTGTTACCTCGCTGTGCAATCTGAACACAGAGATGGTCTCTCTGCACGAAGACAAACTTTGAGAAATACTGTCAGAGAGAATTGCTTGGGTTGGTTTGATGTTTCAATAAAAATGTCAGACTTTGGCTCAGGAGACTGCCAATTTCAAGCTGTTTCCCAGTAATAGATTTGTTGCCATAGCTTTGGGGTCCGGTTTAAGTAATTTCCTATTTTATTTTGAATGTTTTTATTCCAGTTACTTTTACTTCTTTGTTTGGTTTCCTGCCATTTTTCTGTTCAATTGTCCAATCAGTTATCAAAGTATACACATCCCAGTTTCTTAGCATTTATTTGATTATCTTGGTAGTAACAGTAATCAAGTTTTTCTGAGCATCACTATTTTGAATTCCTCGTATTGAAACAGACAAAAGCACTACCTACAAAGAGGGAAAATGCAACAGAGAACAGAGGGAGGTGCAAACAATGAATACGGTGAAGGAATAATGAGGGAACAGTCCACAGGTGAGAACACAGCTGACACTAATCCAGGCTAAAAAGACAAGGGGAGCAAAACTGAACATACACACCAAGCAGGACATGATGAAAGTAAAACAAGAACCAACACACACAGAGACTAGATGACAAAACTAAGACCAGAAAATACGAATTTTAAACATAGCAGAAATACAGCAACAACAGCCAAAACAAACCTTAAAATATTTAAGAAACCAGAATCAAAAAAAGTCCAAATGCATAAACTCTGGGTCACAGACCTGGGACCGTGACAATTTAATTCATAATATGAATGATTTTGACCAAAATGATTGTGCATTATTGTTTGTTTGTGTTAATATGCCAGTGTAAGTAGGTGTATTAGCTTGCTTGAGTTTGCTTAACATTGAGCCAATTATTCCTCACGTGAAATTTGTATTACACAGTTAAGAACTAAAACATTGTTAAAATGTGACTCCTAAGAAGTCCTTCCCCATAAAGGGAATAAAACAAAACTAGGCTTGAGTGCTGTGTGGTCAGAATGTTAATATTTGTTGGATGGAAAGATTTTTGCTTTTGTTTTCCTTCTCAGTTCTTACGGCATGCTGAGAGTGTGATAACAGCATGTTAATGGAGCCACAGCACTAAATATTTTGTGAACCCCCATTTGAAGAGTTAGACCACCATTCGTCTTCAATAAGGTACTGTATGACATTCCTACTGTTTTCCTGGATTATGTTCAATGGCAATGTATTTTTATTTTCAGTGCTCAGCCATACCAAACCTTCTGTGCAAAGATTTGTAGAAAGGACTCTTTTTTCTTTTAAAGCTAAGGTTATTGAGACGTCATGGCTATCCTAAATAAATGATGTTGAGATGTGGTTTAGGTGAGACAAACACTTCATTTTAATAAGACAAAGATTGTATTTACCGTTAGTAAAAACAACTATTTTAAATTCACCTGCTTACCTTTCAGTGCAGAACAGTCAAGATTTACTTCCTTGCATGACGGGCTGGAACAAAATGTAATCTGGAGGTAAAAATGTTTGACTAACAATATTTGTGTGTAGATTACTTGACTTTTTTTAAGCATTCATCGATTCAGTCTTTCCACCACTTTCACAGAAAAACACATTTGCATTTATTTTCCCTGATTGGTTGAGCAAGGAGAAAAAATTAACTTTTTCTAGCACAGGTTACTTGTTAGTGTTATTGCTCATCAGTGTTAATTGGCATGAATCTATTAATACATGAGGGGAGGGAAAAGGTGGCTGAGAAGATGCTTTGTCAGATTTGCAGTTAGAGGATGTAACGGCATTGGGTTTGGCGGGTCTATAATAGAAGTATTTTACATCCTCCCCGAGTGTCAAGAAGTTCCTTCACACTTTTGCTGTTATTTATTTTGATGCTGTTTCTGAATCTAACTCTTTACAATCGGCAGCAGCTCGTGTCAGTCTTTTTTTGTATTTTTGTGTTGTACCGTTAAATTGTAGGAGACACTATAGCGCAGAATGACAATGAAGCTTTTGTGTGAGTGTTTTTGTGCAGACCTGCCTGGTTCACATGTAAATGTGTAGTAATATGTGTAGTTGCCCGTGTTTTTTATTATGCATGACAGCAGGTCTGAGGCCATAAAGCACCAATAAACCCAAACCTGAAATCATCAAGGAGGCTTCATGCTGGGACTAAGAGACAGTAAAGCAGAAGGAGAGTGTGAACTCACAAGTGTTGGGACAACATTAGCTCAGGTGTTATACATACATTGCTTCCTAGAGTCTGGGACACCATTGTGCAAAACAGTGACTGGAATTTTGGAATAATATGATTAAATGTCATTCATAGCTGGAATGTCCAGGTGTCTGTACACTTTCAGACAGACAGAGTTATGAATATTTAGTTCCTACAGACATGTTTTAGACATAGATGGAGCCGTCACTTATATAAACTCACACTGTGTACCTAGGTATTGTTCAAGAACAATACATTATTGGACACTGTATAATTCTTGAGATTAATGAGGATCAAAAGATATACAACTAATCAGGTTAAAGTTTGGTGAAATGTGTACATCCATCCATCCATCCATCCATCCACCCACCCACCCACTGGGAGGCCACCACTTGCAGCAGAGACCCCCAGGCTGAGAGTAAACCCTCCAGAGTGTCCTGGGCATTTCTTTTCCTCACAGGACATTCTCAAAAAACCTCAAATCAGAGCCCTCAGGAGGTATCCTACTCAGATGTCCTAACCACATCAATTGTCTGATTTTGATGGGGAGAAGTAGCAGATCTTCTCTGGCCCTCTCAAATGATTAATCTCCTCAGCATATCTGTAAGAACGAGCACAGCCACCCTCCAGAGAAAGCTGATTTCTGCTACTTGTATCTGCCTGGCTTTCCTTCTGTTTCTAAGCAGAGCTCATGGGTATAGGTGAGGGCAGAAACTTAGATTGATCAGTAATCATTAAAAACTGCTTTGCTTTCACTGCCGGCATCTGTCAGTCTCCTGCTCTCCTCACTTGGGAACAAGACCCAGAGATACATAAACTCCACACAGGCCAGCAACTCACCCCTGACCCGGAGTGGGCACTCTACTCTTTCCTGGCTGAAAACCATGTCCTCAGAGTTGGAGATGCAAATTTTCACTCCTGCTGCTCCAGATTCAGCTGTAGACCACCCCACTGTGAGCTGGAGGTCACTGCCTGATGAAGTAAAATAAACCACCTCATGAGCAAAAAGCAGACAGGTGATCTTGACACCACCAAAGTGGAGATCCTCCACCACTTGGCTGTGTGTCTATGATTAACATAAACCGAGGTCTTCTGTCAAAAATACATCAACAAGACAAAACTGTCTGTTGTACATTTTAAAAATTAGGTTGGTTTAAGTTTACAAGTTTGGAAAGCACAGTTAAGTGCTCTTGCTGTTACCAGTGAACACAGGTGTCACCATACAATGAACACATAAAGAGCTTTTCATTTTGAGGTTCTGTATCAAATGTCATGATATATGACCAACATAAAACAAGTTGTACATATACTGTATATAGGTTTTGGAGTTTTGTCAGTAAAGTCACACAAGCATACACATACTTTATGAACACACACATACACACCGTCACACCTGTTATAGTGAAACCTTGGCAGAGTTTTATTGTGCCTGTTCGTCTGCTTGCCAATTTCAAGCGTTCCTCGTCCGTCTCCGCTAATAGACTTTGTTACGATGCCAGAGGTTCAGCGCGTCTTAAATCACTCAGCCAGTCCAACTCTGACAGTGCGTTCTGTGATGTTTAATTAGGAATAATAGTTTCTAATATTTCTCCAATTAGGGCCTGTCTCCCGTTTAGTCAGGGGAGTTGTGTTAAGTGAAAGAAAGGCAGAGAAAAAAATTGAAAACTAGAATTAAAATGACTGTACAGGTAATGCCAGGTTGATGCATCCCTTGGGAAAAAACTGGCGGTGCTGATGGATTTCTGACTAATGATTCATTTAAGCTCTTCTCGGAGGAAATTGTTAATTAGTTTGAGGCTTAAAGTCCAAATGTTCAAAACGGTAAAGCGTGTTTTTAAAAAAAGGACATCTAAAAGGGATTGCTGGTGGGCACCTGTATGTGTGTGTATGGGGGTGTTGTTAAGGCAGTGATTTAAAATGGCTGGTTGGTGAACTACATGATGCTAAATCATTCTGCAACTAGAGAAACTGCTATGTTGTGGTGCCAAAACCTCACGAAGGCTCTATTCTATCTGTTTTTCATCCATAGAAACTAAACATGGGTACCTAGCATTGGTTAGTCCAGTCGTCCAAATCCTGAGAAGTATTTGGTGTTCTCATTTTTTTAGCCTAAAGAAATATTTGTTAAGAGGATATTTGTTAAGAGGATATTTGTGGAAAGAATTTAAATCAGAATTTAAATCAGGTGGAGATCCCAACACAGCACAGTGCAGAGCAGGAATCAGTCACAACAGGTATTACATTGATCGAGTCATGAAAGAAAATGCTGGTGTCAGGGTGGGTTGCAAAGTGGCTTGCAGATGTGTAACTGTGGGCAGGCCAAAGCATCTTTAAGGGGATGTCCTGTGTAAAATTTGACAGCTGGATGCAGATTAGTTAATCGGGTGATGCGCCGAGATTACAGCAGAGTTTAAAGTCATAGCTTGCCTTCACTAACGCGGTGCTCGATTTTCAGGGGCTGGTCACAGTTTTGGAAAGTGAAAACTCGGTTCTTGTGATCAAAGTTGAGTTGCGTTTTTTTTTTTTTTTTTTTTTTTTAAATATCCGTAATAGAATATTTTAAAGTGACAACTATATTTCTGGTAAATAAGACATTTTTTGGAGACTGTTTTTCGGTACATGAAGATATGTTCTGAGAGGGAAACATTTTAGGGAAATAATTGATAGTAGCACTATTTTCAGTGCGGTACATTATATATACTTACTCATGGAGAGCAACTCATTTTACTAATCTTTAGAATACTTTTGCTTTACTTGATGACAAACTCTGAGATAGACTGCCACATAACTCCACGTTAACCATGTAATGCTAAACATAATGCTGAACCCCAGTGCTAAGAGGATGTTGCAATATTGTTATTTTCATATTGAAGTATTACCAGAAAGCCAAGGGGAAAGTGAAAGGGTAAAGGGTTACTGGACAGTGTGAGCTGGATTTGGAGTGTGTGTGAATGTTAGATAAAGCACTCATGTATGGAAAAGCATGCATGTCTGAATGTGTATGGGATTGGGTGAATGAATGGGCGAACGAGGCTTAAAAGTGCTCCATAAGCACCAATTCATTTACTGTTCACACTTCCTGTTATTACGTTGTTTTTTTGAAAAAGAAAACATTTTGACAGTGAGTAAGGATATCTTTCATATTTTTCAGTAAGTTGATTAAATGTGGACATTTTTTTAAATGACTGGACATTAAGGTGTTTGTGTAGTTGCATATTGTAAAATTCAGCACATTTTGAAAATGAGGATAGTTTTTGGGAGGTCTCAGTGCTTTTTTTTTTTTAATAACTGCAGCTCTATCATTGGGGAACAGGTTCTTGCTGACTTGCTGGAGTACAGTTATAAAGTAAAAAGGATCAGTGTCAATACAGTAATTGGATTTTTGCTTTCCTTTCATCTTACGTCCAGTTCTGATTTGGCCTGCACTTCTTGTGTCTTTAATTCTGCTGCAGACTATTAAAACCCCTATTAAACATTCTTTGATATTAATGCTGTTTCTGTATAAGCCATTCTTGCCTTTTTAGGTATTTATTAAGAATAAAACATATGCAACTAATTTATGTTGTTGGGTTCTTTCTGTTTGTTGAGTTAAAATTGGGTTTGTTGATAAAAGCAGCAGAGCTGTTTCACAGTAAAACTCTCTGATTTCGGGTTTTGCTTATTGGGTCACTGAAGGCTTTTGTCCTGTAAATAGGACCAAGCTCTCTCTCTGTCTCTCTCTCTCTCACACACACACACACACACACACACACACACACACACACACACACACACACTGCTGTTTACAGCAACAAGAAAGAGTCACTGCAAATGGATTTATCAGAGGGTGTTGTGTTTTAGGATGTCCGTTCAGTGAAAGTAGGTCACACACGCACATACTCTCTCTCTCTCTCTCACACACACACACACAGTCTCCAGCATGGACTGAAAAATTACAACCATGCATACACACTCTAACATGTGTGGCAGTTGTTTTCATTTCTTTTTTTCTCTCATACTTATTAAAAGATTTTTTTTCAATCCATAAGCTTGAGCTTCAAAACTCTCTTTTACAGTCTCAGTGTTGGTGTGTGTTTGACTGTGTTTGTGTGTGCATGGAGGCTACTTCTGCTTGGATTTGTGCCTTTGTATGCTTCGATTTGTTTGGACCAGTTTCGAGTTGACACCTTGTGAGGGAGGGATGATTTTTTGTGGGTTTTCTTTTTTCTTTTTTTTTCTTTTTTGACTGTATTTTTAGAGAGCAACGATATTCTCAAAGTGAGGAGGTTTAAAGAATTACATTTTGAGCAATTGTGGGAGTTTCTGGACTGCCTTTTCTGCCAGATGGTAAAGTTTTGGGAAAAGTGAGCACAAGTGAACGTTTACATTTACGGCTGCACTTGAGAAGTAATTAAAAAAAAATCTGAGTGAGTTTAAGTGGCAAAACTTAAAGACAGAACATTTTTCAACAGTGAAAACACCTTTGAGTATTCTATGAAGTTGAGCTTGCTGTGTCATTAGCTCTGTCTCCTCTACAGTTGTTGGGGCTTTTATACTTTCATCACTTCATTTACTGGCCACCATTTAACACGAGTATCCAAATTACAGAAGTTCACATTACACAGTGTATTTAAGAGAGCACTAACAACAGTATTTGCACTGCTACTGCTTACAATGGACTGTTTCCAAACTACAACTTTCACACTGACAATCATAATTCGATGGATACGTGGATTTCTTGTAATGGCATCACACACATACAGACAGTTAACTTTGCGTCACTTTTGTACAGTCACAGGAAATTGTGACTACTGTCTGATGATGTCATAATGTTTGTTAAGACAGGCCATTTGAGCTCAGCTGCAATCCCAGATCAGATGGCAGCTCAGCTGATACTCTTTTGCACATCCAATTGGCCAACCGCAAATAGGACAAGATGTTTAAGATACTTTGGGCTGCCCACAGCTGCTGCACATCTGCAAGCTGCTTTGCAGTCCACCTCCACTCCAGCTGCTTCTTTTCATGCTGTATCTGACTTAATCAATATCCTATCTGTTGTCAGTGATGCCTCCTCTGTTCTGTGCTGATAAATCTCAGTGTGACTGTAGGTGCAGAAGTAGGTGTTCATCAGAAAAAGAGTTTAATTATGAGAAGCTTTGATTTTCCTGTTTCTCAAGTCACTGGAAGGCCATTATGAAATGACTTGATTTAAAAACAAATGTTAGAATAAGCCTAAAGGGAGTTTCCTCAGCCAGTACAAGCCTGCGTGTGCATGTCTTTATGTAAATAGACCCACCCCCCCAAAAAACCCAAGTAATTTATTAAATAAACTGAAAACACAAAACAAACACACTCCCAGAAAACTGTGCAGCAATAGAAAATAGCTGCTGTTTCCAGGGCGCGCTTGATTAATTATGTTTTTTGTGGGGGGTTTTTCTCTATCAACGCCTAATAAAAGGTTCACAAACCATCTGTTTTTCTTTTCCCCTGATGCCTTGCCCAAAGGTCCCCCCATCCTGGGACTGGCACCACGCCCGAACACGCCCATCCATCCATCCATCCATCCATCCATCCATCCATCCAGTTCTCCCTCTTTCGTCCCTTCTTTCTTTCTTTATTTTATGAATTCGTCCATCTCGCTTCCACTTCTTCCTCCTTTTCTCTCACTTTCTGACTACCTATCTTTTCTTCATCCCTTGTTCCCACCTCCTCCTCTCATCTCCTTCCCTCCTCCCCTCCCTTCCTTTTCTACCCATTTAAACCCCTCTCCCCCATTATGCATATTCATAAACCTGCAAACATTCCCATCCAATAGTGTTTAATCCCTCCCTGACTGTGTGTGTGTGTGTTCGTGTTCTCCCCTTAACCCTTTTC
>NW_005187417.1:1415885-1425901 GCF_000239375.1 Pundamilia nyererei
GGGGTGAGGGTAGGGTAGTCATGGAGAGGAAGGGGACGCAGTCCTCTCCCCACAGCCTTAACGCCACTTACTTCATCCGCTCATTGTCATTTTTAAACTCTCTCATTCCATCAGTGCATTTCCATTTTCAGACCCAGAACATAATTCTCAGTACGCCAAGGCTCTTTTCCTCTTTTACCCATTTGGTGGGTCACAAAAGGGTTGATGAGAGGAACTATTTCTCTCTCAGTCTTCAGCTCAGCCTTCAGCTTCAGGAAACAAATTTTTATCGAATCACGTTTTTGCTGATATGTTCTGAGGCGTCAAAACGTGCCACTAATGTTACAGGGGGAGGTCGTCAAATGTCGTCTTTATGGGGGAAAGAGTTAAAACATCAAATAGCTTCAAATGCCTTGTAAATGCTTCATTTCTACCAAATGCAGCAGTTTTAGATGTTCTCTGTGTGAAGGAGCCGTAACCCATCAGTGACTTAGAAAGGCTTTCTGCAAAACTTATTACAGGAAGTCCTCCAGGATCCACACACAGTCCAGCTCTTTCATAGGATCAGTCCACAGTATATTGACAGTATATTGTGTCTCTGCTGCTACAGCAGAAAGGTAATAATTATGTGCTGATAGAAGTCACCAGCAGAAAACCACCTGTTAGGAGAGCAGTCGCAGGTGCACCCTTAGTACTTCTCCAAACCTTAAGAGGAACAAACATATAAATGAGTCAAATGCAATAAATCCAGTATGACTGCTGTTCGTGTCTGCATCTATAATTATTGATTGCCACATAACAAACTGCTATTATAGTTTTATTTTTGTTTGTTTTGTTTTAATTATTTTTCTTTGACTCTACATTGATTTTCTTTTTAAATTTTGTTTATTGAAATCAGCCTGTCACACAATAGAATTATATTTCCTGATGTCATTATCCGATATTTGTCTGTTGCATTACAAAAAATTGTTTGGGCTGGGAAAGCTTCGGGTTTGTGAAATGAAGACCTAAAACTTGCAGTTACTTTTATAGTAACTAAGATTTATGTAATTCACCAGAACAAAAGACGTAAAAATAATTAGAATAAAAAAGCAAAACAAAATGTATGAGCATCAGAAACAGAGACTTTATTACTCAAAATTAATTTGCCTATTTGATCTTGCCCTTTTCCTCTTCAGCCTGCTTCTATTAGCTAAATGTACTTTTAGTTTAAATGTGGTTTAATATTGTGAGTCTATCCACTCATTATGTCATCCATTTGTGCCTCTAAATTGTATAATATTTTGTCCTGTGTACACATGTTGTCATTATTATCTATTATTGCAGTGTCATTTAAGATTTGTGGTTTTTAATATTTGCAGATTTTCCCCACTTTTATCACTTTATTAGTGCTGAGTGATGCTCTAAATTACAAAAGGAAAACATCTGTCGTACTTTTCTTTTCTTGCATCATGCTTTCATTTCTGACCGTGCTCTAGTACATGTTTTTTGTTTTGTTTTTTTGTCTGGCTGGCTTTAATCAGCATGCGTGGTTTAGATTGGACCTAATGTTGATTTTCAGGAAAAATTCAAAGCCCTGCATTTATTGATGGTAACACAGACATTATAAGAATGTGCAGGAAATTGGATAGGAAGAGGAATGAAGGAGTGAACAGGGGAGTATGATGTGAGGAGTTTTTTTCTGTCTGCTGAGGCTGCAGGTGGATTTTCTTTGGCCACAGCACTCCTCTCTCTCTCTGTGTCCCTCAGCCTCACTCCCCCTGTTGCTCCCCCTCCTCCTATCTTATTGGCAGCCATAACTGGCAAAGGGACAAGAAAATGGGGACACATTAGATGGAGAGAGGAAAATAGAATGAAACAAAGGAGAAGTAGAGGATGAAGAGAAAGGGGGGGGCAGAATAAGGGGAAAGGTGAATAAGAGGGAAGCTGAAAAGGAAGCAATAACTGGGAGAAAGGAGAGAATAAAAACAGGAGAGGAGACTAGAAGGAGAATCATCCCCAGGGGGCACTGTTTGTCCTTGCTGCAAAACTCAAACACACACACACACACACACACATGCACACACGCACGCAAGCACGCACACACACACACACACACACACAATCACTCACATACGCACAAGAGTGGCAGAAGAAGGGAAGAAATGAAACTTTGGTCAGAAATGCTTTTTTTTCTTTCTCTCACTCGATTCTTTGTTTCCTGTTGTCAGCTTGTTTACACAGTGAAATACCACAGTCAGATTTTATTGTCTGAGAAACTCCACAACAATATGACGACATATGCGTATACAAGCAGACACTATCTGTATACAGAGTCATGCATAACACGTGCACGACTTTGTTCCACATCTTAAAATGTCTGACTTCTTTGTGTATTGAAAGGAACGTTCGGATTGAACGTAGTAGTATACATTGCAAGCAGTATCCTCACAGTGTACTGAAAGTATGAAAAGTAAAACTAGATGTCTGTGGTTTTATAGACTTTTGAAACAGATTAACAGTGGCTTCATTTTCAGCATGGCAGTGATCCCAAGCAAACTGACAATGCAGCAAATCCATAGCTGGATAGAAAAAGCTCACAGTGGAACAATATTGGCCATAAATTGGCCTTCCCAAGGGCCCAGTCATCAACAGTACTGAAACAGCAGGAAATCATCTTGACACCGGACAGAACAAAAGGCTGTCAACATCCAAAGAAGAGCTTTGAATGTCCTTCAAGAAGCCTGCAGAATTATTCCAGAATTATTATTGTGCAGTAGGCACAGACATGGATAATTATGCGCTTTGTCCAAAAATTCATGAACATCCCCTGGACAGGTGGAAATCTGCAGGTGGTGTTAGACATCAGACTATTACCAAAGTTAGTAGGATTCCTGCTTTAGGACCATGGGTGTGTGTACATTTGATTGATTAATTGGTCCAACAGTTGTTCATCTATTCCAGTGAGGATCACACTGGCAGACTGACCAGCAGATCAACATTGCCGTCCTATGAGCCATGCTATTACCATGGCTGGTCAGGTTGCATGTAGACCCAAAACTGCAATGGTTTCATGAATTTTAAAAGGAGAAGGCAGTGGAAAAAAAACATTACTGACTGATGTAGAAGCATGAGAGGGCCCATCCCTGCCTTGACATTTTCACCAGCTGTTGATTGGCTGGTCTGTTCAGCTTTAGTTTAATTACAGAGAAATCGCATGTAAATATTCCGTCCCCTTAGGATCAGCCCAGATTTAAATAAGCTTACAGCATTTCCTCAGACACCAAATAAACTTTACTTTTTTTTGGATGTCAGACTCTTAAGAAAACTTAACTTCAGCTCTTTCCTGTTGTGGATGTAATGAACACTCTGGCCTCCAGCGATGCTAACGCTGGTTTAAAACAGCAGCACAAAAACACAACAAAACAAACTAAAATGATCTCACTGTGAGAGACGAGGCGAGCGAGGCTGCGGCAGTACATTCTGCTGTTACCGTTATGTGTCCACGGAGATCAGGTGTGTTTATTTTGCAGACCTTTTCATCCCTTCCCCCTGCTGCCCACCTGTGCTGCACCTGACGTCAACCCCGCTCTGACACACACTCACGGTCGACGTAACAAACACAAATACAAGCTAACAGGCGCGCACATAAATGCACGACCAATCGCACACAAACCCCGCAAGCCACACCATACAGTGCACCGTCATCATCTCCGTCTCCCATTTGAATTCTTTTCAAAGCAGTTATTCCTTCAAAGAGACGCTCATGGCAACTGGAACCCAACTTGTGGCACACACACAAACTGCACACACATTTTTGTCCCCATCTGGTCACCATTCAGCAGGATGCGTGCTCTCTCTGTTGCTATTTGTTGGAGCGAACACTCTCACAACCCTCAATCAGCTCTTGCCTGTAACGGTTTACTTATTGATCTCTGGCCTTTTATGACCTCTCTTGGTGGCTAGCAGGAACCGCAACAACATTCTGGTTTCCTTCTCTCTGCAGTAGGTTAAAGCTAATAAAGATGATTTTTATTAGGTGTTATGAATATTGGTTCAAAGAATTGAGGGTCAGACTGGAAGATGGAAAATGTTCTCTCGCTGCCTGTTTTATATAAGTATACACAGTTTATGCTTGAAGACATTCATTTTTTATACAATTAAAGGTCAAGTGCAAACTTAGCTTTCACATGTCTTGCCAGCATGACTGAGCTTCAGTGTTGGAAACACAAGTGTCATCTTGAACAATCCAGTGAGGCCTACCCTTTTGGTTTTTCTCAAAAGAGGATGCAGATGTTGAATCATTCCTATATTTAACAATATTTCACCCAGTGCTCCACACCCCTCACCACAGATATCTGTCTGTAATGGACAAACAAGTGCACACTCCTCTGTCTTTAACACTCAACTAGGAAACAAGTGGAGCACTAAAGATGCACTTTCCTCTCAGGTGTTGCACCTGTGTTTTCACTGCTGATAAAGAGGGTCTGGCAATTTTTGATCTGCTCTTCGAAAAAAAGCTTTTCTAAAAGCAAATGTTCTCACTTGGCACCTTGGTAATGGTCACTTAATTGGGCAGTTTAAAAAAAAAGTTATCGGGTTATCAGGGAATATATATAGACTTGCCTGTAAAATATTATTTTTAAAAAACTGCTTACAGAGTTTTCAGAATTTGTCTCTAACTATGTTTTTTTCTTCTTAACTTCTTACACTGCTGTTTCCTGTTGTGAAGTTCTTCTCTGGATTTAAATTTAGGATTCTTTGCAGTGCTAGATCTCTCTTTTATAGTATGATAATGTTAAAAGTAATCAATGTTTGTGCTAAGCTAGGCAAAACATGTCCAGATCCATATCTGTACTCAATTTCACCTCATTTTTTGTGATTATAGCAAAGTTCATCTATGTGAGCAGTTTTTCGAGTGGATATTTTAAGGCCTTAACTTACATAGAATCACAACAGGATTGGTTCATTTCTCTCTCCGGTTGGCTGTTGATTGGCTCTTTTGGAGGAAGTTTATTGCTATTTTTGAGAATTCTTGAATGCTGTGTATCAGATTGTAGTGATGGGCATTCTGTGCATCTGTCAATGAGCAGTGTGTGTGTGTGTGTGTGTGTGTGTGTGTGTGTGTGTGTGTGTGTGTGTGTGTGTGTGTGTGTGTGTGTGCGTGCGTGTGCGTGCCTGAGGCCCAGATTGACAGGATCTAAAATAGGCTGAGTTTTTTGTCTTGTTTTTTTCTAGTCCTGAGCAGCCACCTGTGGTCAGCACTATGTGTGTGTGTGTGTGTGTGTGTGTGTGTGTGTGTGTGTGTGTGTGTGTGTGTGTGTGTGTGTGTGTGAAATGTATGAATGTACCAGTGTGTATTTTCACTGGACGTCTCTTTGAGGGGTTTGAGTGCATTTTTATGCCCCCCACCCCTTTGGTCTCCCTTATATGGAATGGAGAGTTACTGGTCACCCAGCCTTCCAGATGTTCTTGCAAACTGAGCTGTTCCACGTGCAGACTCCAAACCAAAACCAGTGGCAGACCAGACATCCCAGAATACATCATAAATGAGCCTTAACAAAGCTGAAAACCAGTGAATCTAAAAGTTTTGGACAAGCATAAATAATTTTAATAGCTTTCCTGTTCTACAGACATGCTTCCTGTGGACTGCAGATGTGTAATATACAGTAGAAAATTGCTTAAAGTCTCCTTTCCTGTGTGAGTTATCCACATTACAAATAAAATACTGAATCCCGATGCATAAATACAGTAGGATGTACTTTTTAGTGTTATCCCACCTTCCCCTCCTCAGAATGAAAACCACATAGACTCAAGCTGTAGCTGTGTGCATGTGATGACGAAGTGCCTGGGTAGTCCTCACCTGCTGTATCCCCTCTCTCAGCCCTCTCTGCCATCGCCCTCGGTGCTGACGTCAGTATCGGTGGTGAACCAGACCACAGCGGCCGCAGAGCCCTTTGATCCCACACTCCTCTCTATTAGAGCTCTCATATGGGCTTCGCATAACACACTCACACGTACACACACACAGATGCTTTTCAGCCTTTAATTTTGTCCGTGGTTTAATAGACTTTTGAAACAGACCAGCTCAGTCATCGACTGAGCTGTCAGGTGTGCAAAAGCTTAACTAACAAAATCATGGATCATATTAAAGTATTGCTTTATCATACCAACCACGCTATTACTTAGAGCCAAATTATCATGTTGTGGAAATGCATCCGTAATTTAAGAAAAAATGTTCACCCTATGGCAATGCATCAGTGTACAATAAAACTATGATCTTGACACCTAAATTATATCTAATTATATCATCACACTATAATACAATTCTCTAAATCTATATATTATCATCACATAGACCATAATCAGTTCCTAAAGAGTAAAAGTCAAGACACAGAACCAAATTACTGTACCTTACAGTGGAGCTGTATTTTTGTGCTATAAGTATTGAGTGACAAAATAGAACTACATTGTGATAATGTAGAGCTACATGGACCTTCAGTAGAAGCACATTAATATAGTACAAAACTACATTTTCACACCATGAAGCTACAGTCGCTGGTTGTATAATAGTTAAATAGCTCTAACTTTAAAGCCAAAGACTATAGAACTACACAGTCGTGCCATAAAATGTATCTTTTACAACCTGTTTCCAAAACACTGACTTGCAAATCATCTACATCATATTTAATTGTAACTAGTACAAATAATGTAGCTTGGCATTTTCTTAGAAGAGTTCCAGCAAAGGTGGAAGTGTTACTGGATTTGCCCTGGATGTGTTTCTTTTCTTTGCATAGCAGAGCTTTTACTTGGATTCTTGGGCGTTTGTGGAAGAGTCTGAGTACATGTAACGATTTCCACTGCAGAACTGCGGCCATTTCGAAATTCCTTTGGAGGGTTCAAATGGTAAATGGACTGGTACTATAGCAGTCAAAGCAATTTCTTATTATGAGACTCATTAAAACAAGTGCTTACTTCTATACCTAAGTTCTTTCTAAAAAATCTAGCAATCACATACTCAGATACTGATGCATTGGGGCCAACTCATTAATTTCTACTTCAGCATGCAAACAGGAGCAAGAGAAGTAAGAGACCACCGCTCTAACCTCTGAGTCACAGCCGACTGCTGTCATGGCCATTTAAGAATATCGGTTTTATGCTTTGACGTGATCAAAAGAATGAGAGGAGTGTGGGGTTAAGTCGTTTGAGGAGGGCTCAGAGTAGAGCAGCTACCCCTACACATCGAAAGGAGCCAGTAGAGGTGATTTTGTCATCTGACTAGGATGGGTTAGGTGTTTCACTCATGTCCCACCAGGAGGACTCCCCAGGGCAGACCCAGAACATGCTCGAGAAATGACATGTCTTGGCTGGCCTGCGAATGAATCGGTGTTCCCCTGAGGCTAAGGAGAGGGAGGTCTTTGGTTCTGTCCCCACGACATGGCCCCGGATAAGCAGAAGAAAATGGATGGGTGTAAGTTGTTAGCCAGTAAGTGTGCAGGTTTACAGTCACATCCACCCCTTGCAAAGATGGTGATGGCGGAAATGACATCTTGAAGCTTCCAAAGGGGACTTCAGTAATCAGCTGGTCATTAATCGGTCCTTTTTGCTCTGCATGGTATCTGTGGTATGGCTACAATAATACACAGTTGAACAAAATATTATTTACTATATAAAGAATACAATTTAATACCCATTTAAAGATAATGTGCTATTAACATTATCTCTCTCTCACAGAGTACTGCTCGGTTTCCATCATGCAAACCTCAGTGATTCGGAGCAGCAGACGCCTTTGTAAATGGCAGAAATATACGGAACATTTCACAGCCAGAAGCTTATGTGGAAAAATATGTTTATTTGTGTGAAAGATGTCGCCTTGTTATTAGAGTCTAATACACAGTTTTCCACTCAGGTGAACAGTCTGGATGATTATCCTCTGACAACTTAACAACAACACAGTAATCGAGGGGAAATAAATAATTCCCTGGCAGAGATCAAATTATCAGCTCACATTGCTGCTTTTGATTCTGCTCAGTCTTCAGGTTTCCATGAACTCATTCCACCTCTCCCTCTCTTCCTTTCTTTTTCAGTTGTTCCCTCTTCTTTTCTCACCCTCCTTCCTCATCAGAGGTGAAAATTTACCCAAAGGGAGTCTCTCTCTTTCCTTTCCTCTCTCTTCCTCTCATCTTCACACCTTCCTCATCACTTCTGCCAAGTTTCCCCCAAAGGTGTGCTGCTGCTTGCTGACTCGCTGCAGGAAACGATAACGAGCTTAGAAGAAATTTTTATCGCCTGTTCAAACTGTTTATTTTCAGACTTAAAAGCTAACAAGATTTTTTTTAAGGAAATTTGGACTCAGCTTTTGTTGTTATATATTGCAGCTCTAATTCTGGGTGTCCATGGTGCTGTAATAAAATCAAACAATTAAACAAATGCTAACTCTTAGACAAATGTCCAAAATTGCAGAGAGGTAAGAGGAAATCCAGGTTTCTCTCTTTTGGGTGAAAGTGACTTGAAAGCCCAGAAACTTCACCATAAAATAAAAATACATCTTTAGAAGTGAAATTTCTTTCTAGGTTTCAGGAGGTACTGTAACAACACATCTAAGCAGTGAGAAAGTTGTGAAAGATAGAGGAAGTTCAGATCAGAGTCCTAATTATGCATGGCTCAGATTCAACAAGGGGCTGGAAACTTTCCTCAGAGACTTTGGTCCATTCTGACATGATAGTTGCTGCAGATTTGTGCAGATCCATGATGTGAGTCACTTCCCAGAGACGCTGAGATCTGGTGACTGTGGAAGACATCTGAATACAGCAAACTTATTGTAATATTCAGCGGACCAGTTTGAGATGATTTGAGGTTTGTGACATGGTGTGTTATCATGTTGGAAGGAGCCATCAGAACATGGAAACACTGGCCATGAAGTGATGGACATGGTCAGGAACAATACTATATTTAAATGATTCTCGACACCATTACACTGCTATCACCAGCCTGAGTCTTTAATATGAGGCAGGATGGATCCATGCGTTCGTGTTTTTTTACACCAAATTCTGACCCTACCATCTGAATGTGGCAGCAGAAGTAAAAACTTACCACAGCAGGCAGCTAGTTTTCAGTCTTCTGTTTGCCAGTTTTGATGAGTCTGTGTGAACTGTAGCCTCAGTTTCCTGCACTTAGCTGACAGGTCTGATACCCAGACTGGTCTTCTGCTGCTAGCCCATCTGCTTCTGCTGGTTGTGCACTCATTTGCATACCTTGGTTGTAACACATGGTTACTTGAATTACTGTTGCCTTTCTATCAGATTAAAGTACGCTGGCTATTTTCCTCTGACCTCGGACAATTACGAGCCATTTTCAGTCAGAGTATAGCACTCACTGTTTTATTTTTTTCATATGATTCACTGTAAACCCTAAAAATGTTTATGTAGAAACATCTCAGGAGATCAGCAGTTTCTGAAATATTCAGACCAATCAAAGTCACTTTAAATCACCCTTCTGACCCATTCGGCTACTCAGTTTGAACTTCAGCAGGTGATCATTTCTGCTTGCTGAGTTGCTTCCATGTATTTGGCTGATTAGATATTTGTATTAATATGCAGGTAAACAGGTGTAGCTAACAGGGTGCATATGCATTCATCAGATATGTCACTCCACAGTTTCAGTTTCCCCTGATGGAGATCTCTGAATCTGTTTGCAAAGTGACAATTTCTGGTCTGTCTAGTATATGTTCAGCCTCCCCAAGACTGAATTTGGGCCTCAGTCAGAACAAAATAGGCTGCAAGTGATGTTATGACCAAAAGGTAGCATGGCAGGAATTACACAGAGGGAGGCAAGACATCAGGCAGGGTACATACACTTTAACAAATAAATGTTAGGTGCATATGAAGGAGGATTATACCACAGTAAAAACAGATACTAGATACTACTGCTACTAAAAAAAACTACTACTAAGAAACTTTAGTAGTTGTGTTCAAGACAACTACACTCTTTCTTTTGTTTGTTTGTGTGTGTGTGTGTGTGTGTGTGTGTGTGTGTGTGTGTGTGTGTGTGTGTGTGTG
>NW_005187417.1:1425921-1432806 GCF_000239375.1 Pundamilia nyererei
GTGTGTGTGTGTGTGTATATATGTGTGTCCTCAGGCTGAAGCAGGTTGAGAAAATCTGTATTCCATTAACTGGTTATGCTTCAGACCCAGCCCTCCTCTCACCCTGTTTTTGGTGCACTGATGTTCACAACCTGCCGCACAGCCACATCTGGTTGTTCAAAGGCCCCGATGAGTGCATGTATGTGTGTCTGTGTGTAGGTATTTTCCCAGCAGCTGCCTGCAATCTTTGCGAAGTGCTTTGGTGTCTCTCACACACCAGCTCGTACCAACATACGTTATTAAAGCCATTAGCTGCTGTGAAACAAGGTTTTTCCTCTGCCTCAGATCAGTATGTCCCTGTGAGTGTGTGTGAATGTGCGTCTGTCCTGACCAGCAGAAAAGGAAAGCACACATTCAAGTAAAAGGTTAATGAGAAGCAGGCTCTGTAGTTGTTTGTGTTGCACATTTTTGGGAAAGCAACCTGTTATTTAAAGCAATCTTTGAAGATTACAGAAATATAACCTTATTAAAGTGCAGTATAGTTATTTCGTAGTTATGCTAGCAGTCTGGATCGATGGATGTCTGTCAGTCTGTTCTTCCCTTTGGTCCAAACTGAAATAATGAGTACTTTGTTTGGTTTCTCTTTATTATATAGTACTCTGAGTTGTCCTCCATTACCTCTGCATTTTGTTTTTCTGTTGTTTGGGGAAAATGCTCAATCCAAACTTTATTTATATCGCCTTTTTCCTGACACTTTACAGCTTAAAATGTTTTACAGAGCAAGACGTCATCCCAAAAAACTCATGCATATATAGTCATGCACACATCTGCAAATCAGTACTGAGCCCACCACGTGAAACAATAAAAACTGAGGAAGTATTATTAGTGATAGAAAAGCCTGGTAAAAAATATTAAATAAATTAACGAAATAATAAATAACATGGTTAAAAAAAAACAATAAATAATGAAAAGAGGGTAAAAAAAAAAGTACAATACATAATTAGAACAAGGTAGCAGGTGTGAACAGAAGTAAAAGAGTAGAAATAAAATGAACTCAAATAAAAGCCAAGGCAAAAAAGTGCATTTTGAGTTTGGTTTTAAAAGCTTCAGCATTCTTTGCTGTTCTCAGATTTTCAGAAAGCCTGTTCCACAGATGTGGCGTACAGTAACAGGAAGTTGTCTCTACATGAGTTTGAGGTCTGGTTTCGGGAACAATTAAAAATCCTTGACCTGAAGACACAAGGGTTACAATATGCTAATAGCATAAAAGTCTTTCTAATAATTAAAAACCAAAGAGTGAAAGAATCTTGAAATCTATTCTGAAGCTATCAGGAAACCAGTGCAGAGTTTTTATATGTGTGCTCTTTCTGGTCTTGGTCAATCAAACATATGGAAATACAGTACAACTGAGTACAGTACAATTATAATGAGCTCAGAAATCAATATTTGGTGTGATCACTTTAATTCTTCAACACAGCCTGAAAGGCAAGCTTTCCTGTAATTTCTTCAAGCAGTTTCCAGGATCAGTTCTCCAGCCTTCTTGAAAGATTTTCCAAAGCTCTTCTTTGGATGCTAGCTGCCTTTTGTTCATGTTCTCTGTCAAGATAACCTCACACTGCTGCAGTTTTCTTGAAGTCTGTGCTCTAGGGAGACCAGCCCATAGCTGATAGTATTCCACTGTGTCTTTTTCTGTCTTTTTACTGCAGTGGCATTTAGTATCAGTGTTCATGCTGAAAAGTGAAGGCACTGTAAATCAGATGTTTGCCAGATGTTATTGCATGGTGGATCAAAATCTGATGTTGCTTTCTGGTCTTCATAATTCCATCGATTTCAGAAAGTGATGAACCAACACCACTGAGATACTTTTTTTTGTCCCCCACTTGTCCAGTTACCTCATATTTTAAAGAAGTACTGCACACATGCCGTTACACACGTTAAAAAGTCAGTCATCTTTAAGTGGATTATAAAATTACTGGAAATATATCAAAAGTAAGCTGAAATAAGCATGTGAGTCACAATAAACTCAGTGATGTTATTTTGTCTGCAGTGACTCACTGTGTTTCAGCTCCTTGATGTTTAGTTGATATGAGGCTAATGAGTCTGAGTTCAAATGTGAACATCTGTAAGGCTTACACACACACACACACACACACACACACACACACACACACACACACACACACACACACACACACACACACACTTCCTTTATTGCGGTTTCTGTTTTTCTTTTCCTGTTCTTGTCATTCACTCCATTTACTACATCTGGATTAGAAAAAGCTGGTTTATATTTGTAGCTGAGCATCAGGATCTCTTAAAGTTTGTCACACCAAAGAAAATGTGTTATCAGCCATCCTGCCAAAATTAGTTGATCAAAAAATGGAGAAGTCTATAAAATGATGGAAAAAATGACTTCAGAACCACGCAACACGAGAAGCATTCTCTTCTTCTCATCTTGTTTTGGCTGCTGGAGCTAATTGACAAATGCTGAATGATGAAGTCTTTTTTTAAAAAAAAGGTTTCCGTATAAGCTTCAGGGGAGGGTTCGTGCTAAGAAAGCTTGGTCACAGTATGGCACTGTGCCTTGGTTTTAACAAACCGCAAATGGACAGCAAGATATTGAAAAGTACTTTATTTGTGTGACTTTAATTCAGTAAAACTTAGCAACTGACACTGTGTTCACAAATCTTCTGCAGTCCTTTTGTAGGATGCACAAATCATAGCTTTTCCTTTACACAGATTTAAAAGTTGTATTAATCCACAACAAGCAGACACAAATGATCCACAGTTGTGGCGCATATTAGAGTAATATTATTATCTCACTGGATGTTGGTTTGTTTCTAGCCTAATTCTTTTCTCCTCCTTTAAAGATTTGGTTTTTTAGCCTCCACATTACATGTTCTTCGGCTACTTCATTAACTTGAGCTACGAGTCATCAGTGATGGGAATAACGGCGTTGCAAGTAGCGGCGTTACTTTTTTCAGTAACGAGTAATCAAACTAATTACTATTCCTATCGTTACAACGCTGTTACCGTTACTAACAAGAAAATGCGGTGCGGTCGCATTACTATTTTTCAACAAACAGACTGTTAAAGCTGTGTTCAGCTTACCGCACCTTATATCAGTTGCACGGAAGTAGCTGACTACGTAAGTAATCTCGGTGCTACTTTAAGCAGCTGCGCGTGTGGTTATCCCTTTCTGGTAGACGATCACTTTTTGGCACAACACCTGGAGCTAAGGGGGCAAAACAATCGCATGAGTGCTGCTGTTTGACTGAGGAAGAATAAAGTAGTCATGGTAAGCCAATCACATGACCACTTAAAGACAAACCAACAAGGTGATATTTAGCAGTTTTTAAATTGTGTTGACAAATAATTTGTGGCATCTTATTGAATGCAGAACAGCTGATTGTTCTGTAAATAGTTTGAAATGGTTTTTAAAAAAGGATAAAAGGTAAATGGCTGCAAATAACTTTGTTGTTTGCAAAACTTGTGCATATGATTTTAAAATTGACCATTTATATTTGCATTTAAAGGTATGAAGTATGATTCAATAAACATGTTTGTGGTTGTTACAATAAAAAAATATAACTTTTTCTACTCAGATTTTATGTTTTTGTCTGATTTTAGATCAATTGTGCTAATGCACTATGTCAAAATGAAAACATAACTGTAAATTCAGACACATGAGGTTGTGCTGAAAAGGATGATACCAAACAAGGCAAAGGAAATAGTTTTTAAAGGTAAAATGTGGAGGGAAAATCAAAAGTAGTTAAAAATGGCCAATTTCACCGTGGACCCCAGAGGATTAAACATTTTTTTAAAGTAACATAGTACTTACTTTTCAAGTAATTAATTACTTTTAGAATCATGTAACTCAGTTACTTTTTTTGAAGAAGCAACTAGTAACTATAATTAATTACTTTTTCAAAGTAACTTGCCCAACACTGTGAGTCATATGTTTTCTACCGTCCTTGTTTGTTTACATGTTGTGCAACCCACAAAACATGCAAATTAATATTTTCCCCTGCTAGCCTCCTGAGTTAAAGCTTAGCTTTTACATTATGATGACATAACAAAACTAAAGCTCATGTTTTAAAGAGCTGGAGAAGCTTCACTAATATTAAAGCTCAGAAAAGAGATGAGTCACATCTCGCGGTATTTCTTTACCACTTTTCCCAGTTCACTCGATATGTCAGCTGCCAGTTTGCTTGTGCTTCTTTACACTAATTACTGGAGATTTGATCTGTCGTAATAAAATAACAACCATAAGAGTGAACTAAGATTCATTTAATTGTGTTCTTTTTATTTATTGTCTCTCACTGCCGCAATTGAGTGGGCAGTCTCTAAACTGGCAGTGGGGAGTGGTCAATTAGAGCTCACTCAATCCACTACTTTGGTCCATATGTATGGAAGAAGTTTAGGGCCACCGGAAAAAAAGTGGACATGTCTTTTTTTATTTTTCCAGAAAAAAGAGAAAAAAGAAAAAAAGTCAGAATTCTGGGAAAAAGCCAGACTTATGAGATTAATGTTGTGGTCTGGATGAGTGGCTGGAAACTAGGTTCCTGAACTTCCCTGGTCTCCGCCCATGGGCAGGGGCACCACACCCTCTACCGCCTGGAGCTGACTGAGCACATTAGGCTTGGAGATTTAAGATATGCGCTGATGTCTCTTCTTTCCAGTTCGTCAACTACTCTACGTCGGTAACCAGGCCTTATATTTCATGCTTCTGACTGTAGAAGTCTCTGCCTCCGCTCTGGGTACTGCGCTTGGGTTCAGTTACAGTTACAGTCACTTTAACTGATATTTGTTTTAAAAGTTTATTAGGATGGAATTGGATGGAAACTTGTAGTTTTGTACTTTGCACCATTTCCAGATAAAGATTTTGCAGCATTAATACTACCAAGTTATGGCAGTATTATGAATATATAACACAATGCTATTGCTAATTGTTTGTTTCTGTTCCTGATTACCCGCTTACATAAATGCTAGCACAGTGTTAATCAGCTAAACCCATTTTTTTTTTACATGCTATTACTTGTTTATTACTTTCATATTATTACCTTCTTGTTTCTACCTCTTACCCATCTACTATTACAACCAACCAGCTTAACTGACCAATACTGTTAAACCTTCAGCGGTATTAAGCTGACATATCATATATTTAAATACTTTCTTATCTACACCTCTTGAATCCTAAAAAAGTAGTCCTTTATGATGTATATATTCAAGAGAGTTCGGATCATTGCAACACTGCTGGTCTTCAGTGTCTTTCCTCTTTTTAATTAAAAAGATATTAGTGTAAACCCTAAATGGATGAAAGTGAGTGACACTGACAGTTATGAAAAATCTAAATGTAATTAATGAGCATTATTTTAATGTGGGAACTAACAGTCGGGAAAAACGGATCAACAGGAGATTATACTGCAATCTGCTCCATGAGAACACACATGAGAACATGCATACACCAAAATACACACACGCACATATTCTGGTTAGATTTTGGAAGCTAAGCATTCCAACAATAAATGACCTTTTGTTTAAATATCAACAAGCAGAAGGTTCTCGGGCTCAAGGCTGCCAAAAATCAGAATCCATCCATCAAGATTTGTGTTCATTATAAGAGAGATGAGCTAAAAATAACACAGGCCCAACGGTGGAAGGTGCAAACTAAACCCAGTCTAAACATTTCTAACTCATTACACAACAGAGCGGATTTACTGTGGTTGAAAAACAAAATTAAATGGAGAGGAAAAAGATAAAAGAATGTCTTCTAACTCACTATTTATTATGTTAGAAATTAAAAATCCTTAGCAATACCGTGATGCTCATTATGTGTAATTGAAAAAAGCAGGAAATGGTGAAATACCAGTTCACCGTCCGTCCGTCCGTCCGTCCGTCAGTCACCAACAGCTTATCTGAGGCTGGGTTGTGGGGGAAGCAACCTAAGCAGGGAAGCCCAGACCTTGCTCTGACCAGACACCAGAGACCAAGCATACCCAACCAGGACTTAGCCTATCCAGCGTGCCCTGGGGAGAGCCCAGGGCCTCCTTCTGGTAGGACACGCTCAGAACACCTGATCAATCTCATCTGATCACAACTGCAGTTTCCTCCACAAGAGGGTAAAAACATTTCATAACCACACTGCCCTCAGTCTGCTCCTTTCCTCCAGATTGCTGCAGTGCCAGTAAAACATGTTCCATCTTTTTTTTGTTATTGTGACCAAAATAAAAGTTTCAGACAGACACTTACATCACTGTTAGCCTGAGAGGAGCGAACATTATCAGAATCCTGAAAATTGCTGATTAGAGTCAAAAACTCTGAGTGCAAAGGCAAAGAAAAAAGTGTGTGTGTGTGTGTGTGTGTGTGTGTGTGTGTGTGTGTGTGTGTGTGTGTGTGTGTGTGTGTGTGTGTGCTGTGTGCTGTGTTGTGTTGTGGTACTAGCAAACACATTACTTGTAGCAACTGAAAGATTTGAGCCCATCGACTGAAGTGGGTCTGTTCTTTTTATATAGCATCTGAGCACACCACAGCTACACACATACCACAAAGAGCAGACCTCAGTGGCAGCGATGCATGGGTTGGATGTGGTGGCAAAATGAAACAGGCTCTCTTCATCTGTGAGTGAGTGTGTTGACTCGAGTTTGGTAGAAACCAACAAATCCCTGGTTTAGACTGCTCCCCGCCGTCCTCTCGCTTCTTTTTTTCTATTTTTACCTTTCCTGCCTTCTCTCTCTCTCTCTCACTCATTTTCCCTCTTGTTGTAGGTCACTCTTTCCCTAGCTTGCTCCTCTCTCCCAGAATATCTCTTAACTTTCCCCTCTTTTGCCTTTTTTTATCTGCTGACTTGGCACCTCTGCCTTCCTTTTAAACCTCTCAACACACACACACACACACACACACACA
>NW_005187417.1:1432826-1434594 GCF_000239375.1 Pundamilia nyererei
ACACACACACACACACACACACACACACACACACACACACAGAAGCACAGTCCCCTCAACACTTGTACTTAAGCACAATAGTTATATTCAAATGTGCTCCCACATGGCTGCTGTGTGTGTTGTCCAAGCCCAGTCAGCAGAAGTTGGAGTTGAACACAGCGACCTACATTTGAGGTTAATAAATCAAAATAATCTTTTTTTCCCCCCTTAAAGCTAATTTTTAGGATTTTATTTTTGGTTATTTCTACTTTATTAATGTGGATTCAGCAACTAACATGAGAGCGGCAGGAAGGGCTAGGGATAAGATGAGAAGGAGAAGAAGAGAGGATTTTTTGTACTTAAAAATTATGAAATAATGTGAATTATCCCATTATTGTTATTCAGGCTTTCATTCGTGAACAAAGAGCATCACAATGGATAATGGTTAAAATGACAATAAATAAAGGCAGTTCGAATAGTAACAATCATTATTGCAAATATAAGTATTGATGGAACATCATCTTAATAATTAAATGATTACATGAAGCATAGGAATACAGAGACTGGACTCTGGTTCTGTCAACCTTTATAAAGATGCTAGAGCAGGAGTGGATGATTCATTATTCCAAGGAGCCACATGACAAACTGGAACTGTTGTGGAGGGCCACACCGATAAGTTTATAAAGAGATAAAATTAGTAATGAGCAGAACTGGTTTCATCTTATTTGTTCAGCACTTCATAACAGTCCCAGTTTGTCATGTGGCTTCTCTGGAAAATGAATTCCCCACCCCTTTGTTAGAGGGCATTAGTAGTGTCAGTGATGTTTGGTGTGTCGCTGCACGACTACTAAAATGTATTAATTGTCCATGAAGATTTTATTGTTACCATCCATCCATCCATCGTCATCCGCTTTGTCCGGGGTCGGGTCGCGGGGGCAGCAGCCTAAGCAATGATATTGAATTTTTCATCAGGTCCTTTTTGAGTACCTGATCAGTTTTATGTGCTGCCAACCAGAGATGGGCAGTAATGCGTTAATCCGATTACTTTTTTCAAGTAACAAGTAAAGTAAGGGATTACTATTGCAGAAAAGGTAATTAGATTACTGTTACTTTCCCGTAAGCACGCTGCGTTACTGTGTTAATAAAACCGTGATTTTCTTGCGAGAGTGTCTCATGACAATGGCGTAAGCGAGTGCAACGTTCGTGGCAACAGCTGTGTGCAGATCAACAATGGATAATATATCGATTGTGGGAGAGAGTATGACCGTGCAGCGTTTAAAGTGTGGAAGTACTGACCTTACTTTGAGTTAAATTCCATAAAAAGTGACAAAAACATTAGTGTCCGCTGTTCACTGCGTGGGAAGAAAACTTCTCTTTACAGCGAAAAAAAACCCCTAAACTTTCGAGCAAGCGCCGAGTGCGTTACGACGTAATGGGAAACTCACAGAGAAACTCGCAGATTCTTCAACTGACCACTGCGGCACACCTGCACCAGGGTAAACCTCCGCCTACCCCACTCCTGCTATACAGGTGAAAATAGAGCAAATGGACCGCTAGTCGTTGACTTTATTTATTTTCTGCTGTTTTACTTGCATCTTTGTGAAAGACTGAGTGTAAACACAAAAAATATTTTTATTTTATATGCTGAAATGTGCAGAAAATTGTCAGCAGTGTGTGGAGGCGAGGAGGAAGGAACCCAAACGCAGGACTCGCAGGTAGGTGAAGACTGGTGAAGGTTTATTATAAGGAGTGGATGAACAGAACAGAGGTAGAAAATGGCTGGCTGACT
>NW_005187417.1:1435016-1447885 GCF_000239375.1 Pundamilia nyererei
TTTATCACCTATTCAGGTTGTAAATCGTGTTTTTAAAAAGTAACTAAGTAACTAAGTAATTAATTACTTTTGAAAATAAGTAATCAGTAAAGTAACGAGATTACTTTTTGGGGAAGTAATCAGTAATTAGTTACAGATTACTTTTTTCAAGTAACTTGACCAACACTACTGCTAACACAGACTGTTAGTATTAACACATTTGTTTTCTTATTTTTGAGTCCAAACATGATGTAGGAAAATATTAAAATCTTTGGCTGCTACTTTGCGAATCTCAGATATAGATCTAAATGCAGAACCCTGAAGGATGACAAGCACAGAGGGAGCAAATTAGGAACAGGTTGAACTAACGACAGCAGGAGACAACTCATAGCAGGGCAGGCAACTTCAAAGGAAGGATGGAGACAAGGGCAGGAAGTAAAAGAATTGAAGGTTAAAACTAGAGCCGTCAATCGATTAGTCAAGTCAAGTGGCTTTATTGTCATTCCAACCATGTGTACAGTACACAGTGAATCGAGACAACGTTCCTCCAAGACCATGGTGCTACAAATGACATATAACAGACAATCAAGACAGGACTACATAAAGTACAAGTGTGCAAAAATTGCAAAAAAACAAAACAAAGACACCACACAGAACTTGGGGGAAGCAGTGAGGGCCCACGTGCTCTGGCACCTCTTGCCAGAAGGCAACAGAGTGTGTGTGAGGGGTGCGTAGGGTCCTCCACAACGCTGGTGGCTTTGCAGATGCAGTGGGTGTGATAGGTGGAGGGCTCCGATGATCTTCTCAGCTGTTGTCACTATCCGTTGTAGGGTATTGCGATCTGATACAGTGCAGTCACCGTACCAGATAGTGATGCAGCTACTCAGGATCCTCTCAATTATTGTGATTAAAGTATGCGATTAATTGTGATTAAATAATTGAATCGTTATTAATTACATAGTTATCAATAGTTAACTTACGATTCATCGCAAATTGATTACAACGTTTTTAAATCTGTTCTAAAAGTACTTTAATGGGATACTTTTCATTTTTCTAATACACTGGAGATGACAAATATACTTGCTTTATACAAAGATATGTTTATTTTTGTTGCAACAATCCAAAACAATGAAAAATACCATAAAGAATAATCTTGAAAAACACCTCAAAGGAGTGCTTAAAAATATGCTGAAAGGACACTTTTGTATACTCCCACAGAATGTAACTGTCTAATTTACCATTAGATACATTTAAAGCTCACAAAACACATTAGCTTCTAAGTGGGATCAAAACATGGAGCCACAAACACAAATAAAAAATATATATAATAAACAAAGCGCACATGTACAGTGGGGCAAAAAAGTATTTAGTCAGCCACCGATTGTGCAAGTTCCCCCACCTAAAATGATGACAGAGGTCAGTAATTTGCACCAGAGGTACACTTCAACTGTGAGAGACAGAATGTGAAAAAAAAAATCCATGAATCCACATGGTAGGATTTGTAAAGAATTTATTCGTAAATCAGGGTGGAAAATAAGTATTTGGTCAATAACAAAAATACAACTCAATACTTTGTAACATAACCTTTGTTGGCAATAACAGAGGTCAAACGTTTACTATAGGTCTTTACCAGGTTTGCACACACAGTAGCTGGTATTTTGGCCCATTCCTCCATGCAGATCTTCTCGAGAGCAGTGATGTTTTGGGGCTGTCGCCGAGCAACACGGACTTTCAACTCCCGCCACAGATTTTCTATGGGGTTGAGGTCTGGAGACTGGCTAGGCCACTCCAGGACTTTCAAATGCTTCTTACGGAGCCACTCCTTTGTTGCCCGGGCGGTGTGTTTTGGATCATTGTCATGTTGGAAGACCCAGCCTCGTTTCATCTTCAAAGTTCTCACTGATGGAAGGAGGTTTTGGCTCAAAATCTCACGATACATGGCCCCATTCATTCTGTCCTTAACACGGATCAGTCGTCCTGTCCCCTTGGCAGAAAAACAGCCCCATAGCATGATGTTTCCACCCCCATGCTTCACAGTAGGTATGGTGTTCTTGGGATGCAACTCAGTATTCTTCTTCCTCCAAACACGACGAGTTGAGTTTATACCAAAAAGTTCTACTTTGGTTTCATCTGACCACATGACATTCTCCCAATCCTCTGCTGTATCATCCATGTGCTCTCTGGCAAACTTCAGACGGGCCTGGACATGCACTGGCTTCAGCACGTCTGGCACTGCGGGATTTGATTCCCTGCCGTTGTAGTGTGTTACTGATGGTGACCTTTGTTACTTTGGTCCCAGCTCTCTGCAGGTCATTCACCAGGTCCCCCCGTGTGGTTCTGGGATCTTTGCTCACCGTTCTCATGATCATTTTGACCCCACGGGATGAGATCTTGCGTGGAGCCCCAGATCGTGGGAGATTATCAGTGGTCTTGTATGTCTTCCATTTTCTGATGATTGCTCCCACAGTTGATTTTTTCACACCAAGCTGCTTGCCTATTGTAGATTCACTCTTCCCAGTCTGGTGCAGGTCTACAATACTTTTCCTGGTGTCCTTCGAAAGCTCTTTGGTCTTGGCCATGGCGGAGTTTGGAGTCTGACTGTTTGAGGCTGTGGACAGGTGTCTTTTATACAGATGATGAGTTCAAACAGGTGCCATTCATACAGGTAACGAGTGGGGGACAGAAAAGCTTCTTACAGAAGACGTTACAGGTCTGTGAGAGCCAGAGATTTTCCTTGTTTGAGGTGACCAAATACTTATTTTCCACCCTGATTTACGAATAAATTCTTTACAAATCCTACCATGTGAATTCATGGATTTTTTTTTCACATTCTGTCTCTCACAGTTGAAGTGTACCTCTGGTGCAAATTAATGACCTCTGTCATCATTTTAAGTGGGGGAACTTGCACAATCGGTGGCTGACTAAATACTTTTTTGCCCCACTGTAACTGTGGAGAGCACATAACTAGGACTATAAAGTGCAGTCAGGCTATAGCTTATACTTCCAGTGTCTTAGAATATACCAGTTTGACTATACTTATGTCTCTTGCTCTGCTGTTGTATTCAGCAGAGGCTGAGCAACCCAACCTTCTTCCTTCTTCTTTTTTCGTAACAAGACATGAACACTAAAACACTACAAAGGAGAAAGAAAAGAACTATAGCATACAGCACATACAGTACTTTTGTTTCTTTGCACTGAACCAGTTGCTCAGACAGACAAGCATTTCGACATTTTCAGATGTTAGGGCAGCTTGTTAGCGAAGTGCCTCTCCGCTGTCTTCATAACAGTCAAAGCATTGACCCAAGTTTCCACTGTGGTGCAAAATAATGTGCTGTTACCCAGAGGTGACTGCGATTACTTAGTGAAGTCTAATAATCTCTGGTGAGTGCAACCGTGTTGTTCTGCCCTAAAGCCTCCTCCACTTTGGCTTTCTTGTCTTCATACAAGTTGTGTGTCTTGGTGGCTCTCAAAGGCAAATCATGCAGTCGTTGGATGCTATGTGAATTATTTTAAGTAGCCCCTCATCGTCCACAATGTTAATCGGTCTGCAAGCTGTAGCCACCCATTTAGCTATGGCTGTTGAAAGTTTGTTGCTTGTAGAATTTCTCAGCGTCTCCTTTGAAAGCTATGCAGCATAGTCTGCCTTTGGTGACGGGGAGGAGGGCTCTCTGCATCAGCTGTGTGCTTGGTTAGCAAGTGGTATTTAAGATGGGACGTACTAGGGTGGTAACTCAGTTCACATCAACAGTAAATACAAATGATTTTGGTCTTCTCAAGAGAACCATCTGGCAGAACTTTAAAATCAAACTTGGCGTTCAAAAGAACCTTCTCTTTATCCATTTTTGCTCACCATCTATAATGTTACTGCTGTGTCGCCAGCCAGGAAAGAAACTAAAGCAGTGAGTAGCTGTGAAAGGGGACAGTAGCAAAACATACTTTGGCACCAAAAATGTTGCTTTGTACTCTTTGTTTGGAATGACAGAGAGCTGTTTCAGAAAGAAGCTGCAGACAATGCAATCCACCCGACTCCACTGGCAAAAAAGTAATTTAACCTTGCAAAACATGGGAGGTGTTCATACTGGTGCTTTGACAGCAAGAAAGTTCACATCTCCTTGTTGGCTCAACATTTCGGTTTTGAATTAGCCATTTCTCTTTGTGGCTGACTCCAGCTTCCCCTGGAAATCTAATACATGTTAGGGTTATGGGTGATTCTGTGGGGGACAAAAAAACTAAGTAGCATGCATCAAATAGATGACATAAACTTTAACAGTTCATAGAATAAAGTGCTTTGTTAATGCATGGGAAAATTGTGATTTGTAGTCTGAAGGACTATAAGTGGTCCGTAAGGCTAGACAAGTATACAAATATTTTGTTTGCCACACATGCTTTTTATATTAATTAAGTTCATGTATACCTTCAAGTTCGTTGACATAAATATTACTTCAGTCTTGATTTCTTTCGAAAATGTACTGATATATGATTTTTTTTAACAAATCATTTGAAATATCTGAAGTCCTTAAACGTATAAAGAAAAAAATAAAATGTCAGTAATGAGTGAAATTATAATCAAATTACTTTGGTTTAAGTAACAAACCTAAAAAAAAATCCCGTAGTCACTTTCTGTACTTCCATTTTTTATAATTATGCTTTCGTCCATCCTTTCCAAATGGCCCAACGGTAGCGTTTTAGGTGGCTAACAGGCACGTCTTTGACTTTCCAGATTTTTTTCTCTTTTTTTCTATGGCTGAATGAAGCTGTGCTTGCTTAAAGAACAACTTTACTTTATAAACAGAAGGAAGTGGCCTGAACTTCACCCCGGCTGCTTTTTTCCCCTCCTTTCACTCTTTCCCCTCATACTCACTCACTTACATACACATACAGTAAATACATACTGCAGACACCTGTGTAAACCACTGCTACCATCTGCTTGGCACCCGCCTCCTTATCCCAAAAAACACCCTGGCCAGGGATATCACACACACGCACACTCACACGCAGACACACACACACACACTCACAGAAACATCCACCCTCACACTGTTAAGCAGATCAAGAATTCTGCAGGGGAGGTGTTTAAACATCTGAGATCTGACATGCGCTGAGTTTCTCCAAATGAAAAGAACTTAGTTACTCTTTAGGTCTTGAGCTGTTAATAATTGTCACCTCACCCCGAGCGAGCAGGTGGGGCTGCACAGCCACACTGCAGTCAGATGTGAAGATTGGAAATGTGTAGCCCATTACTTAAACTTCAGCAGAATAAAAACCTCATAAAAACCCACATGGAATCCTGCTCATCATGTTGCAACTGCATCTTCAACAGTCTGTGTGGGTACAGTAACGATGACAATTAAAATGTAGTGCAGTGGTTAGTGGCTAAATTGAAGCAAATTGAAGTTTATAAAGCACAAATACCCACCCTCCCATTGCAGCAATAGAAGCACGCTATGATTAAAAGGATGCCGCAGCCTGTACTTTCAAAGCTTTTGAAAAATTCTATAATTTTTCAGGGAATCCTTGTAATGCTGAGTAGATGGAGAGTTATGATTGGGTTGCAATGTAATTTTCTTCATGTGGACTAAATAATAGAAAATAACTGAAAATAACTGAACTTTTGTAACTATTAAAGCTCTGTGATGGGCTGGTGTACCTCACCTTTCACTCCCATAACAGCTGGGATAGAATCCAGCTCTCATACGATCCTGAACTGGATAAAGGGTTGATGATGGATGGATGGGTGGGTGGGTCAATTCTTAGTGTGTAGCATGTTAGTGTATTTAGGTTCTGGTCAGCCGGGCACTTTTTGTTTGGAGCTGGCGCCGGCACCCTTTGCCTGTATGGATTTTCAAGTGCAGTTTTCCCCTTAGAGTCCAAAGCTAGGTTAATAAGTGATCCTAAATTGGTCATAGGTGTGGATGTATAAGTGCATGGCTTTCTGTCTCCCTCTGTTAGCCTTTAGATAGACTGACTGTCCAACTCTCTCTCTTTGTGAAAATTGGGATTGGCTTCACCTTCCCCTGTGACCCTAAGCTGCAAAAGCAGTTAAGAAAATGGATGGATGGATGTGCTCTCATATTTTTCTTGGGGTTTGTTGTATATCAAACTAAAGGACACATTGCAAAGCAAATGTAACTTTGCAGTGTGTCCTTAAAATTGTGAAAGGACTGTGATCTTTTGCTGCCACCATGCCGCTGGGCTCCTGATGGGGACTTTTGTTGTTATTCTCACCTGAAAACACACCAACCAATTACTTCTATTCAGCAGGGTTAAACGGCAAACTGAATGAGGTGATTAACGTAACTAGAGAATGGAGGGCTGATAGCAAGTGATGACTGGAAACTGGACACCAGATGGTCAAATCTTCAAATAAAAACTGATGTCAAACAAAGGTAACGTGAATAAATACTATTAGGTGGAGCTCCTGCAGGCTGCCTCACTTACTGCTGACAGAAATGTTGCAATCAAATATTCTTGCAGTAATTGAGACAGTGTGTTTGAGTTCCACTTAATAACTTTTCCTATTTTCCTCCTGTGCAACAGTCAGCCATTCAGTGGTGCATAGAATATATTCAGTAAACACAAAATACAAGTTTTAAATGATAATATTTTGCCTGTGTGGAAAAAAGGATTTTAAGAGAAGATAGAACTTTATTAATCCCTCGGGTGGGTTCCTCTGGGAAATTCGGTAATATAAATTCGGTTTATACCTTAGTTACTCAATTCATAATCTATCAGTCTGTACTGATAACTGGTTTCTGGACTAGAGACATGCAGGTCAGTCATATATAACTTAATTTCACCATTTTAAGATGCAATGTTTTTGATAAAACATCGCATCAGTAGATGAGTGACAAAAAGAAATACTTCAGTTTTGGAAGGGTTAAAAGCTTTTCAGGGCTCTGGGAGTCCACAAATCCCCACTGAGAGATATTATCTTCAAATGGAGAATTAGTTAACCTTCCTGGACATGGCTGACAGTCAAAGATTTCTCCCAGAGCACCATGATGACTCATCCAAGAAGCCACAAATGTTGCAAGAAAAACATTGAAGGTGCCTTATCTCAGTGAGGGTCGCTGTATGAAAGATACTGGTCAACATCGGCATCCGTGAGAATCAAAATCACTGTTTACTCATAAGAATATTATGAGTAAACAGATCCTCTTCTTTTTTCAAAGCACCACCGACCCCAAAGAGTGTTTTATGGATCGGAAGAACATTCTGCTCTATGACAGAAAATCCGGAAGAAAACTTGCAGATCATCAGTTTGTAAACTGAAACTCACACAATGACCCGGAAAATAAACGTCCACCTCTGAATGGCTGCAAAGAAATGTAATTCAAAAACCACCATGTACTCCACTACCAGTTGGCGAGTGGTTGCTGGAGGCCACAGGAAAATTGATTGCTAAAGCCCCACACAGGCCTTGCAAGACACCAACTTGCTTGCACACATTCACCAACAGCTCAGCAGTGGAAAGTGTGATGCAAACCATGAACACAGACTCTACAGAAATGTATCATCCATCATCAAAATAAAAGTTGCAACCTTTGAAAATGCAGTGGTATAGCACAACTTTCACTTTCAAATGTCACTACTGCTCATTAAGAACTTGGCAACTGTTTGCAGTCAATTCTGTGTCTTCTATTAAACTTTGGACAACTGTGACAATCTGCTTGTGACCAAAACAATCACAAGGAGGTTTTTTTTTAGTGCAGAACCCTACTTTTTACTAATTTCACCACTTTTTTTCCTCCGGAAACCACCAGGCAACACTTGGTGAATACACATTTCTCTCCGATGATGGGTCTCTACATCTTTGTGACTGAGATCTTATATGATATTTTCTAAAAGGCATGGTGTTCACCTCCTGTTGGGAACAACTATGCATTTGGTATCTGCTCAACAGGAATCTGGGGAGGCTGATTAGTGTGGAACCAACACTAACACCTGAGCCACGGTCACCTACAGTTAGGGGTGTGATTACTCATTACTCAGTTTCATGATTTAGCTTGTTTTATGGTAAATTTAAATGTAATATTTGAAAGAGTTTAGTATGGGGTAAACTGAAAAAAAAAGACAGCAAGAGCGGTTACGTAATTTCTCAGGCCGTCAAATCAAGAATTACAACAAACCAAAGAAAAGACAAAAAAGAAGCATCTTCTTTTTCTTTTCTTTTTTTCTTTTTTTTGGTCTTTTTATTGCCTCACTGTGAGTGACACATTATGATATTGCAAAATGAACCACTCATGTTATTTCTGCAAACACTCATTCATGTTGGTTTTTTTGGTAGTCAGTCAATGTATTTTGTTGTTTAGGTATTAGGATGATGAATTTGTAATAACAGACTCTGCTCAATACAATAAAGAAGGCTAGGAGATATCCATAAAAGCTAAAATGTTCATTGACCCACTCCTTTGGTGGTCTGGGTGGCCTGGACCTCTTCTGTGTCGGGGGGGTTCTACTGGGTACCAGCGGTTCTTGAGTGGCCGGCCTCTAGCGGGGTCAGCTGCACAACGCCCCTTGTCATCTCAGACCTTCCTCCCTTGTACTCCTGCTGGGTTGGGTGTACAGACATGACTGCGATGCGTGGCCTTCGGTCTTCAGTACTCTTGGGGGCTGTGGACGGCCTGGTTTTCCTGAATCCATCTCTGTCTGCCTCTGGCTCCTGGGGGGCATTATTACGACTTCCCATCCTCATTTTCAAGTACATTTCGTGACAAAGACACACACGCACACACTCAACACTCCTCTCTTTCTCTCACTCACACTCGCATACAAACACACGCCACAAGAAGATTGTTGATTTATGAACCCGTGCATTTTCTGATGTTTGGGTTCCAGGTGTTGTATGTTCGTTTTTCTTACAGGTGCGGCACTTGGCGATACATTATGCACGTCTATTTGTACTCTACCTTTTTATTATGTCATTCCCTTGAATCCTTGAATAAAAAGATTAAACTTAAAGGGAAACAGTTAATAAATATCTGATAATAGATAATACACATTAATCTGATTTGACAATAGAAAATATTTAATTATTTAATGCTAAGTTCAGTGTTAATTGTCACCATTTGTTATATCTTTGAAAATGAATTATGTTCCAGTTTTCAGCTGTGTTCATGGCCAAATGAGCAATTAGAAGGTGTGATCTTAGACACAAACTGTAAGCAGTTTCCTGACAGACATTACTCAAGCAATTAATTAATGACAAAAATTATCATTACACACTGCCAAGTGGCAATTTCCAGGTTTGAAAAATTAGACCAGGTGGAATAAACTTGAGTTGTTTCTTCTTCTTTTTTTTTTCTTTTTTTTTGCCTGTCCCGTTTGGCTCTTTTGCCATCAGAATTGTTGTCTAAAGGCAAAGAAAGATGCCCAACGGATTTACTTTACCAAATTGACCATCCCAGCCTTGCCGTAATGGTCCAGCATCTTCTTTCTGCGCGGTGGATGGTTTGAGTGGGGGTTTTTTTAGGAAGAGGGCGTTCGATGAGTTCAACAGGAAGACGAGGAGGAGGAGGAGGATTGAGGAATGTTCCAGAATGCTGATAGTGGGGACTGATTACACAAAGACACACAAACCAAAAAAAGAAAAACTGAAAAGAAAAGAAAATGAACACACAAAACAAACTTGAGCCAGCACTCATCTACTCGTTTTCCTTCCCTCTCTCTCCCATCTCCAAAAGCACTCACACTCTTGCGCACACACTTACACACAGTGATCCGGGTGGAATCAAAGGGTATTAGCTGTGTGGTGTTCAGTTCCCCCGGTCCTTTCCCAGCATTCTCCACAGCTGTACGATTACACAGGTGTTTGGCAAAAACACACAGTTAGAGACCACAGAGGGGCTGCATGGGTGTGTGTATCTGTGTGTGAGTGTGTTTGTGCACGAGTGAGAATATGCGTGTGATTGCATGCCTGTTGTCCGTATGTGTGTCTACATGCACAGCTTCCCTGCAGGAGTGTGTGCTTGTGTGTGTGAACATGTGTGCATGTTTAAAGCATTAGTTTCCTCCCAATGAATCAGCTCAGCTATTTTCTTGACCACCATCACTGCATATTTTTTTATATCCTTGTATCTGTCTCTCAGTCTTTATTCATCCTTGTAGTATATTTAGAAACACGATCAGCAAAGCTAGCGACATCAAATATGGCTGCATTACCTGGTATTCACATTTTATGATGCAGTACATGTAAAACCTTCAGTCTGTTACTGCTGAATAAGTTGCCAGAAGCTGCTAAGCTACTGGACTCATTTACCCTGTTTGAAGCCTGCAGCATTTGTTGCAATTCATCCTCATCTCCAACTATCTAACTATTTTTTTTGTGAACACTCTGTAGATGTTCCATTCTGTCCATGTTCTGCCCTTTCTACTTTAATTGTATTTAGAGGAAGAGGATAAAACCACAAAGAGACAAAACTCATGAGCAAGGTGATGATTGTGTTGATGTGGCCCAAAAGACATCCGTGCACAATGGCACACTCAACAAACTCAGGCTGTTCTGTGAATGCTGTCATTTAGACACTGCAGTATGTTAGGTAGAACTCAATGCTGATGGTCTGATCTTGGGAGATCAATTTGCAATCTATGAATGTTAAAAAAAAAAAACTAAATGGAAAGCACACTTCTGACCTGATTGAGCCCCATTCAGAAGTGTAAATCGCAGATTCTTCCACTTAAAGCTACTGTTTGGTCACAGTGAGAGACCAGCTGTCATTACCACTGAGTATCCTCATCATGAAATTTTAAATTTCAGTTTGACACAGAAGCCGTTTCAGTTTTGCTTTCTGCCTGAGTATGAGGTCAGTGCAGTTGGTCAAAATATGACTTCCAGGACCTCCAGTAAATCCAGAAGCAGTCTAGACGTGCATGGTGAGGCGGCTTTGAAGGGAAGATCAGCCAATTTTAAATCAGGTTTAATTTTTGACTTTCACGGATTACACGATGCATATTCAGGAATCTCATTTTTGTGCAGAAAACGTTCTTGAAACTCCAAAGAAATCATCCTATGGGTAAAATTTATGTAGGTGCAAAATTGTAAGATGTAAATCCAATTTGTCTGGAATAAAGTTGAGGACAAAACTACTGATATAGCAGTTAGCAGGCAGACAGGTTGAAAGAGCAAATAAACAGCTCAGTGTTTCATTTCATTAGAAATGATGTGACATCAGTGTAAATATTTAGATCTGCTTTCATATTTCTTTTGTGTTTACAACATGGCCATAAATACAGTATGTATAGTGTGAAAGCAGTCAGTTAGACAAATCATCAGCCTCCTGTAGAAACTGTAAAGCCTGCATTCACCAACTGAATTATATCTTGAAACTCACAATCTAACTGTAGATGATGTGCAGAAGCTTCTCTTCATCAGTAGCCGCATAAATAGCTTCATCTAGAGCTACTTATTGATGGTGATATGTTTGTACTCTAAAAAAGGACTGAGGTTAGCACAGATGTCTATTTTAAGCCAAATAAATGTAATAAAATATGGTTCGCCGCCTGTGTTGTAGTTCACTTTGGCTTTCCCAAAATGTTTAATTTTATGACAAGCTGGTTACAACAATTTCAGAAGGAGACGATTTTGAGAGATGCCTTCAACTCAAAACATCTCAAAACTTTTTCGGTGAATAGTTAATTCTCATTGTTCCTGTTGCCTCTTTTTCATTTGTCAGTTACATGAAATTTCTCCTTTATTTCCTTTTACAACAGGCTACACTTTCTTGGCAGAGAAGTCAGTTTTAGTTCTTGGACAAAGGCCAAAACCTGAGGAAAAAAATTGAAAAGACCTGTTGAAAAAGAAAAAAAACCTCACCAGGGAGTTTTAGAACAACTTCATTTTTTCTTTAAATTAGTTTCAGTGAGCCATGACAGCGAGCCAGCTTACATGATGCCAGGGTGAATCCAGTGAAGCTTTCAGCTACAATCTTTACATCTTTTCTGTTGCTGTTGCTGTTGTTGTCTATACGAGCTATAGTTATGGGGGGAGGTTGAATTTTGTTGAATTTATTAAACAAGGGACTGATGGTGGGCCTGTGACTTTTAGGGCACATATGAGAAAATGGCTTATGGTAAACCAGGTCTGTGATGACTTTTTACTCACCTTGTTGTATTGTTTGTTCTGGTTCTTTGTGTGTGTTTTTTTGTATGTTTTTCTATGTCACAGCGTCTTATGTAACCTGCCCAGCAAGTGTGCATGAGAAATAGAAGGTTTGCTAAAATCTAGCATGTTTACATCTTTTATTTTTATAATAATGCCCATTACTTTCCCATTACTATAAATGAAAAGAAGAATGTAATGCAACTTTAGTCCTCTAGTGGTAATAATGATTGTGATGGGAAGGAAGGACAATGATATAAAAGGCGTAGTTGGAGAAATGGACGGGTCAAAAAAAAGAAAACACTGGAATCGAAGACACAAAACCGCTGTTAAGTTCATCCTTTGCACCATTAGGCAACATTGTTTCTTTTCATCACGACTGCTCTATAACCTTGCTCGTTGTACTCAAAACTTTACAGCGATTTTCAGCAGTTTGATGTTTTTAATCTGTGGCTTGTCTCCAGATACAGTGGTGGTTGTTTAAGTTTGAGTAAACCTTTTTCTTATATCTTTCCAGTTTATTATGGAATAACTTTTCTCTATCAAATGTAGTTTGTTTTTTTTTACTTACTTTTGACCAACATGTGTACTGGACTCTTTGTGTTCCTGCTGTGGTTCAAGGTTAACATCCAGACAAAACCAAAATATGTTGTTTGAACTTCATGTGACTTCCCGCTGATAATGGAAGAGAAGCAGCAAGAGGCCAATTAAAGCATGTCTTGGTGTCATTTTAAAGACACGGAAAGTCACCAAATTCCATTTAGTGTTAGCCATATGGGAAAAGAAAAGCGAT